>NC_042990.1:10541345-10871345 GCF_901001165.1 Salmo trutta | reverse complement strand
TTATGCAAATCGCCAGCGGCGACCGCTGGGCGATGACCAATCATATTGTTTTAATTTTTTTTACTTCACCTTTATTTAACCAGGTAGGCTAGTTGAGAACAAGTTCGCATTTACAACTGCGATCTGGCCAAGATAAAGCAAAGCAGTTCGACACATACAACAACAGTATACAGTGTGTGCAAATATACAGTGTTTGCAAATGAGGTAAGGCAATAAATAGGCCATGGTGGTGAAGTAATTACAATATAGCAATTAAACACTGGAATGGTAGATGTGCAGAAGATGAATGTGCAAGTAGAGATACTGGGGTGCAAAAGAGCAAAATAAATAAATACAGTATAGGGATGAGGTAGATTGGATGGGATATTTACAGATGAGCTATGTACAGGTGCAGTGATCTGTGAGCTGCTCTTACAGCTGGTGCTTAAAGCTAGTGAGGGAGATATGAGTCTCCAGCTTTAGTGATTTTTGCAGTTTGTTCCAGTCATTGGCAGCAGAGAACTGGAAGGAGAGGCAGCCAAAGGAAGAATTGGCTTTGGGGGAGACCAGTGAGATATACCTGCTGGAGCGCATGCAACGGGTGGGTGCTGCTATGGTGACCAGTGAGCTGAGATAAGGCGGGGCTTTACCTAGCAGAGACTTGTAGATGACCTGGAGCCAGTGGGTTTGGCAACGAGTATGAAGCGAGGGCCAGCCAACGAGAGCGTACAGGTCGCAGTGGTGGGTAGTATATGGGGCATTGGTGACAAAACGGATGGCACTGTGATAGACTGCATCCAATTTGTTGAGTAGAGTGTTGGAGGTTGTTTTGTAAATGACATCGCCAAAGTCGAGGATCGGTAGGATGGTCAGTTTTACGAGGGTATGTTTGGCAGCATGAGTGAAGGATGCTTTGTTGCGAAATAGGAAGCCGATTCTAGATTTAATTTTGGATTGGAGATACTTAATGTGAGTCTGGAAGGAGAGTTTACAGTCTAACCAGACACTTAGGTATTTGTAGTTGTCCACATATTCTAAGTCAGAACCGTCCAGAGTAGTGATGCTGGACGGGCGGGCAGGTGTGGGCAGCAATTGGTTGAATAGCATGCATTTAGTTTTACTTGCATTGAAGCTCGTCTGGAGGTTAGTTAAGACAGTGTCCAAAGAAGGGCCAGAGGTATACAGAATGGTGTCGTTTACGTAGAGGTGGATCAGAGAATCACCAGCAGCGAGAGTGACATCATTGATGTATACAGAGAAGAGAGTCAGCCCGAGAATTGAACCCTGTGGCACCCCCATGGAGACTGCCAGAGATCCGGACAACAGGCCCTCCGATTTGACACACTGAACTCTATCAGAGAAGTAGTTGGTAAACCAGGTGAGGAAATCATTTGAGAAACCAAGGCTGTTGAGTCTACCGATAAGAATGTGATGATTGACAGTCGAAAGCCTTGGCCAGGTCGATGAATACGGCTGCACAGTAATGTCTTTTATCGATGGCGGTTATGATATCGTTTAGGACCTTGAACGTGGCTGAGGTGCACCCATGACCAGCTCTGAAACCAGATTGCATAGCAGAGAAGGTACGGTGGGATTCGAAATGGTCGGTAATCTGTTTGTTAACTTGGCTTTCGAAGACCTTAGAAAGGCAGGGTAGGATAGATATAGGTCTGTAACAGTTTGGGTCTGGAGTGTCTCCCCCTTTGAAGAGGGGTATGACTGCGGCAGCTTTCCAATCTTTGGGAATCTCAGACAATACGAAAGAGGTTGAACAGGCTAGTAATAGGGGTTGCAACAATTTCGGCAGATACTTTTAGAAAGAGAGGGTCCAGATTTGCTAGCCCGGCTGATTTGTAGTGGTCCAGATTTTGCAGCTCTTTCAGAACATCAGCTATCTGGATTTGGGTGAAGGAGAAATAGGGGAGGCTTGGGCGAGTTGCTGTAGGGGGTGCAGGGCTGTTGACCGGGGTAGGGGTAGCCAGGTGGAAAGCATTGCCAGCCGTAGAAAATTGCTTATTGAAATTCTCGATTATAGTGGATTTATCGGTGGTGACAGTGTTTCCTAGCCTCAGTGCAGTGGGCAGCTGGGAGGAGGTGCTCTTATTCTCCATGGACTTTACAGTGTCCAATAACTATTTTGAGTTTGTGCTACAGGATGAACATTTCTGCTTGAAAAAGCTAGCCTTAGCTTTCCTAACTGCCTGTGTATATTGGTTCCTAACTTCCCTGAAAAGTTGCATGTCACGGGGGCTATTCAATGCTAATGCAGTACGCCACAGGATGTTTTTGTGCTGGTCAAGGGCTGTCAGGTCTGGAGTGAACCAAGGGCTATGTCTGTTCCTGGTTCCACATTTTTTGAATGGGGCATGCTTATTTAAGATGGTGAGGAAGGCACTTTTAAAGAATAACCAGGCATCCTTTACTGACGGGATGAGGTCAATATCCTTCCAGGATACCCGGGCCAGGTCGATTAGAAAGGCCTGCTCTCTGAAGTGTTTTAGGGAGCGTTTGACAGTGATGAGGGGTTGACCGCAGACCCATTACGGATGCAGGCAATTAGGCAGTGATCGCTGAGTGATATCGAGTGGTTCCCATGACGAATATGACGCTATGCAACCCAGGGCTAGAGACTTTCTTCAGGGAAGATGGCTGACAAAAATACTAGGATGGAAGCAAATGTAAGTGATTATAACGAATCATGCAAAAAATGTTCAGTTGACAACCAGCAAACCAGGCTGTCGTCTTGTGTAACAGTGGATGTAAATAATCTAGCTAGCTAAAGCATTTACTGCAAATTGAATGTACAATTTTGTACACTTGCCTTGCTGATATTTGCCATGCAATGCAGATAGATGAAATAACATAGCAAGCTATGTTATTGCTTATTGTGCAGTGGAGGATAAAACTACCTGTATGCCTATTGATGTATAGCTAGCTATCTAGCTGATCTGTGTATGGACCCAAAGGTTTGGTATACATTTTAGTTCAGAACCTAGCTATGCTAGCCAGTTGTATCAACTTCAAAACAGTCTGAATGACATTAATGAAGCCTATGGATTGAGTAGAATAAAATATAACTTTGTCCCAAGGATGCAAGTCGTATATACATGTAGTTATTACTGTGCATGAGATCCCCACATTGTAGCCTGTACATTTAAGATATTCACTGATCATGTACTCTACCTTGGCAAATAAAGGTGCAGCTCAGGTATGAATGTCTTTGAGATTATTTTTCAGTCATATCCAATACCAGGAGTATCAAATTCCAGTCTTTGAATGATGCTGTGTCTGAATGTATGTATTACAATTATACACTTCAACAGTGTTTACCAATCTTGGTCCTGGGACATCAATGGTTACACATTGTAACTAATAGACTAGAAACAGGATTTAACTAGTTAAAGGCTGATTTGTAATTCATATATACATAAATATAATTTTAAAAAACAGTACACTACACTTCATATGTATCATATAAATACTCTAATATCATATAAATACTCTAAAACCAGGTCATCTCAATATCTAATGTCCTTCATCTGCATTGTTCTGAAACAGGATGGGTGTGAGAGACTTAATTTCAACCAGTAGAGAATGTGAAACGCTTTATTGAAAGAAGTTCATTATCCAAGTGTTATAAATAGAAGTTCAATCTGTATTTCAATGCACATCTGTTGTGCATTATAAAAACAGAGGAAGAAAGAGGTGGCCAAGAGAGGTGTAAAAGACAGAAAGGGAAAGCGGTAAGAACATAGGAGTAGGGAAGGCAGCATATGATTAATGAATTGCAGTGCAACCCAAATATTCTCTCAGTTCATCAAAATTACGTAAGTGTTTCTAGTCGGCCCGAAGGTTATCTTAAAAGCGGGTGAGGTGGCGATGATGGGACTGGGGTTGGCATCTTCTCTCACATCAAAACAAATCTGCAGATGAGAGAGAGAGAGCATGTTTAAGCCTTGTTAGAATAAAAAATAAAAACATTGTTAGTCATCATAATAATCAGGAGGTGAAATGCAAAACTGACCTTGAATCATTAACTCTGGGACTACTGCATCTCTATCTGTATTTCTATGTAAAGCATCTCTTTAATAATACTTCCTGTTGACCTGACCAAGTGACCTCTCACCTCTGATCATGCTGTGCCCTCTATGTTGCCAGTTCAGTTGCGGGAGGGGTTCACCGACACAGCTGATATAACCTAGAGAATTTAGGGAGAAGAGGAGAGAGGGATGAAGTGAAGGAGAGACTTGAGAAAATAAGGTAATTAAAGAGACAGTGTTCAACAGGAATTTGTGTGTGTGGCCTCACCCGGTGCCCACACCACAGTAAGTGGCTGCAGAGTTCTTTATGCTCAAAAACATGAACGGACAAACAATATAGCGTAGTTATAGAAATAATGAAGTGTCTTACTATTCTCCATGGTTGGCCTTCTTGCCTATTCTTTGAAGGTGGAAGGAGCCACAGTTATACACCTGAGCCCGCTTACTGCACAACACAATCCATCAATCAGATTGATACATGAGTGTGTAGGTGTGGGTTATAGGGTGTCTAATTGTTCAACATTTTTTCAATATGGGTAATTTAAAATAGCCTGTTTTGTTTTTGTACAGACATCACACCCTTACCTGGACAGCAGCCTCACCTGAGAAGTAGAAATTAAAGGGAGAGAAACTGGGAATTGAATAACTGCAGTTGACATAGCTAAGTAAGTGGAAGAATACTCTTATTGCAATGTGAATTGCAACTGCAAGCTTGCTAGCAAAATTGCCATAAATGTTTAATGCTTTTCGACCTGTCCCCAAATTAATAGAATTGGTTCAGAGTTTGTTTTGGCATTTTAACCTGCGTGGCGTGATTGCGTTTGGTGTGGGGGGGCAAAATCAATTTGTGCACGATGGCGCACGGCCGGTTTGCATACGGTGTTACCCTGTTCCTGGTTAAACGGCGAGAGAAACAATACACCTGGTGGAGAGAGGCTGTAAGACACAGAATGAGTTGCTTCATGCGTGTTGTACGTTACGTCATGGCACGTCACAATTTTTCTCCAATACTATCGCGCCATTACCATGTCAATCAACGCTGGAATAGAAACGTAGTTCACACCCCAGATTGTGAAGCCAACACGGTCGCTACAGTCCCATTAGTTTTCATTGCAGCCTCGTTTGAATGTTGCGGTTGTGCAAATTTGTACGGAATGGGGTTAGTCACCGTTATTTCCATTAGCTAGCCAGAGAAATGTTGAGCAACATTAGCCAACTTAACTGATCAAGTAATTGAGTTTATGGTGTGAAAATTTGCTGGCTAATAAAGTCAGACAGCTAACGTTACCTAGCTAATGTTACAACATCAGATGCGCTAACGTTACTGGTAGTGATGCACCAATATTACTTTTTTGGCCGATACCGATAGCCGATATTTTCCTTGCCAAAAAAACCAGATTCCGATAACCGATATTTACAATTTTAGCGGCCTTTTAAGCATTCTAGTACAGTTATAGTTAACACACAGACGCAGTCTAAGGCACTGCATCTCAGTGCAAGAGGTGTCACTACAGTCCCTGGTTCAAATCCAGGCTGTATCACATCCGGCTGTGATTGGGAGTCCCATAGTGCGGCGCACAATTGGCCCAGCGTCATTGTAAATAAGAATTTGTTATTAACAGACTTGCCTAGTTAAATAAATGTTACACACACACACCACAGTGACCAAAACATTATTTTGTTGGCATTTACGTATGTCCCCATTACCAGTAAAACATAATCAACATTTCTTTCACTTACTTGCTGTGCTGTTTCGTTGTTCATTTGTTCAGTCGTTTCATTCTCAACCAGGTTTTCTATGGAACGCCGTTTGGGTCTTTGCGTGTCAAAAAAGATACATGTCAAATAACACTATTTGATGTGTGAAATAACACAACATCTGTTTCAGTAGCTATATAGTTAGCTAGCTAACAGGTGTCATCTAAAATAGCCCTAATTTATAAGACAGTTCTTATTTGATTAATGGTGGTCGGACCCATCTATGTGAAGCTAGCCACAATAGTGGACTTTGCGGTTAGCCTTCAAAATAAAAGTATGACATATTTCTACTATTTGTATTAATTTGCATTACTGTCAGTTACATACTTTTATTTTGAAGGCAAACCGCAAATTCCACTATTGTGCCTAATCCTTATTGTGGCTAGCTTCACAACACATAACCCGGTGTGGTCGAGCCTCACTAGCCAGATGAAGCTAGCTGGCTGCTTATAACCTTAGCTTTGGGGAACAGGGTTAAGTTGCTGACTAGCTATTTATTTTCATGAACTGAAGTTCAATTTCAATAGGTGAACAACAAGTGGCAACCTAGCTAATACTTACTCACAAGGATTTCTAAATCATTGCTAAGAATAATGAAAATGACTGCAGGTTCTACTGGTCAGTTTTCAGGCTGGTTGTATTGGTGTGAGGTGGTTAATTTCTGTTTTACCAAATGAGGAGAGGCAAACTTCACACACCAGTCAGAGTTATACTTAAACTACATCTTTAATAATAAGAGCTTTTTGCAATAGCAATGACTTTCAACGATTCCCTTGAGATCGTTTATAGCAAAGATCCACCCCCTAGTTGACATAGCAAACCACAGATATTAGGAACAGTTCACAAAGGAAGACTTTATAATGAGAAAGGAGTATCCCGTAGCCAGATAGCATTCGCTATAAATTATTGTTCAGTTTGGTCCCTAAGACGAGGTTCTAATCTCATTCCTGGTACTTCATAGCACAAAAACACCAACTCATCCAATGGCATCACTCAATTGTCAACTGTAGATACTCCCATCTTAAGTAAAACCCCTTCTTGACCCCACTCCTGGACAAGCTCACTGAGGGGAGTGAGCCTCTAGGTCATACACTATCCCAGGATAAGTGTAACGTCAGAGAGGACATACAATGGTTCCAGACACTGCCATACACCTCCCCAATACCAAAGGAGGGAGTAACTTGCGCACAGACATTGTGGAGACAAGTAATTGGTTCCCCATTAATCCCGCCATCCCTTCACATGGTTTAAGAATAGGTAAAGACACATTCACATATGAAGACAATGTTCCATCCTGTCCTCTTCCCTTTCTGATATTCTGCATAGCACCAGAGACATGTAAAAGACAAGCCTGACCTCTCCCCTCTCTGGGCCCCAAGTGATTGAGCCCCAGCTGAGGGAAGAAGTGCAATTGCCAACACCAGAGTCCGAAGGGATACATTCTAATAACAAGTATATCACATAAGCATATTATGCAGATAAGACACCTTAATTATCTGTGTTACTGAACTAATTCTGATTCATCCACCACAGGTGCTAACGAGGTTCCAAGCTAAAGCTAGCTACCCCAGAAGTTGCGGCCGAACAAATTATGCTTTATTACCAACGCAGTAATGTAAACACATCGTTCGTGGCCAGTGTTTGCAGACTTTTTTGTACAGCTTTGACAGTGCTACTATATATTTTTTGACACGCAAAGACCCAAACAGCGTTCTATAGTATGTATATCGTGATGCTAATAGCAGTGACGCTATAACTGTATAACTTTGGTAGGGTAACAGCTGAAAAATAGTGCACTTGGTTGTGTGTACCAGTGCTCGACCAGTTGGCGAAAGCCAACATCACCCACGACAGAGAACAGTTGATTGTCAAGGGCAATGAATTCCTGTATCTTGGCTTTAATGGATTTCGCCTTTGAGTTGTCTAGCTGAAATTTTGTTACTCTTTCAAATGACTGCTAGATCCACACAGCAGACATTGGGCTAGTTTAGGAATGGTGTGTTGCATGTATAGCGCAAAATTTTACATGGCGTCATTATGTCACATACCTACGTTATATAGCTATGCACGTCAGCTTCGACATTGGTTTTGCACATCGGGCATCGGCCGATACCGATGTTACCATTTTTTAGCTAATATCGGCCGATTTTGATATGTTCACCGATATATCGTGCATCCCTAATTACTGGTATACTTTTCCTTGCCATTCGTCAAGTTATAACGCGTTAGTTGCTTACTGGACCATGACAATCTGTGTGAAATGTTAACTAGTTAGTAGCTAGTTATCTGTAAACTCATATTTTCCCTCTAGTATGTGGTTCGTTTTCAGAATGAGAGAATTAGGTGGAAAATGAGGCGTTGCTTGTTAAACAAGTGGATTCAGGGATCAAGTGTAGCTGGAGCCGGGCCTAGCTTAAGCTGGATGCCACTATAGAGGTGAAATGAACACCACTCACCTTTTCAATACCGTGGATTAAAAGGGGTATGCCAGGTGTACTCTCTGCCTGAAAGAGATCAATCATGCCAACAAAGGGCCTCATGCTCTGCTGGCACATTGTAGAACAGGTGTCCACAGGCAGAAAGTGTACAATGTAATAATGTGCAGTGTAGCCCAAAGATGTTTGTTGTGTTGATCTTGACAGTAACACTTATGTGCGAGTGAGGGGGATTATTACATGTTTTACTCAGTGAATGTTATTTTTGCACACATGTAGCCTTGTGCACTTGATCGATGTCTACTATAGTGGCCACTATAATAGCACAAAAATAGAATGCCTGTTTCATTCTATTTCTACTTTAAGATGTTTTTTCCCCAAGTGCAATATTTAGATGTGTGTGGTCGCAAGCGTTCTATTATAAAGGCTGTCATGGCTAACTGCAATATTAGTGTATTGTTTTTTCTCAAGACTTGAGTGTCATTTGCAGTAAAGTCTAAGCACCAAATAACATTCGATTGCTTTCTTTAAATTTTTTTGCTGTGAGTTAGGTTCACATTAACAACTTTTTATTTTACACAGAGACTGATCATGTAGATCATATTCTTTGTTGTTTAATTAGTTAAAAATCAGAATTTTGTGCATGTTTCGGTGCAAAAGAAAGTGTCACCTTTTCGGCACTCACCGGTCCGAAGCTCTTGATGAGTTCGCTAGGTGTTGGGTTAAAGGGATAGTTCAGGATTTTGTCAATAAAGCCCCATTATCTACTTCCCCAGAGTCAGATGAACTCGTGGATACCATTCTTTAGGTATCTGCGTCCAGTATGAAGGCAGTTAGTGGTACTTTTGAGAGCCAATGCTAACTAGCTGGACACATAGACTTTTAGTCATTGCGCTAACACTAGTCAGTGGTAATTTTAACATGTAAATCTTGGTATGTCAAAAAATACATACAAGTGGGATGCATGCCAGCAAGGCCACTACACAAGACTAAACAATACATTAATTGCACTATACCACTGCTACAGCTGGCTATCAGCGGAGCCTAGTCTGGCAGCGAAACAGTTAATTCAGCCTCATTTACTGCCTGATTTGGCTGACTTGCTTAAACAAATGTGGTTTCTACTGACAATTGAGATGTACAAACTATGGCATAAGAAGACAAGAAGTGGATAAGAGGCCATCCATAATTTCGATTAAGACGTTAATGAGTGAGCTAGGATGGACATAGTCAATATTACTATTTGTTCAGCACTTTTGAAATGTACAGTGACAGAATTCAGAACATGGGCCATCCTTACGGTATTCACCCTGTACACCAAGTCAGAACCGTAGGATAAATAAAGGGGGTATATAAGCAGACAATGAAAGCTCTTACAATATTCGATGATTACATTTCTCAAAAACAGGTTATAGACTACATGTACACCGCCATGTCAGAACAGTAGTCGAAATTAAAAGGTGAAAATAGACCAAATTATTAGGGTGAGGCACATGGGCTACTAAAAGCTTACTACACAACATACAGTTAGTATTATATCCTTTATGCAGCAGCATACAATACATTTTTGGACTCCCCTTGTGCTGTGCTCACTTGGAACAGGAAGGTGGCATCAAACTTTGTCATCAAATTCTGGCATTCTCTGGATTTATTGTGCTTTAAAGACAACTGGGAACTCAGGAAAAAAGGTTGAATCATGGCGACGTCATTGATCTTCAGGTCGTAGCTCAAGAAAGAGGCTGGAGTTCCCGATTTACAATTCCGAGTTGGATGAAAGTTCAAAAGTATTTTTTTCCCCCGAGTTCCCAGTTGTCTTGAACTCACTAAAGTCAGATTTAGTTCCGAGTTGAAAGTTGTTTTGAGCGAGGCACAAATCATGCTTCATTGACAGCATGGCCAATATTGAATGTTTCTCATTTTAAATTAGGAAAAGAGACCCTTAATCTTAGACTTGGGACCCCACATCCACTCCATTGAATAGCAGACTGTAACAACTGTTGTCGTTTTGTTGAAGGGAGGACCAAGGTGCAGCGGGAATGTGGATACTCATAGTTTTTTAATAAACACAAGTAAAGCATCCACAGGGAAAAACAATAAACTCTACTCACGACGACAGGAACAGTTTTGCAGGCACACAACACGCAGTGCAAAAACAACTACCCACAACCCCAAAGAAAAACACACACTACTATATAGGACTCCCAATCAAAGGCAACTCAACACACCTGCCTTCAATTGGGAGTCCTAATCACCAACACAACACTTAACACACAAAAACCTGCCACGTCCTGACCAAAACTAATACAATTGCTCCCTCTGCTGGTCAGGACGTGACAGTACCCCCCCCCCCCCCTCAAGGTACAGACCCCGGAATGCACCTTACAAAAAAAAACACAAAAAGATCCCCAATACCCCAACAAAACCCATAAACAATAACCCCTACACAATAAGGGAGGGAAGGGAGGGTGGCTGCCGTCAACGACGGCACTGTGCTACACCCTCCCTCCCCAACCCACCTATCCTGGAGGTGGCTCAGGTGCGGGACGTGGACCTCGCTCCACCTTCGGCGTCGCCCAATTCGGTGGCGCCGATAGCTGCGCCGGGCAGACGGGCCACTCGGGCTGAACCTGGCAGACGGACCACTCTGGCTGGACCGGAGGACAGGCGGGCCACTCGGGCTGGACCGGAGGACAGGCGGGCCACTCGGGCTGGCCCGGAGGACAGGCGGGCCACTCGGGCTGGGCCGGAGGACAGGCGGGCCACTCGGGCTGGGCCGGAGGACAGGCGGGCCACTCGGGCCGGAGGACAGGCGGGCCACTCGGGCTGGGCCGGAGGACAGGCGGGCCACTCGGGCTGGGCCGGAGGACAGGCGGGCCACTCTGGCAGCTCCGGGCAGTCGAGCCGCTCTAACTGATCCGGGCAGTCAGGCCGTTTTAACTGATCCGGGCAGTCGGGCCGCTCTGGCGGCTCCGGGCAGCTCTGGCGGCTCCCAACTGGCGGGCAGCTCTGGCGACTCTTGACTGGCGGGCAGCTCTGGCGACTCTTGACTGGCGGGCAGCTCTGGCGACTCCTGACTGGTGAGGCTGGGCTGACGCACTAGACGCCTGATGCGTGGGGCTGGTACAGGACGTGCCAGCCTGGAGACACGCACCTCCATGCTAGTGCGTATAGCGGGCAACACCGGACCGTAGAGGCGCACTGGCGGTCTTGAGCGCAGGGTTGGCATCACCCCTTCCGGCTCGATGCTCACCTCGCCCTGGCACATGCGGGGCGCCGGTACAGGGCGGACTGGGCTGTGCGTACGTATAGATGAGATGGTGCGTACCTCAGCGAAACATGGCGCCCTCCACCTCATACGCACCTCCCTGTAGTCACGGGTAGCTGGCTTACGGCTCTTCCTTGGCCTGGCCAAACTACCCGTGTGCCCCCCCCAAAAAAAATTATTGGGGGTGCCTCTCCGGCTTCCTCGCCAGCCGTGTTCCAGCATAACGTTCGCACCCTTCTCCTGCTGCCTCCGCTCTTCTCAGTGCCTCCACCTGTTCCCATGGAAGGCGATCCCTTCCAGACAGGATCTCTTCCCAGGTGTAGGATCCCTTGCCATCCAGGATGTCCTCCCATGTCCATTCATCCACCCGATGCTCCTTCCTCTTGCGCTGCTTGGTCCTTTTGTGGTGGGTAGTTCTGTAACAACTGTTGTCGTTTTGTTGAAGGGAGGACCAAGGCGCAGCGGCAATGTGGATACTCATAGTTTTTTTAATAAACACAAGTAAAGCATCCACAGGGAAAACAATAAACTCTACTCACGACGACAGGAACAGTTTTGCAGGCACACAACACGCAGTGCAAAAACAACTACCCACAACCCCAAAGAAAAACACACACTACTATATAGGACTCCCAATCAAAGGCAACTCAACACACCTGCCTTCAATTGGGAGTCCTAATCACCAACACAACACTTAACACACAAAAACCTGCCACGTCCTGACCAAAACTAATACAATTGCTCCCTCTGCTGGTCAGGACGTGACACAGACTAATGATTGCTTTGCAATGCTTGCATTTAGGCACTGATTCCTACCAAACCACTCATTGTTGAATTTGCGATTTCCAACTTGTTGTGTAATGTTTATGTCCAATGGCCGATGAGCACCGATACGTTTTATCTATAATTTATCTTCATATTTCTCTTCATATGACAAGGATTAAAAAGGATTTGCTAGTAGATTGTCGACTTGATTCATGATGATGACTGCTAGCTAAGATTTTGAAAGTATGATGTTGACATGTTCAGTCCAATCAAAGTTACTGAAGATATAACATGATTTGACATCATTTTATCTGTGGCCAATAACCTTGAGCCTTCTTGGATGGGCACTTCTAATGTAACTATGGTAGCACCCAATGTCTAACCTTAGACTTGGCGGTGATGTAGTGTCCCCATGAGTGACAGAACACTGAGCCAATCACAGCGCAATGCTCCGTATTTTCTGCTGTCTTGGCCCACCACCACCACAGAGAGCACTGAGCTAGACTGAAACACCTGCATTTGAGCTTTATTAACTCAATTATATATATATTTATATAAAATCATGATTTGCAAACTGATATGTGATTCATATTAATGCCAAAATTACATGCAAAACAGGCAAGCCCCCCAATCTTTTGTATGTATTTATTTATTTGGGCAAAAAATGTGGAGCTCGAAACGGGTCGCAACTTCAAAATGCACGCAGAAACATAAAAATGTTATCCAGGGCTTCATTGCCAAAATCCCAGACTATCCCTGTAATGTTGCTAGAATATGTTTACAACTGGCCTAATCAACATGTGCTAAAATAGTTATCTTTGACTTCAATAGTGTTAGTTAAAGGGATACGTTAGGATTAACGCTAGTTATCATTGGCTTGTGAAACTACCTCTAACTTCCTTCATACTGGACACAGAGATAAAAATGGTATCCATGAGTTCAACTGACTCAAAATCTTGAATTATCCCTTTAATATATTAATATGAAATAGGTTGATTTTTAAGTTGCTAAATGTGCCCCACTTCTCACTAATGCACTAGTGTGGGCTTATTCATTATTGATATGTCACTTACCATTTAGACAACATCATGCAAGGCCTCCCTGACACTATTAATTGAATACATAATTTTGTTGGTCGTTACAGACCTATGATATAGATAAATATTTGACCTAAAGTAATTTCCTATTCATGTTTTACAGCATTGTCTGAGTAACATGGAGAGAAGGCAAATTCAGACAAATGATGTCAATGTTTAAATGTTTTTCCCTACAGACACCTACTCCCTGAGCTACATCTACACTGCCCTGTCAAAGCCAGTAGACTTGCCTGGTATCCATGAGTTCACTGCCATGGGTCTGATGAACAACAAACAGATTGACTACTATGACAGTGTGTCAAAGAAGAAGATTCCCAAACAGGACTGGATTAGGGAGAAGCTGCCAGCAGACTACTGGGAAAAAGGCACTCAGTCACGCAAGAGCAAGGAGCAGTGGTTCAAAGTTAATGTCGATATCTTGATGAAGCGCATGAGGCACAACAACACTGGTGAGGGAACACCTGGAATTTGTCCTATGCTCACCGGTAATCTTTTAAAATTGTAGGTCATTAGTTATCCGTGTATATTGTCATAGAGGCATCATTCACCTTCTTTTTCAATATTGGTTTTCCTCTCAGATGTCCATGTCCTTCAGTGGAAGGTTGGTTGTGAGATTGACCAACAGAGTGACGGCACATTGAAATTCATAAAGGGCATCGACCAATACAGCTATGATGGTGACGACTTCCTGGCCTTTGATGATGTCACTATGCAGTGGGTGGCCCCAGTTGATCAAGCTCTGCCGACTAAGAGGAAGTGGGACGGGGTGCAGATCCTCAACCAGTACACCAAGGGCTACCTGGAGAAGGAGTGTGTAGACTGGCTGTCCAAATTCATGGAATATGAGGACAAGGAATTCAGTTGGGCTGATTGTGAGTACTTAAATAGTATAGCCTAACGAATGGTTAACAAAACGACCATTTGTACATGTGAGATCAGAAATAATAATGTTCTCTGTTTATTCCCTCTTTAGCCCCTCCAAAGGTCTATGCATTTGCTAAAAAAGCCAAAACTGCAGGACATGTCCAACTGACCTGCATGGCCACAGGTTTCTATCCCAAAGATGTGGTTATGCATATTAAGAAGAATGAGGTTCTATTGACCAAACATGATGGAGTGCAGTCTGCAGGAGTTCTACCCAATGATGATGAGACCTTCCAGATCAGGATGAGTGTGCAGATCCCAGAGGCAGACAAGGAAACGTATGAATGTTATGTCCACCATAGAGCTTTGAAGGAGCCAATTGTGGTAAAATGGGGTAAAGTATGGTTAATTCGGTTTAGTGTTGTTATTGATGGTTAATATGGTTTTGTGTTATTAACACAGGAAACAATTTTAATTTGAACAGAACAGCATACTAGCAACAGCTTTGCAAGTGAAGCAGGAACAAAACTGATGTTAGCTTCTGGTTACATATTGTTGCTTTTTATATATACTATGCCTTTTGTTTTGCAGATGGAAAATGTTGTGATTGCAGTAGTGTCGGTGCTGTAGTCATTGGGGCTGTAGTCATCGCCTTTATTGTAGTTCTGATCTTGGTGGTCCTCTTTGTTCTGCACAGAAGAGGGACAATTGGTAGGTCTTGATTTATATCAATTAACAATTACATATTTTTGTTGTTAAATGTTAAGAAAAGTTTTATCTAAGGTACTACTATGAAAGGTGGGCACTACGGCCAAAATCTATATGAATTGTAACATTTCTATTTATTTTTCTCTTTACACATTAAAGGGATTCCTGGCTTGAGAACTAGAGGTTAGTATCACAGCCGCTCCCTCTGTATACATGTCAAAGTCTGTAATGCCACAACTAAACAAAATACAATACATGAAGTTAAGTGTTGCCTCAAGGTGAGTTGCTTTTCTGTGATGGACATACAATATTTACAAAACTAAGCAAAGGCTGAGTTTTATAATTTAACATTTTAGTAATTTAGCAAGCGCTCTTATCCAGAGCGACTTTCAGTAGTAAGGGTATACCATTTCTAGTACTGGTCCCCTGTGTGAATCTAACCCACATCCCTGGCGTTGCAAGTGCCACGCTTTACCAACTGATCCACGCGGGACACTGTAGAATTGTATTGTAGCCATACATTCAAACATCTACTGACATCTTCCTGTGTTTTTCTTCAGCTAATGGCAATGGAGCGGCTGTAATGGTGTGAAAAGGAAATAGCAAGGTAAGACAACAGTCTTCAATCACACAAATAAACTAAATCAGTTAGGTTAGGTGTTGCTTCAGAATACAAGTATGTGTAAATACTAGCCTAATGATTTTGGTTTTGCCGTTTTCAAAAGACTGAGAAAATGGCTGACCCTAATATGAGAGATTTTGTGTGTGGTCTTCACCATAGTCCAAAGGTTTCCTTGGTTACTCTATAAGACAAGCAATGTTAGTATGATAATAAACATGCAGGGAAATCTGAGTCACAATATGCCAGAGAACAGAACAAGGCACTATTATCAATCACATATACACTAAAAAAGCAATGAGAAGAAAATAGCATATTGTTTGCTTACCACACAATCAGTATATGTTTCATTAACAAAAGGGTTTTATGATATTTCAATCCTTTTGGGGGGCTAGACAGGGCTATATAGAATTATTATATAATCCTTAAGGACAATTATTATTCAAATGTATTATTTTATGGGTAATTAAAATGAAAAGCTATGTGGTACAGGTAACCCATAATTCATTTAGATGAAATAGATTTTGCAGTACTTTAGATGACTGCTTTGTCTGAAATTGTTGATTGAGTTGTTTTTCCTTCTCAGTAATAATAAGTAATCAGTGTAACTACATTTTGGACTGTAACTCGTGTTCAATCTAATAATTCCCATATTTTCCATGTTATCTAATTATGTGCAGGTGGATAGATGACCATTGGTGGCCAAACTTCCTGACCGGACCACAAAGGAACCTCAATTAATTTCATAATTTTATAGGATGGCTATTGATAACACTATTCAGTTACACAGATTCATTCTCATAAGCTAGTGATGGAAATGATAGTTACTTTGTTGCAATATGCTAAAAACTTCTGCATTTCATAGTGTTTGCTGTTCTTGTGTAAGGTTTGGAACTTCCAAGTGTGTGTGTGTGGGGGGGAGGGTTTAAACTAGACCTGTACTGGGTCCGTTTTTTTTTAAGGGGTGGGGGAGTTAGGTACCATTGGGGTTGATGTAGCTCATTCTCTTCAATGAAAGTATTCTGTCGTATATTTAATTGTTTTACTGTTACAGTGGATGTTACTGTATGGAGAGGCATCTTTAAGGTATTTATATCGTTCTTCAGGGATTATAACTAGGCCTGTACTAGATCAGGGTTATATAAGCCTAGAGTGGTACAGTACCAGTCCAAAGTTTGGACACACAGACTCGTTCAAGGTTTTTTCTTTATTTTTACAATTTTCTACATTGTAAAAAACTATGAAATTACACATATGGAATCATGTAGTAACCAAAAAATAATTAAACAAATCAAAATGTATTTTATATTTGAGATTCTTCAACGTAGCCAACATTTGCCTTGATGTCAGCTGTGCACACTCGACTGAGTTTTATTGAGAAATGTCAATAAAAATATGTCAGCCAAAGCAAAAACCTGATCAAAATGTATTTATATACATGCTGTAAGTACAGAAATGGTTTGCTCAGTGGGAAATAAATATCCAACTACTCAGTGAGAACTGTGTGACGGTTGGAGTTTGTGACAGCAACTATGTGAGCTTATTACAGTATTATAGACACTATGGCATTGGATTTCCTATGATCTTCCATGTAGAAGAACCTCTTAACTTCTAACGACTCTTGTGAAGCTTGTGAACGTCATAGAGCAAAATATAGCAGATAACAGAGAGCTTGTAATAGTTTGTAGCTCAAACCATTCGGACTATACAGACGTTGTAACAAGACCCGGCCCCGGACCCCTTCAGGATCCGACATTGTCTCACAAACACCGCTCTAGCTCAGCCCACGTTAATCACACAGACTAATGGTCGGTACCAACGGATGCAGAAGAGAGAGACTTATCCAATGGTACCCAGATGTCTGTAGCTCACACAATGTTAAAAAGGGGTTATAAGTCCAAATGGTGCCGGCTTCGCGTTGGGACTTTGCGTTGGGTTAAGGACAACGGCATGAACTTGAACTTTACCAAGTCCCAGGACATTTTAGCCAAAGACTTGGTTGCCTTTGCCTGGAGGCTGACACTTGGCAGCAAGTGGATCTTCCAGCAGGACAATAACCCCAAGCACACATTAGAATCCTCAAAGAAATGATTAATCGCAAAATCAAAATCTTTCCATGGCCATCTACGTCTCCAGACTTGAACCCCATTGAAAAGCTGTGGTTTGAATTGAAGAGGGCAGTCCATAAGCACAGAGGAAGGATATCAAGGATCTGGAAAGATTCTGTAAGGAGGAATGGTCTAAGATCCCTCCCGATGTGTTCTCCAATCTGATAAATATTTTAGAAAAAGCCTCAGCGTTGTTATCCTCGCAAGGGTAGAGTGATGGAGTATTGAAAAATGGTCAACTTATTTATTGGCACCCATCTTTTAAGAATTTTGCTTTTACTAAACAAAATCTCTCTTGAGTAATTGTGTTTTATTTATTTTATAGTGTTTTTTGCCTTTTGCCCATTTTATCTTTATCAAGGGTGCCAATAATTATGGACGTGAATGTATATACTGCACTTGCTTCGGTTTGATGCACTGATGAGAAATAAGTGCAAACTTTCCACTATAAATATAGAATGGCATGCCAAGGAATTGCGGTAAGCTCACCTGACCGGAAACAGTCCAAAGCCACGGCGCCGAACAAGGCTGAGACTGGGGCAACACAGGCCAGGAGAGTCCAACACGACACCAATTCCCTTTCTGTCACCTCTGCATCTGGAACACAAACCTAGCCCCAGCCCAGGGCTAGGGTCGCCGTGGGAGGAGAGCTGAGCAGAAACAGAAACCTGGAACAGAAATGATGCCTATGTATGTACACTGATAGTCAATCACTGTATTCTTTACCTGCTGCCTAATGATAAACAGGAAACCAAACAAACTAACTCTTCTGGTGAATAGAAAAAGCAGACAAAGCTTTGACTGATACAGTGCATTCAGAAAGTATTCAGACCCCTTGATTTTATCCACATTTTGTGACATTACAGCCTTATTCTAAAATTGATTAAATCATTTTTTCCCTCAATCTACACACACTACCCCATAATGACAAAGCAAAAGCAGGTTTTAACTTTTTAAAACAAATTTATAAAGATGAATAAACAGATCACATTTACAGAAGTATTCAGACCCTTTACTCAGTACTTTATTGAAGCACATTTTGCAGTGATTATACCTTCGAGTCTTCTTGGGTATGGCGCTACAAGCTTGGCACACCTGTATTTGGGAAGTTTTTACCATTCTCTGCAGATCCTCTCAAGTTCCGTCAGGTTGGATGGGGAGCGTCGCTGCACAGCTATTTTCAGGTCTCTCCAGAGATGTTCGATTGGGTTCAAGTCCGGACTCTGGCTGGGCCACTCAAGGACATTCAGAGACTTGTCCCTAAGCCACTCCTGTATTGTCTTGGCTGTGTGCTTAGAGTCACTCAATGCCTAGGTTTACCCCCACTGTACTCACATCCTACCATGCTGTCTGTACATTATGCCCTGAATCTATTCTACCACGCCCAGAAATCTGCCCCTTTTATTCTCTGTTCCCAACGCACTAGACAACCAGTTCTTATAGCCTTTAGCCGTACCCTTATCCTACTCCACCTCTGGTGATGTAGAGGTTAACCCAGGCCCTGTGCCCCCAGCATCACACTTATTCCCCAGGCGCTCTCATTTGTTGACTCCTGTAAACGTAAAAGCCTTGGTTTCATGCATGTTAACATCAGAAGCCTCCTCCCTAAATTTGTTTTATTCACTGCTTGAGCACACTCCGCCAACCCTGATGTCCTAGCCGTATCTGAATCCTGGCTTAGGAAAGCCACCAAAAATGCTGACATTTCCATCCCTAACTACAACATTTTCCGTCAAGATAGAACTGTCAAAGGGGGCAGAGTTGCAATCTACTGCAGAGATGGCCTGCAGAGTTCTGTCTTACTATCCAGGTCTGTGCCGAAACAGTTCGAGCTTCTACTTTTAAAGATCCATCTTTCCAGAAATAAGTCTCTCACTGTTGCCGCTTGTTATAGACCCCCCGCAGCCCCCAGCTGTGCCCTGGACACCGTATGTGAATTGATTGCCCCCCATCTATCCTCAGAGTTCGTACTGTTAGGTGACCTAAACTGGGATATGTTTAGCACCCTGGCCGTCCTACAATCTAAGCTAGATGCCCTCAATCTCACACAAATTATCAAGGAACCTACCAGGTACAACCCTAAATCCGTAATCATGGGCACCCTCTCAGAAATCATCCTGACCAACTTGCCCTCTAAATACACCTCTGTTGTCTTCAACCAGGATCTCAGCGATCACTGCCTCATTGCCTGTGTCCGTAATGGGCCCGCGGTCAAATGACCACCCCTCGTCACTGTCAAACGCTCCCTAAAACACTTCAGCGAGCAGGCCTTTCTAATCGACCTGGCCCGGGTATCCTGGAAGGATATTGACCTCATCCCGTCAGTAGAGGATGCCTGGTTCTTTAAAAGTGCTTTCCTCACCATCTTAAATAAGCATGCCCCATTTAAAAAATGTAGAACTAAGAACAGATATAGCCCTTGGTTCACTCCAGACTTGACTGTCCTTGACCAGCTGTCATGGCTGTTGAAAGGAGTAGAGGACCAAAGTGTAGCGTGTGTGTAGTTCCACATTTTATTTAATCTGTGAAACTTTGCAATACATAAATAAACTGAATTGACAAAACAACAAACCGTGACGCAGAGGAATAATCACCCAGAAAACCCAGGAAGAAAAACCCCTACTTAAGTATGATCTCCAATTAGAGACAACAATGACCAGCTGCCTCTAATTGGAGATCATCCCAAACAAACCAACATAGAAATACAAAAACTAGAACCTAAGAACATAGAAAAACACAAAACACCCCCTGTCACGCCTTGACCTACTCTACCATAGAAAATAACATCTTACTATGGCCAGGACGTGACACCAGCACAAAAACAACCTGTGGCATACTGCATTAGCATCGTATAGCCCCCGTGATATGCAACTTTTCATGGAAGTCAGGAACCAATATACACAGTCAGTTAGGAAAGCTAAGGCTAGCTTTTTCAAACAGAAATGTGCATCCTGTGGCACTAATTCCAAAAAGTTTTGGGACACAGTAAAGTCCATGGAGAATAAGAGCACCTCCTCCCACTGAGGCTAGGAAATACTGTCACCACCAATAAATCTATGATAATCGAGAATTTCAATAAGCATTTCTCAACAGCTGGCCATGCTTTCCACCTGGCTACCCCTACGCCGGCCAATAGCTCTGCAACCCCCAGCAACTTGCCCAAGCCCCCTCCCGCTTCTCCTTCACCCAACTCCAGAAAGCTGATGTTCTGAAAGAGCTGCAAAATCTGGATCCCTGCAAATCAGCTGGGCTAGACAATCTGGGCCCTCTCTTTCTACAATTATCCGCCGAAATTGTTGCAACCCCTATTACTAGCCTGTTCAACCTCTCTTTCGTATTGTCTCAGATCCCTAAAGATTGGAAAAATGCCGCGGTCATGAGACACTCTAGACCCAAACTGTTACAGACCTATATCCATCCTGCCCTGCCTTTCTAAAGTCTTCGAAAGCCAAGTTAACTTTTAAGGTATAGGGGGCAATATTTTCATTTTCGGATGAAAAGCGTGCCCAGAGTAAACTGCCTAATACCTGGGCCCAGAGTCAAATATTTGCATATTATTAGTAGATTTGGATAGAAAACACTCTGAAGTCTCTAAAACTGTTTGAATGATGTCGGTGAGTATAACAGAACTCATATGGCAGGCAAAAACCTGAGAAAAATCCAACCAGGAAGTGGGAAATCTGAGAATTGTAGTTCTTCTTTTGAATCCCTATCGAAACGACAGTGTCTGTGGGGTCACGTTGCACTTCCTAAGGCTTCCATTGGCTGTCACCAGCCTTTAGAAACGTGTTTCATCCTTCTCCTGTTACTGGACAGAAAATAGAAGCTCAGTCAATGAGTGGACTGCCTGAGGACAAAGGACTTGGTGATGCGCGAGCCCACCAGCACGCCCCTCCTTCTTTTTCCTCTGTAATGAATACGCTATTGTCCGGTTGGAATATTATCTACGTTTTATGTTAAAAAGACCCTAAGGATTGATTGTAAACAATGTTTGACATGTTTCTACGAAAGGTAATGGAACTATTTAACTTTTCGTGTCTGGATTTACGCTCGCGCGTTATGCCTTTGGATAATGATCTGAACGCATGAACAAAACGGAGGTATTTGGACATAAATATGGAGTATTTCGAAAAAAAATAACATTTGTTGTGGAAGTAGCAGTCCTGGGAGTGCATTCTGACGAAGATCAGCAAAGGTAAGAGAATATTTATAATAATAATTCTGAGTTTAGTTGACCCCAGAACTTGGCGGGTATCTGTATAGCTTGCTTTGATGACGAGCTATGTACTCAGAATATTGAAAAATGTGCTTTCTCCGTAAAGCTATTTTAAAATCTGACACAGCGGTTGCATTAAGGAGAAGTATATCTATAATTCTTTCAATAACTGTTGTAAATTTTATCAACGTTTATGATGAGTATTTTTGTAAATTGATGCGCTCATTCACCGGATGTTTTGGTGGGAATACATTTTCTGAACATCATGCGCCAATGTAAAATGGTGTTTTTGGATATAAATATTAACTTTATTGAGCAAAACATACATGTATTGTGTAACATGAAGTCCTATGAGTGCCATCTGATGAAGATCATCAAAGGTTAGTGAATATTTTAGCTATATTTTTGGTTTTTGTGATGCATGTCCTTGCTTGGAAAATGGCTGTGTGGTTTTTCTTGTGAAGTTTATGTCCTAACATAGCGTCCCACCTAGCCCATAGAAGTTAACAAACCTCCAAACGAGCTTCAATGCCATACAACACTCCTTCCATGGCCTCCAACTGATTTTAAACGCTAGTAAAACTAAATGCCTGCTCTTCAACCGATTGCTACTCGCACCTGCCCACCTAGCATCACTACTCTGGACGGTTCTGACTTAGAATATGTGGACAACTACAAATACCTAGGTGTCTGGTTAGACTGTAAACTCTCCCTCCAGACTCACATTAAGCATCTCCAATCCACATTTAGATCTAGAATCGGCTTCCTATTTTGCAAAAAATCCTCCTTCACTCATGCTGCCAAACATACCCTCGTAAAACTGACTATCCTACCGATTCTTGACTTCGGCGATGTCATTTACAAAATAGCCCCCAACACTCTACTCAGCAAACTGGATGCAGTCTATCACAATGCCATCCTTTTTGTCACCAAAGCCCCATATACTACCCACCACTGCGACCTGTATGCTCTCGTTGGCTGGCCCTCGCTACATATTCGTTGCCAAACCCACTGGCTCCAGGAAATCTATAAGTCTTTTCTAGGTAAAGCCCTACCTTATCTCAGCTCACTGGTCACCATAGCAACACCCAACTGTAGCACGCGCTCCAGCAAGTATATTTCACTGGTCATCCCCAAAGCCAACACCTCCTTTGGCTGCCTTTCCTTCCAGTTCTCTGCGGCCAATGACTGGAACAAATTGCAAAAATCACACTTAGCTGGAGACTTATCTCCCTCACTAACTTCAAGCATCAGCTGTCAAAGCAGCTTACCGATCACTGTACCTGTACACAACCCATCTGTAAATAGCACACCCAACTACCTCACCCCATATTGTTATTTATTTTTTTGCTCTTTTGCACCCCAGTATCTCTACTTGCACATCATCATCTGCACATTTATCACTCCAGTGTTAATGCTAAATTGTAATTATTTCGCCACTATGGCCTATTTATTGCCGTACCTCCCTAACTTTACCACATTTGCACACACTGTACATATATTTTCTATTGTGTTATTGACTGTACGTTTGTTTATCCCATGTGTAACTCTGTGCTGTTGTTGTTGTCACACTGCTTTGCTTTATCTTGGCCAGGTCGCAGTTGTAAATAAGAACTTGTTCTCAACTGGCCTACCTGGTTAAATAAAAGTTGTGCTGTTGGAAGGTGAACCTTCGCCCCAGTCTGAGGTCCTGACTGCTCTGGAGCAGGTTTTTGTCAAGGATCTCTCCGTACTTTGCTCCGTTCATCTTTCCTTCGATCCTGACTAGTCTACCAGTCCCTGCTGCTCAAATACATCCCCACAGCATGATGCTGCCACTACAATGTTTCACTGTAGGGATGGTGCCAGGTTTCCTCCAGACGTGATGCTTGGCATTCAGGCCAAAGAGTTCAATGTTGGTTTCATCAGACCAGAGAATCTTGTTTCCCATTGTCTGACAGTCTTTAGGTGCCTTTTGGCAAACTCCAAGCAGGCTGTCATGTGCATTTTACTGAGGAGTGGCTTCCGTCTGGCCACTCTTCCATAAAGGCCTGATTGGTGGAGTGCTGCAGAGATGGTTGTCCTTCTGGAAGGTTCTCCTATCTCCACAGTGGAACTCTGGAGCTCTGACAGCGTGGCCATCAGGTCCTTGGTCACCTCCCTGACCAAGGCCCTTCTCCCCGATTGCTCAGTTTGTCCAGGTGGCCAGCTCTAGGAAGAGTCTTGGTGGTTCCAAACTTCTTCCATTTAAGAATGATGGAGGCCACTGTGTTCTTGGGGACCTTCAGTGCTGCTTAACTTTTTTGGTACCCTTCCCCAGATATGTTCCCGACACAATCCTGTTTCAGAGTTCTACGGACAATTCCTTCAACATCATTGCTTGGTTTTTGCTCTGCCATGCACTGTCAACTGTGGGACCTTATATAGACAGGTGTGTGCCTTTCCAAATCATTACCAATCAATTGAATGTACCACAGGTGGACTCCAAGTTGTAGAAACATCTCAAGGATGATCAATGGAAACAGGATGCGCCTGAGCTCAATTTCGAGTCTCAAATCAAATTTAAATGTAACGCTTATCTGTCCACCCCTCTAGAATAATGAATATGTTTTTTATAAATATATTGGTTGCTGTCCTTGATGATGAGAGCTGAAAATGGACCACTGACTGTTTACCAATTATCAATTTCAAGCAGAACAAGTGGACAACCACCAATGAAATTGTTCTGTCATTGGAGGGATAGAATAATATAAGTAAACATTTTTAAGGAAATTAGCTGAACATTTTTTTTTGTCTAATGAGCATATTCCTATCATTGTCTGTAACATTTCTGCATCTTGTTACAATCATTTCATAAATGTCTTCCCACAGGCCAAAAAGGTGCTGTTTCTGCTGGCAGAACCCTATTGCTGCCCTGTACAGTATCTAGAAAAGCCAAGCAGAGGTGGTTCTTCAAGAAAGATAGTCATGCGAAACTGGAAAAGGGAGAGGGAGGACCCACAGAACAGGTTTTCCTTTGATGAAGATGGAGCCCTGCAGAACCTCAATCTGCAGCCAGGGGACTCTGGAAAGTACCTGTGTAATGGGGAAATGGCAGCTAAAGTAACAGTGTTGACAGGTAGAGCTTTCCAAATGGCATTTTATGTATTTAATTGTTCATGTTTTATTTTAAGTGACATTTTCATTTAATTTAAAGATCAGGCTCAACAATCAACTTCATCACTTCCTAGGAAAAGCAGTGAGAGAAAGCGTTGGGGGAACCACACTTTAGAGACCCCTCTAATGCCATTCCCCTTTTCATTTAAAATACCATGCTTATGCCTGACTTGATTATTTATTTATTTTGGCAAACTCAGATCACCTCAAAATCCAGAGGTTCACTGATGTTATGAAAACAGTTAACACACAGCAACGCCATGCAATTCTTATAACAAGTATGAAAGTAACACTGTGAAAGTAAATTCCATGACCTATATTCTTCACCTATTTTCAGATGTTGTTGAGAGAGATAAGGACCTACAAATGGTACGTTGTCCACAGACATTCAGACACAAATTAGACTGAATGAAAAGTAGTTCAAATCTTTCATCCTGCTATCTTTAATACAGGTGACATTTTCACATGTTGAACTGCTTTTGTCTTTCAGTTGTGGTGATGATAGCTGTCGTTGGACTATGCATCGTGGTGCTTTTGGCTGGAATGCCGGGCCTTTTTGCTGATAGAGTGAACAGAAAGAAAGAATTGCAGTACAGGTGAAAATGTCTAAAAACGATATTGTTACATTATATGCCTCTGATCTTGTCTGTACAAGCTTTTAGGTCCATATTAAGCTATTACATTGGCCTATGCGGTCATGCAACAACCTTTTTACAAACATGTGATATGATCACCTTATTTCCTATAGTGACAGGACACAAGCAGGAAGGAGCTCCAGACTAGGTAAAGAACACTAATTGTTTGCTACCAGAAAAGTCCCAATAGTAGGGTTTGTGTTAAATGTGTGCATTCTCCCAAAAAGTATTGCTCTCATTGTAAACAAATGATTGTTTCATATTTTGTCTTACAGGGTCTGAGATCACACAGGGTGATGTGGAAGAAGTGAGTACAAATGAATATATCTCACTGTAAACTGAATGTAAGGGCCGTCGTCAGAATTAGACCAAGGTGCAGCGGAGGATGTGTTCATCATTAGAAGTTTAATTGACTGAACGAACACAATACAAAACGAAACAAAAACGACCAGAAACAGTTCTGCCAGGAAAACACACTAACAGAATACAATCACCCAAAGGAAAACCAGGCTACTTATGTGTGACTCCCAATCAGCAACATCGAACTACAGCTGTACCTGATTGGGAGCCACACACGGCCCAAAACAAAGAAATACAAAAACATAGAAAAATGAACATAGAACGCCCACCCAATGTAACACCCTGGCCTAACCAAAATAAAGAACAAAAACCCCTCTCTATGGCCAGGGCGTTACACTGAAAGCATTGCTGAAATGAATGTTTGTGTCTCAGGGCCCTTCTCATGTGGAAGACACTGAGGTTCAGTTGGCATCTCTGGGTCGGCAGAACTGGAGGGAAAGATCGAGGGTACAGGGAGACCAGCATCACATCATCTATTCCGCTGTGGTCACTGCTAGACCAGCATTCCAGGGTTTGAAGAGAGTAACACATTGATTAACCACACAGTTCGTATTTGACTTCTGTTGCACAGGTGACATCTCCCTGGGCCAATCCTGGCACTCCCTGAACAGTGGGGCGGGCATTACCAATGTGCTTCAGACTGGCATAGTGCAGACCCTCTTCCTATGAAAAACATATTTATCATAATTAGAGATTAAATATGACCATCATGCCATCCAAACCTCTCAGGCATACATTTACAGTTAGATAAGGTTTAGTCCTAACTATTATGACTTCAATCATTTACAGAAGTACTTTTACCTTGAGACTTGAATTCCTGTTCACACAGGTGTTGCACAAACATTTTGTTTTACCTGAAAGAGGGAGCAATTGAGTTTTAAAGGGGCAATCTGCAATTCAAACAATTACAAAAAGCTTAGCCCACCACTGCTTTGGTAAATAGCTGAGCAATGGGTCTGGAGAGATGGAACCACTCTCAAATGAATAGACAGAACTATAGATGCAAGGACTGACCAGCCATGAGATCAAATTATAGTTTTAATCATGTTTTGAGGATATACAGTGTTTACATTTACTGTGTTTAGACATTGGAGTAAAACAATCTTATATTTCAGGTTTTGATGGGGTAGGACAGTTGAACTAAGCTCATGAGGCATTTATAGGTGATATTCTTCAAGAATCAATGGGTACAAATTATTATTATTACTTTGAAAGTCAAAAAATGTATGTATCAACTGCAGATTTGCAAAATACTAACTTTGGTTTTGGAGTATAATGTCTCTAAGTAAACTTGTCCAACTTGAGATACGTTCAAAGTATTAACTGTTTGATTGCGTTTACATTCCCTGCTGTCATTGGTGCTACCATTCAACCATAACAAGAATGTGGATTACCAAGATTTGAACATTATCTTTCTATGTTCACAGTACAGTATCTTACTTGCTTTTCTTGTCACTGCAACAGAAAGTGAATTTAAAGTTAAAAGTACACTCTAAGGCAAGGTCTATGTATATAAAGTACAAGAGCAGACACCTTCCTGCTGATTACACACAGGAAGGATGTTTCTGCTCTCTGTGAAGTCATTTTTCACACAGATTTTTACGTTTTTCTGCCTTCTTGCTCTCGCTATGCCAAACGTAAATCTCATTTTGGAGGCTCTGTTTACTGTCTCGGGTTGCAAGGTGGAATCAGCCACCACGGGAACAATTTCACTAACACCACAGGACTTTGTCAATGTGGTCGCACTAAAGGAGTTGAATACCCAAGTTTGTAGACATTTTCTTTACCACGTGCCTTAGCTTTACCAGATGCTTTTCCATTCCACAAACCACTGTTTCTGTGAACGTGAATGAGTTCCTTGATTCTCGGTATGACTACGACTTTACAAATGTTAAGGATGGGGAAACAGTGTTTACTCGGGGGAAAGGAGCTGGACGTCAGACCCTGTGGCTGGAACCACATTGCCCTGAAGGTTTTGAACAAATACAGGGATGGAGATGGATGGTTGGGGACCGGAGACGAGGCCTGGCCAGTGTCGCGCTATCGTACACTTCGAACCAGAGCATCCCAAACATGCTCAATGGGTGACAGGTCTGTTGAGAATGCAGACCATGAAAGAACTGGGACATTTTCAGCATCCAGCAATTGTGTACAGAATCTTGCGACATGGCTGTGCATTATCATGCTGAAACAAGAGGTTGTGGCGGCAGATAAATGGCACAACAATTGACCTCAGGATCTCGTCACGATATCTCTATGTGCATTCAAATTGCCATCGATAAAATGCAATTGTGTTTGTTGTCTGTAGCTTATGCCTGCCCAAACAGGATTCATCCTTGAAGAGCACAGTTCTCTAGCGTCCTAGTGGCCATCGAAGGTGAGCATATGCCCACCGAAGTTGGTTACGACACCAAACTGCAGTCAGGTCAAGACCCTGGTGAGCATGCAGATGACGTTCCCTGAGACGGTTGTGCAAACCCACAATTTCATTAGCTGGCAGGTGTCAGACGATCCCGCAGGTGAAGAAACTGGATGTGAAGGTCCTGGGCTGGCGTGGTTAAACGTGGCCTGTGGTTGAGAATGGTTTGACAACAACAACAAAAACATCCAGTCAGCGACAGTCCTGTGGATGAAAACAGCTCTTTGATGAGATAGGTCGAAGGAGAATGGCAAGAATCATGTAAGCTAACAGGCGGGCCACAAAAAGACAAATAACAGCTCAGTACAACAGTGGTGTGCAGAACGGCATCTCGGAACGCACAACTCATTGATCCTTGTCACATATGGGCTATTACAGCAGACGACCACACCAGGTTCCACACCTATCAGCTAAAAACAAGAAGAAGCATCTTTTGGATGAGATGGAATGGGCTGTTTGCAGCCTGAATGTTCCCGCCGTCCAAACTGCAGCAACTGCGTGATGCCATCGCATCAGGATGCACCAACAACCTAGTGGAATGTTTCCAACAACACTTAGATTACCTTGAATAATTCAGGCTGTTCTGGAGGCAAAGGGGGGTCCGATCTGGTACTAGATGGGTGTACCTAATAAACTGTCTTTTGAGTGTATACAGTTGAAGTCGGAAGATTACATACACCTTAGCCAAATGCATTTAAACTCAGTTTTTCACAATTCCTGACATTTAATCCTAGTAAAAATTCCCTGTCTTAGGTCAGTTAGGATCACCACTTTATTGTAAGAATGTGAAATGTCAGAATAATAGTAGAGAGAATGATTTATTTCAGCTTTTATTTCTTTCCTCACATTCCCAGTGGGTCAGAAGTGTACATACACTTAATTGGTATTTGGTAGCATTGCCTTTAAATTGTTTAACTTGGTCAAACGTTTTTGGGGAGCCTTCCACAAGCTTCCCACAATAAGTTGGGTGAAATTTGGGCCATTCCTCCTGACAGAGCTGGTGTAACGGAGTCAGGTTTGTAGGCCTCGTTGCTCGCACAAGCTTTTTCAGTTCTACCCACAAATTTTCCATAGGATTGAGGTCAGGGCTATGTGATGGCCACTCCAATACCTTGACTTTGTTGTCCTTAAGCCATTTTGCCACAACTTTGGAAGTATGCTTGGGGTCATTGTCCATTTGGAAGACCCATTTGTGACCAAGCTTTAACTTCCTGACTGATGTCTTGAGATGTTGCTTCAATATATCCACATAATTTTCCTGCCTCATGATTTCATCTATTTTGTGAAGTGCACCAGTCCCTCCTGCAGCAAAGCACCCCCGCAACATGATGCTGCCACCCCCGTGCTTCACGGTTGGAATGGTGTTCTTCGGCGTGCAAGCCTCCCCCTTTTTCCTACAAACATAACGATGGTCATGATGGCCAAACAGATCTATTTTTGTTTCATCAGACCAGAGGACATTTCTCCAAAAAGTGCGATCTTTGTCCCAATGTGCAGTTGCAAACCGTAGTCTGGCTTTTTTTATGGCGGTTTTGGAGCAGTGAGCGGCCTTTCAGGTTATGACGATATAGGACGCTTCAGCATCTTCACAAAGTCCTTTTCTGTTGTTCTGGGATTGATTTGCACTTTTCACACCAAAGTGCGTTCATCTCTAGGAGACAGAACGCTTCTCCTTCCTGAGCTGTATGACTGTTGTGTGGTCCCATGGTGTTTATACTTGTGTACTATTGTTTGTAAGTATGAACATGGTACCTTCAGGCGTTTGGAAATTGCTCCCAAGGATGAACCAGACTTTTGGAGGTCTACAATTTTTTTCTGAGGTCTTGGCTGATTTCTTTTGATTTTCCCATGATGTCAAGCAAACAGACACTGAGTTTGAAGGTAGGTCTTGAAATACATCCCCCAGTACACCTCCAATTGACTCAAATGATGTCAATTAGCCTATCAGAATCTTCTAAAGCCATTACATAATTTTCTGGAATTTTCCAAGCTGTTTAAAAGCACAGTCAACTTAGTGTATGTAAACTTCTGACCCACTGGAATTATAAGTGAAATAATCTGTAAACAATTGTTGAAAAAATTACTTGTGTCATGTGTAACAGTGTAGGTTCTGTCCCTTTCTTCGCCCCAACCCGGGCTCGAACCAGGGACCCTTGCACACATCAACAACTGACACCCCACGAAGCATCGTTACCCATCGCGCCACAAAAGCCAAGGCCCTTGCAAAGCAAGGGGAAACCCTACTTCAAGTCTCAGAGCGAGTGACGTCACCGATTGAAATGCTATTAGCGCGCACCACCGCTAACTAACTTGCCATTTCACATCGGTTACACATGCACAAAGCAGATGTCCTAACCGACTTGCCAAAACTACAGTTTGTTAACAAGAATTTTGTGGAGTGGTTGAAAAACAAGTTTTAATGACACCAAACTAAGTGTATGTAAACTTCCGACTTCAACTGTATACTGTACATAATATTAAAACCCTTGATACATTTTTGTGAATAAAGTCCCAATTCAATTTTGTGAATAAAGCTGCAATATTTCGAGAATAAACTAAATGTTTATTATAACTAAATAAATGTAATTTTGAGAATAAAGTCAACTTTAGAATTGTTTTTAGTAACCAGGAAATCCTTGCTTTTTTAGCACATAACAACCATATTGTAAGTTGTCCCTGTCATGGTGCCTTTCTAATTGCTACTATTTTGTAGTCATTATTATTCCTTGTTTGTCATTATAGCTAAGATTCAGTAGTGGTTATTGGTAAGAGCAGAGATGGGCTCTATCCGAGGGAATTTAGAATGGTGACTGGGAGGGCATCAGACACTTCTCTGAGGTGTGTGTGGGGCCTCCACTCATCTCACTAAAGTCTCTCGGTGGACCCACTCTGCCCAAGTAGACCCCCACCAGCCACTATATTTTTATTAAATTAAATAAGGTAATACAAACTGATCACAATACTTAAGTGACAGTCTGTCTCCAATATATGTACAACGGCATAATCCACAGACTTTTGGTACATTAGTTCCAGCTTAAAAGCCCTAAACACCATAGTGCCTCAAAGTAAAATCAGTACTTTGCTTTATGTTTTTTGTGTGTTTTCTGTTAAATGTCTGCTCAGCCCACATGCTCACATACTCTATATGTTTGTACACTCAGTATACAGCGTATTTGGAAAGTATTCAGACCCCTTGACTTTTTCCACATTTTGTTACGTTACAGTCTTATTCTAAAATGGATTCAATAAAAATGTTCCCTCATCAGCCTCTACAAAACACCCCATAATGAAAAAAGCGAAAACAGATTTTTTTAAATGTGTGCACATTTATTCAAAATAAAAAATGCAAATATGTAATTTACATAAGTATTCAGACCCTTTGCTATTAGACTCGAAATTGAGCTCAGGTGCATCGTATTTTCATTTATCTGACTTTCATGTATCTGCATGTCCAGCCCTTATATTTAGCCTCACAATGTAGTATTTTACCAAAACAATTTGAAATAAACATTCATGAGTTTTATTGAGAAATGTCAATACAAAAATGTGGTCAGCAAAATCGAAAACCTGATCAATTTGATGCACAGACATTTCTGGCTCAGTGGGAAATAAATATCCAACTAGTCAGTGACAACAATGTGAAGTTTGGAGTTTGTGGCAGCAACTGTGAGCTTATTACAAAATTATAGAAACTATGATCTTGGACTTCCTATGATCTTCCATGTAGAAGAAACCTTTACCTTCTAATGACTCTTTTGTATCTTGTGAGCGTCAGCAGATAACAGATAGCTTTAAATAGTTTGTAGCTCTAACCATTCAGACTCTACAGACATTTTTGTAAAAAGTCCCGGCCCCGGACCCCTTCGGGATGCACCATTGTCTCACAAACACCACTCTAGCTCAGCCCCTGTTAATCACACATATTATCTCATTAAATATTTTAGAAAAATGCTCAGTGTCGTTATCCTCGCAAGGGTAGGATGATGGAGTACTGAAAACAGGGTAGCCAATAAATGTATCTTTTCAAGAATTTTTCTATTTTTGTAATCTCTTCCTCTGAGCTATTGTATTATTATTAAATAATATAATTTCCCCCTTTTTTTCATGCATTATGCTCAGTATTATTTATTTTATTGTGTTTTTTACTCATCTTTATCAAGGGTGTCAATAATTATGGATGGGAATGTATATACTGCATATGCTTTTGTTTGATGCACTGATGAGAAATAAGTGCAAACTTTCCTCTGTAACTATAGGGTGGCAAGCCAAGGAATTGCGGCAAGCTCACCTGACCGGAAACAGAGTCCAAAGAGACAGAGGGTGCCAAACAAGACTGAGACTGGGGCAACACAGGACAGGAGAGTCCAACATGACACCACCTCCATTTCCGTCACCTCTGCGTATGAAACACAAACCACACAGCCGTTACCACACACCAGCCCAGGGCTTGGGTTGCTGTGGGAGGAGAACTGAGCAGAAACAGAAACCGCAAACAGAAATGATGCCTATGTATGTACACTGATAGTCAACCACTGGTAAACAGGAAAACAAACAAACCAACTCATCTGGTGAATAGAGAAACCAGACTAAGCTTTGTCAATATGTTATCCACAAGGTCAACTGTATTTTCTGGGCCCTCCGTGTGGTCTCATGTGGCCTTTGTTTAGTCAAAATCTTTTTATCTTGAAAAGCTGACATGGAACACTTAACAGCATCAACGTTTTATTTTTTGACCATATGGCCAATTCTAATTTTATACTGGTAACCTGCACAGGGCCCTTTCAGTATCATGAATAACATCCCCAAAATGTTCCTGAAAAGTTATTGTAATATGGAATCACATATTCAAGCATCTGAAAATATATAGAACACAAATATAAACAGAACATGCAACAATTTAAAAGATTTTACTTTTCTACAGTTCATGTACGGAAATCAGTCAAATTAAATAAATTCATTAGGCCCTAATGTATGGATTTCACATGACTGGGCAGTGGAGCATCCACGGGTGGGCCTGGGAGGGCATAGGCCCACCCACTTGGGAGCAAGGCTTACCCACCGGGGAGCCAGACCCAGCCAATCGGAATTAGTTTTTCCCCACAAAAGGGCTTTTTCATCAGCTGTCCTGCGGGCTGGTCTCAAATGATCCCGCAGATGAAGAAGCCTTATGTGGAGGTTCTGGGCTGGCGTGGTGAAATGTGGTCTGCGGTTGTGAGGCCGGTTGAACGTACTGCCAAATTCTCTAAAACGACATTGGAGGCGGCTTATGGTAGAGAAATTAACATTTAATTCTCTGGCTACAGCTCTGGTGGACATTCCTGCAGTCAGCATGCCAATTGCACTCTCCCTTAAATTTTGAGACATCTCTGGAATTCTGTTGTCAAAACTGCACATTTTATTGTCCCCAGCACAAGGTGCACGTATGTAATGACCATGCTGCTTAATCAGCTTCTTGATATGTTACACCTGTCAGGTGGATGGATTATCTTGGTAAAATGATGTAAACAAATTTCTACACACATTTTTAGAGAAATAAGCTTTTTGTGTGTATGGAAAATTTCTGGGAACTTTTATTTCAGCTCATGAAACATGGGACCAACACTTTACATGTTGCGTTTATATTTTTGGTCAGTATACAGTACATACATACCATTTTTATATATCTGAATACCCTGTGTACCCCGTGACCTGACCTCTGTCTGAATTTGAAACTCAAGCTTCTGAGACCCCATTATACACGTGTCTATTCAGTACACTAAAGACAAGCTAATGCATTTGTTAGCCTGGGCCAAATACATATTTGACTATATAATGATGACCAACACATACCTGCAAAAGTCAGACGGATGCCTTTTCCAAAGCGCATTGTCCCATCGTAGCGACCAGCACGGTAGTACAGTTCCAAATCTGCTTCTGTCACCACAATGATCTCCAAACTGTTGTTTTCCTTTGTGTCAAAGTGACCCATGAATTCCTCTTTAACTGCTGGAGTATTTAGAAAACGTGAATGCTTGTTAACAGTTAAAAGGGTAACAAGTTCCTCTGAGCGCATTTGGAGGAAGATTATTTCTTTACTGGTTGTGAGGTTGCATGACAGGGAAGCATTTTGTCCAGCCTGAACAAAATGGACCACAGATGATGCGGACAGAAAGTGTTGTCCAGAAACATCTAGAAAAGAACATTAAATAGTTTATTAAACCCATTTGCAAACTATCCATCAGTGCCGGTAGGTGGAAGCAGCTATAGGAGGACGGGCTCATCGTAATGGCTGGAATGGAATAAATGAAATGGTATCAAACTCATCAAACATATGGAAACCACATGAACTCCGTTCCATTAATTACATTCCAGCCCTTACAAAGAGCCCGTCCTCCTATTGCCCCTTCCACCAGCCTTCTCTGCTATCTATCTATTTATATATCAAGTATCAGTACCTGCCTGTCTGTCTTTCTATCAATCAATCAATCAGTCAGTATCACCATCGATCCATCTATCCATCCATCAATATACTTACAAAAGAAAATGAGCAGGTAGACTAATTTTCCCATAATAGCAGGATATTTCACCTGTGAAGATGACAGTATATTCACTACTAGACAACCCTAACGAAGTACTAAAGATAAAGCCTATGGTACAGTATATGGTAATGGATTGAATGGGGAAATGCTTATGTACCCGAGAAAGACCACCACATTTGACATTTGCTGCACTGAGGCTGAGCTGCGGTTTTGGACACCGTAACTTAAAATGAAATTATTCTACCTTTTTATTTCCTTAGGTTTCGTTCCTGGTAGCTCAGTTGATGCGACCTGCTGCTCAGTGCTTTCCGTGGTGTTGGGGCAGCCAGCGGAAAATACGGAGCTTAGGGGTTAGTAATGTTCTCTAGTTGCACCATGATTGGCTCAGTGTTCTTTCGCTCATGGGGACACTATGTCATCGCTAAATCTACAGGTAGAGCCCGAAAATTCAAGGTCCTTGGATGCTGCCACAGAGTTACATTAGAAGTGCCCATCTAAGAAGGCTCAAGGTCATTGGCCACAGATACAATGATGTCAAATTAAGTTACATTTACAGTAGCTTTGATTGGACTGATCATGTCAACATCATACTTTCAAAATCTTAGCTAGCAAGCTAGCAGTCATGAATAAAGTCGACAATCTACTGGCAAATCCTTTTCACTTCTTGTCATGTGAAGAGAAATTATAGATAAAATGTATCGGTGCTAATTGGACATAAACATTATACAAGAAGTTGGAAATCGCAAATTCAACAATGATTGGTTTAGAAGGAATCAGTGGCTAACTGCGAGTGGTCCAAGTCTGGGTGTAAGGGTCTCTTTTCCAAGCTTAAAAGGATAAAAATCCAACGTTGGCCATGCTGTCAATCCAGCATGACTTCAGAGGCACTCAAAACAACTGTAAACTTGGAACTGGGAAATCTCAGGCTTCAGTGATTTCAAGACAACTGGGAACTCGGAAAAAAACGCTCTCCGAGTTGGATGACCGTTTCATAATTCAGCCTACTGTTCTGACATGGTGGTGCACATGTAGCCAATAGCCTGTTTTAGAAGAATGTAATCATCAAATATCGTAAGAGCTTTCATTGTCTGCTTATATGCCCCCTATATTTATCCTACAGTTCTGATTTGGTGTACAGGGAGAATGCTTGTTAGAACGGCCCATGTTTTGAATTCTGTATCTGTATATTTCAAAGTGCTGAACAAATAGTTGTCACACCCTGATCTGTTCCACCTGTCTTTGTGCTTGTCTCCACCCCCCTCCAGGTGTCACCCATCTGCCCATTATCCCATTATACCTGTGTTCTGTTTGTCTGTTGCCAGTTCTTGTCTCGTCAAGCCTACCAGCGCTTTTCCCGTACTCCTGTTCTCTCTAGTCCCTGTTTTTCTAGTTTTCCCGGTTTTGACCATTCTTCCCACCCTGACCCTGCCTGACATTCTGTACCTTGTGATACTGCCCTGGATTACTGACCTCTGCCTTCCCTGATCCTGAGCCTGCCTGGCGTTCTGTACCTTTCAGACTCTGCTCTGGATTACTGACCTCTGCCTGCCCCCTGTTTTTGTAATAAACTTTTGTTACTTCGAACTGTCTGCATCTGGGTCTTATCCTGAGGTCTCGTAGTTATATTGACTACTTCTGTCCTATCACGCTCATTAATGTCTTCATCGAAATTACGGATTTCCTCTTATCCGCCCGTCGTACCCTTATGCCATAGTTTGTACGTCTCAATTGTCAGTAAAAAACACATTTGTTAAACAAGTCAGCCATGTTTTTTTTAAATGCAGTAAATGAGGCTGAATGAACTGTTCCGCTGCCAGACAAGGCTCCGCTCATAGTCAGGTGTAGCAGTGGTAAGGTGTTGGGTCTCTGCTTTTGGGACAGCTTAATGCAGGCCCTTACAGTTTGTGGGCACCGTTTGTCACCGTTATAGTGCAATTAATGTATTGTTTAGTGTTGTGTAGTGGCTTTGCTGGAATTCAACATTTTAATTTATTTTTGGGTTTGCCCCACCAAGATTTACATGCTAAAATCACCACTGCTTAGGCCTAAAAATCACAGTCAAAGGCATATGAACTAACAGGTTATAGAGCAAACAACGCAATCATCACAACATGTAGGTTGTAATATATCTTTCTTTTCTGGTTTGGCTTCCCAAGTGATTTTACCCACGCACTGCAACTGTCCTTGAAAGAAATTAAATTAATGAATGACTTTTAACAAGTATCAAATCAAAATCTAATTTTATTTGTCACATGCTTCGTTAGCAACAGGTGTAGACTAACAGTGAAATGCTTTCATACGGGCCCTTCCCAACAATGTAGACAGAGAATAGAGAAATAATAGAAAAGTAATAACACGTAATAATAAAAGTTCTGGTGAAACATTTTAAAGTCTTTTGTGTTTTCTAATGATTCTCCTCACCTCCAGTGTAACAGCTACAGTGACGTCACACTTGTGTGTAGAAACGGACCAAGGCGCAGCGTGAGTATCGTTCCACATCTTTTATTTGAATGTGAAACTTAACAAGACAAACAATAAACTAATAACAAACCGTGACGACAGCGGTGCAACATGCACTAACTCAAAATAATCTCCCACAAACACAGGAGGGGGAAAAAGCACTACTTAAATATGATCCCCAATTAGAGACAACAATGACCAGCTGCCTCTAATTGGAATCATACAAAAAACCCAACATAGAAAAAATAAACTAGAACACAACATAGAAAAAATAAACTAGATAAACCCCCCAGTCACACCCTGACCTACTCTACCATAGAAAATAAGAGCACTCTATGGTCAGGATGTGACAAGTGAACATTTTGTTATGTGCATTGAGTACTACACGGGCACCACTCAAACTTTGTTTCTATCCAAGACAAAATTAACAAAACGTAAGAATAGGAAGTAGTAATACTAGCTACTGGGAAAACCATAGTGTATCCGAATAATTATGAGCAATTTCTATTTAACTAGATTTAAGATGCTACTTAGTGAAGACATATATGTGAACAATCATAGTTGCCTATAATCAGTGCCAAAATAACTCTTTCTTCGTTGTTCAGGAGAGATTCAATACATTTTGTCAACACCTTGACAGTAACATTTTCCCAACATAATATCACCATATTACCTGTGTTTGTTTTAATGGTTTTGTGTCTTGGGAAAAAAACACACACGTCATCTTCCTTGAAGCAGGCTAATTGTATTCCCACTCTAAGGATATACCATGTTCGCTTTAGATAAAGAGGAATAGTGGATCACACAGGAAGCAGGACCTAAATTGACTCAGGAAGATATGAGTGACACATAGCCTTGCATGCAGTTGTAGACAAAACATTTATATTCTCATACATACAGCCACTGTGGAAGTAGACTGCACTCTCAGGTGATGGCACAGGCTTATGACAAGTCAGGCTCTCAGAAAACCCCCCTGATCCAACACATTACCCCACATTTTGAGTCTGAATAAATTAGCTGTGACACAAATCAGACATGCTCAGAAGGGTTGACAAACTTGCCAAAATGATTTCTATATGTCCCACTATCAGTTAGTCAAGTTTTTTCTAGTTAGCAGGCGTGAATTGAGTTTGTCTATGTCTGCCGTCAGTGAGAAGAGTCTCAGTGCCTGAGGATTATTGTCTGTACCTGGCCTGCAGTGGCACCGTTGACTTACAGTGGAGACACCAGGTCAACGGGATCATAGTCATCAAACGAAGCCAGTCGGTTGCTTACCGGAACCACCAGAAATATGACCCCCAGCCTGATGACTCTCTGGTTATAGAAGAGCTGGAGCCCTCCGACTCTGGAGCCTACCACTGCAACGACCAGCTAGTGGCAGACGTGGAGGTACTGAAAGGTATGAGGACAGGAGGTTACAGTGTGTGAAATGTAACGCTTATCTGTCCACCCCTCTAGAATAATGAATATGTTTTTTATGCTGTCCTTGATGATGAGAGCTGAAAATGGACCACTGACTGGACGATCAATAATGGTTGAACCAATTATCAATTTCAAGCAGAACAAGTGGACAACCACCAATAAACATTTTTAAGGAAATTAGCTGAAACATACTTTGTTTTGTCTAATGAGCATATTCCTATCATTGTCTGTAACATTTCTGCATCTTGTTACAATCATTTCATAAATGTCTTCCCACAGGCCAAAAAGGTGCTGTTTCTGCTGGCAGAACCCTATTGCTGCCCTGTACAGTATCTAGAAAAGCAGAGGTGGTTCTTCAAGAAAGATAGTCATGCGAAACAGGAAAAGGGAGAGGGAGGACCCACAGAACAGGTTTTCCTTTGATGAAGATGGAGCCCTGCAGAACCTCAATCTGCAGCCAGGGGACTCTGGAAAGTACCTGTGTAATGGGGAAATGGCAGCTAAAGTAACAGTGTTGACAGGTAGAGCTTTCCAAATGGCATTTTATCTATTTAATTGTCCATGTTTTATTTTAACAATGACATTTTCATTTAATTAAAAGATCAGGCTCAACAATCAACTTCATCACTTCCTAGGAAAAGCAGTGAGAGAAAGCGTTGGGGGAACCACACTGTAGAGACCCCTCTAATGCCATTCCCCTTTCATTTAAAATACCATGCTTATGCCTGACTTGATTATTTATTTATTTTGGCAAACTCAGATCACCTCAAAATCCAGAGTACCACTGCTGTTATGAAAACAGGTAACACACAGCAACACTATGCAATTATTTTTTACACTGTCAAAGTAAATTCCATGACCTATATTCTTCACCTATTTTCAGATGATGTTGGTAGAGAGATAAGGACCTACAAATGGTACGTTGTCCACGGACATTCAGACACAAATTAGACTGAATGAAAAGTAGTTCAAATCTTTCGTCCTGCTATCTTTAATACAGGTGACATTTTCACATGTTGAACTGTGCTTTTGTCTTTCAGTTGTGGTGATGATAGCTGTCGTTGGACTATGCGTCGTGGTGCTTTTGGCTGGAATGCCGGGCCATTTTGCTGATAGACAGAGTGAACAGGAAGAAAGAATTACAGTACAGGTAAAAATGTCTAAAAACTATATTGTGACATTATATGCCTCTGATCTTGTCTGTACAAGCTTTTAGGTCCATATTAAGCTATTACATTGGCCTATGCGGTCATGCAACAACCTTTTTACAAACATGTGATATGATCACCTTATTTCCTATAGTGACAGGACACAAGCAGGAAGGAGCTCCAGACTAGGTAAAGAACACTGTCTAATTGTTTGCTACCAGAAAAGTCCCAATAGTAGGGTTTGTGTGAAATGTGTGCATTCTCCCAACAAGTATTGCTCTCATTGTAAACAAATGATTGTTTCATATTTTGTCTTATAGGGTCTGCGATCACACAGGGTGATGGGGAAGAAGTGAGTACAAATGAATACATCTCACTGCAAACTGAAAGCATTGCTGAAAAATGAATGTTTGTGTCTCAGGGCCCTTCTCATGTGGAAGACACTGAGGTTCAATTGGCATCTCTGGGTCGGCAGAACTGGAGGGAAAGATCGAGGGTACAGGTAGACCAGCATCACGTCATCTATTCCGCTGTGGTCACTGCTAGACCAGCATTCCAGGGTTTGAAGAGAGTAACACATTGATTTGACCGATTGACTCCTTAACAGACCATTTGTATTTTATTTAGTTGTATTACAGTACGACTACATTTTACAAAGGTTGCTCTTTAATAATATAGTACATTTATTTGCGCCTTTCAAGATACCCAAGATATTATTATTTTATCCAACTAATTCTATATCCTGGTGCCTTAATGTTTTTATTGAGATTCTTTGGAGAACATTAACAGTAACTATAAGCCTTTTCATTATTTACAGAAACACACATACATGCACGAATCAAAATACAATCTTCTTTCCATCAAGAATGGATATTCAAGGAACCATGTCAGAAGTACAGTAGTGATGTATCATTTGCCTGTATGAACACATTGGGCCACTGTTGCATAGGTGACATCTCCCTGGGCAAATCCTGGCACTCCCTGAGCAGTGGGGCGGGCATTACCAATGTACTTCAGACTGGCATAGTGCAGACCCTCTTCCTATGAAAAACATATTTATCATGATTAGAGATATTACCATCATGCCATCCAAACCTCTCAGGCATACATTTACAGTTAGATAAGGTTTAGTCCTAACTATTATGACTTCAATCATTTACAGAAGTACTTTTACCTTGAGACTTGAATTCCTGTCCACACAGGTGTTGCACAAACATTTGGTTTTACCTGAAAGAGGGAACAATTTAGTTTTAAAGGGGCAATCTGCAATTCAAACAATTACAAAAAGCTTAGCCCACCACTGCTTTGGTAAATAGCTGAGCAATGTGTCTGGAGAGATGGAACCACTCTCAAATGAATAGACAGAACTATAGATGCAAGGACTGACCAGCCATGAGATCAAATTATAGTTTTAATCATGTTTTGAAGATATACAGTGTTTACATTTACTGTGTTTAGACATTGGAGTAAAACAATCTTATATTTGGGGTTTTGATGGGGTAGGACAGTTGAACTAAGCTCATGAGGCATTTATAGGTGATATTATTCAAGAATCAATGGGTACAAATTATTATTACTTTTGAAAGTCAAAAAATGCATGAATCAACTGCAGATTTGCAAAATACTAACTATGGTTTTGGAGTATAATGTCTCTAAGTAAACTTGTCCAACTTGAGATACGTTCAAAGTATTAACTGTTTGATTGCGTTTACATTCCCTGCTGTCATTGGTGCTACCATTCAACCATAACAAGAATGTGGATTACCAAGATTTGAACATTATCTTTCTATGTTTACAATACACTCTTACTTGCTTTTCTTGTCACTGCAGCAGAAAGTGAATGTAAAATTAAAGTAACACTCCACAGCACAGTCTTGTCACGAACCGGCTCAAAGTTCGTAACAAAAGCGAGACAACGTGGAGACAAGGAACAACAAAATATATATTTATTAACTAAGGTAACCTATATACAAATAAACATAGTGTGTCTGCATGGAGAGAGTCTCCACTATGAATGTGGAAAAGGTCTATTTATCCTGGGACACACCCGGGCCCAGGTGTTTCCCATGTAGCCGACTACCCTCCCAACTCCGCCCACCGGCATCTTAATAAGGAAACAAGAGCAAAGAGAGAGAATACGGCAGACAGAGTGGGAGGGTCATCACCCCCCCCCCCCCCATAAAACCGGGGACCAACAAGGACCCCGGAACAACTTCCCAGCCTCTGCGTCCCAAATTGACGAGGTGTTACATGTTCACACTTCCACTTGCCCCAGCCAACCTCCTCCTCCCCAGACCTCAGCAACCTTTGCACACAGGAAGCAATGTTTAAAGAGGAAAGAAGAAAACGAGACCAGGAGGGAACAGACAGGAGAGATATAACCTGACACTACCAAACAATGGTCAGTCATGTAAACATTCAGGAACAGGGCACACAAGAGACCATCAACTACAAGCTCCAATGAAAAGAACATCAAGGTCCTAATTTTTACAACATCTCCCAACGACTCATAGTCACCTCCCAACGACTCATAGTCACCTCCCAACGACTCATAGTCACCTCCCAACGACTCATAGTCACCTCCCAACGACTCATAGTCAGAAGTAAATACTAAAAAATAATCTCGCTCAACCCCTCCGCTGAGCACACCAGACCACAAGAGAAATGACAATCACACTGGGCACCACAGAAAAGAGATGATATGGCGCTTCCCCTAAACCTACAATAACTCAACCCTAGTCTTCGTGTCACGGCTGTCGAAAGGATCGGACCAAAGTGTCACGTGGTTGTAGTTCCACATTTTATTAAATCCGTGAAACTTTGCAAAACATAAATAACTAAATTGACAAAACAAACCGTGATGCAGAGAGAAACAAACACTACTCAAAATATAATCACCCACAAAACCGAAGAAAAACCCCTACTTAAATATGATCTCCAATCAGAGGTAACGAGGACCAGCTGCCTCCAATTGGAGATCAACCCCCCCCCAAAAAACATAGAAATAGAAAACATAGAAAAAACACAAAACACCCCCTGTCACGCCCTGACCTACTCTACCATAGAAAATCACATCTTACTATGGTCAGGACGTGACACTTTGTGCGGATTCGTGGTGGGTAATTATGCACAATGTTTGAAAGATAAGTAAATAGGTTGATCAGAAAATTAGAAGTATCATCAGATCAATACTGTACATTTCTATATCAACTAAGTAACCAGGTTTATTTGTTATAGTCATAGGATTAGCATAAGATTGAGTTTTTATCCAGTGTAAATATAGCCTTTACCTGATAGGCTACTATTATGGATGTGTTCAAGGGTAATAAAATGACCTAAAATAAGAGTGTATTGTTTATTTACATTATACTTTATTTCCTGTGACCCCGCCTTATCTAACCACATATTTTAAACCAGTTATTTTGGTAAAAGTGTGCTTTTTAAGTACATATAACTTCACTATTGAAAAGCTGTTGTCACAGCATCTATACAGCACCAATATTGGACAATGCTACCAAGTGGTATTCTTATGTTATTCCTTTTCCATTTGTTTACTTATATGCACATTTAGCCTCATGATAGTTTGTTAGTGTCTTTATTAGTAGTCTACACTGAACAAAAATATAAAACGCAACATGCAACAATATCAAAGTAGACCTCCACTAGCCACAATTGCCTTCACATAGAGTTGATCAGGCAATTGATTGTGGACTTTGGAATGTTGTCCCACTCCTCTTAAATGGCTGGGCGAAGGTTGGAAATTGGCAGGTACTGGAACACACTGTCATACACACCGATCCAGAGCATCCCAAACATGCTCAATGGGTGACAGGTCTGGTGAGTATGCATGTCATGGAAGAACTGGGACATTTTCAGCTTCCAGGAATTGTGTAGAGATCTTTGCGACATGGGGCTGTGCATTATCATGCTGAAACATGAGGTGATGGCAGCGGATGAATGGCATGACAATGGGCCTCAGGATCTCATCACGGCATCCCTGTGGATTCAAATTGCCATCGATAAAATGCAATTGTGTTCGTTGTCCATAGCTTATGCCTGCCCAAACCGGGGTTCATCCTTGAAGACCACACTTCTCCAGCGTGCTAGTGGAGATCGAAGGTGAGCATATGCACACTGACGTTGGTTACCTGCAGTCAGGTCAAGACTCTGGTGAGCACGGAGATGAGCTTCCCTGAGACGGTTTCTGACAGTTGTGCAGAAAATCTTCAGTTGTGCAAACCACAGTTTCATCAGTTGTCCGGTGGCTGGTCTCAGACGATCCCGCAGGTGAAGAAGCCGGATGTGGAGACCCTGGTCTGGTGTAGTTACAAGTGATCTGCGGTTGTGAGGCCAGTTGGACATACTGCCACATTCTCTAAAACGTTGTTAGAAGTGGCTTATAGTAGAGAAATTAACATTCAATTATCTGGCAAGAGCTCTGGTGGACATGCCAATTGCACGCTTCTTCAAAACTTGAGACTTCTCTGGCATTGTGTTGTGTGACAAAACATGCTGTTTAATCAGCTCCTGGGTATGCCACACCTGTCAGGTGGATGGATTATATTGGCGAAGGAGAAATGGTCACAAACAGGGATCTTAACAAATTTGTGCACAACATTTGAGAGAAATAAGGTTTTTGTGCATATGGAACATTTCTGGGATCTTTTATTTCTTTTAGTTGTGTCAAAATGCCTGGATGTCCTTTGAGAGGTGTCCAATGCTTGATACACACGGCAAACTCTTGAATGTGGAAAAACCCAACGGCGTTGCAGTTCTTGACACAAACTGGTGTGCCTGGCACGTACTACCATACCATGTTCAAGGCACTTAAATCGTTTTGCCATGCCCATTCACTCTCTGAATGACACATATACACAATCCATGTCCCAAGGCTTAAAAATCCTTACTTAACCTGTCTCCTCCCCTTCATTAGCACTGATTGAAGTGTATTTAACAAGTGACATCAATAAGGGATAGTTTTCATCTGGATTCACCTGATCAGTATGTCATGGAAAGAGCAAGTGTTCATATTTTGTACACTTGTGTATATACAGTCTATAATCACCAGACAGTTTATTAGGTACACCACCCATTCACGAGAATGGATTGTTCCTACAGACAGTGAGTCACATGGCCGTGGCTTGCTATATAAAGCAGGCATACAGGAATCGAGGCATTCAGTTACTGTTCATTTGAACGTTAGAATGGGCAAAACAAGTGACCTAAGCGACTTTGAGCGTGGTATGATTGTTGGTGCCAGGCACGACAGATCCAGTATCTTAGAAACGGCCGCCCTCCTAGGCTTTTCACGCATGACAGTGTCTAGGCTTAAATGAGAATGGTGCAAGAAACAAAAACATCGTCTGCGGCAGTCCTGTGGGCGAAAACAGCTCTTTGATGAGAGAGGTCGAAGGAGAATGGCAGACCCTAGACCCACTCCAGTTTGCATACCGCCCCATCAGATGACGCAGTCTCAATTGCGCTCCACACTGCCCTTTCCCACCTGGACAAAAGGAACACCTACTTGAGAATGCTGTTCATTGACTACAGCTCATCACTAAGCAAAGGACCCTAGGACTAAACACCTCCCTCTGCAACTGGATCCTGGACCTCGACAGGCTGACCCGAGAAATGTCCATTTAAAAAAAATTGGTCAGCCAAAGCAAAAACCTGATAAAATGTATTTATATAAATGCTGTAAGTACAGAAATGGTTTGCTCAGTGGTAAATAAATATCCAACTACTCAGTCAGAACTGTGTGAAGGTTGGGGTTTGTGACAGCAACTATGTGAGCTTATTACAGTATTATAGACACTATGGCCTTGGATTTCCTATGATCTTCCATGTAGAAGAAACCTTTACCTTCTGATGACTCTTTTGTATCTTGTGAGCGTCATAGAGCAAAACATAGCAGATAACAGAGAGCTTTTAATAGTTTCTAGCCCAAACCATTCTGACTATACAGACGTTTTTGTAAAAAGACCCGGCCGAGTGATGGAGTATTGAAAACAGGGGTGCCAATAATTTTGACTCCTATCTTTTTAAGAATTTTGGTATTACTTGCTAAACAAAATCTCTTTCTCTAAAATAATATACAGTGGCAAGAAAAAGTATGTGAACCCTTTGGAAATACCTGGATTTCTGTATAAATTGGTCATAAAATTTGATCTGATCATCTAGGTCACAAGAATAGACAAACAGTCTGCTTAAACTAATAACACAAACAATTATACGTTTTCATGTCTTTATTGAACACACCGTGTAAACATTCACAGTGCAGGGTGGGAAAAGTATTTGAACCCTTGGATTTAATAACTGGTTGACCATCCTTTGGCAGCAATAACATATGCTTCTGTTTGATGCACTGATGAGAAATAAGTGCAAACTTTCCTCTATAAATATAGGGTGGCAAGCCAAGGAATTGCAGAAAGCTCACCTGACCGGAAACAGAGTCCAAAGACACAGAGGGCGCTGAACAAGACTGAGACAGGGGCAATACAGGCCAGGAGAGTCCAACACGACACCAATTCCCTCTCTGCCACCTCTGCATCTGTAACACAAACCACACAGCAGTTACCACACACCAGCCCAGGGCTAGGGTTGCTGTAGGAGGATAGCTGAGCAGAAACAGAAACCTCAAACAAATCAAAATCAAATAACATTTTATTGGTCACATACACTTGGTTAGCAGATGTTATTGCAAGTGTAGCGAAATGCTTATGCTTCTAGATCCGACAGTGCAGCAGTAATATCAACAATTCCACAACAAAACCTAATACACACAATGTCATACTCGTCGTAATGATCGGACCAAACTGCAGCGGGTATGTGAAACATCTTGCTTTATTGAAAGAAAAATTAACACTGAACAAAAGAACGACGAAAAACAGTCCTGTAAGGTACACTGACAATACACGGAGACAACCACCCACAAACACAAGAGAAAATTAACCCACTTAAATATGGCCTCCAATTAGAAGCAACGACAAAACTAACATAGAAATAGAAAACATAGAACATAAACCAAAAACCCCGAAACACACTAAACAAACACACCCCTGCCACGTCCTGACCAACTACAATAACAAAATGACCCCTTTACTGGTCAGGACATGACAGTACCCCCCCCCCCCCCAAAGGTGCAGACCCCGAATGCACCTGAAACAAACTCACAAAAACAATAACCCCAAACTAAAGGGAGCGAAGGGAGGGTGGCCACCGTCACCAATGGTTCCTGTGCTACGCCCCCCCTTCCCAAACCTCCCCCCACGGAGGTGGCACTGGCTCCGGGCTTAATCCCCACTCTAACCTGTCCACCCCCGCTGAAGGCTCAGGGCTGTAGCCCACCGCTAAAGGCTCAGGGCTGTAGCCCACCGCTAAAGGCTCAGGGCTGTAGCCCACCGCTAAAGGCTCAGGGCTATAGCCCACCGCTAAAGTCTCAGGGCTGAGGGGCGACTCTGGCTGCGCCGGACTGGCGGGCGATTCTGGCTGCGCCGGACTGGCGGGCGACTCTGGCTGCGCCGGACTGGCGGGCGACTCTGGCTGCGCCGGACTGGCGGGCGACTCTGGCTGCGCCGGACTGGCGGGCCAAGTGCTCACAGCAGGCACTGGCTGTACCGGGTTATGGAGGCGCACTGGAGGGTGAGTGCGGGGAGCAGGAACAGGGCGTACTGGACTGGGCTGGCGCACTAGAGGCCTGATGCGTGGGGCTGGCTTAGGAGGCGCCAGCCTAGTAACACGCACCTCAGGGCTAGTACAAGGAGCAGGAACAGGACGTACTGGACTATGGAGGCTTACCGGAGAGAGAGTTCGAGAAGCAGGCACATGCTCACCACAATAAGCACGGGGAGTTTGCTCAGGGCTCACCCCTGGCCCAGCCAAACTACCCGTGTGCCCCCCCAAAAAAATGTTTGGGGCTGCCTCTCGTTCTTCCCTGGTAGGCTCCGATAACGTTCAATAACTTGCCCCCAAGTCCAGTTTCTTCTCTCCATCCACTCCAATACTGACCAGGTGTCTATCTCTGCCCGGGCACGCCGCTTGATCCAGTCATGGTGGGTGGTTCTGTAACGTGGGTCGTCTAACGGGGACCAAGACGCAGCGTGTGAAGTGCTCATATTCACTTTTATTTAATTCTATATCAACAAAATGACCGTAAACAGTCCTGTCAGGTGCAACATACACAAAACAGGAAACAACCACCCACCAAACACAGGAAAAAACACCCCTACTAAATAGGACCTTCAATTAGAGGCAACAAGGAACAGCTGCCTCCAATTGAAGGTCAACCCAAGAAACTTAAACATAGAAATAGACACACTAGAATAAACATAGAAATATACTAACACAGAACATAAACCAAAAACCCTGAAACACACTAAACAAACACACCCCTGCCACGTCCTGACCAACTACAATAACAAAATGACCCCTTTACTGGTCAGGACATGACACACAATCTAGTAAAGGAATGGGATAAGAATATATAAAAATATATGGATGAGCAGTGACAGAGCGGCTAAGATGCGATAGATAGTATAGAAGAGATAGTGTAGGATACAGTATACAGTATATACATATGAGATGAGTAATGCGAGATATGTAAGCATTCTTAAAGTGGCGTTATTAAAGTGACTAGTGTTCCATTTATTAAAGTGGCCAATGATATCAAGTCTGTAAGTAGGCATCCTGACCTCGCCTTCTGGAAAGAAGCGGGTTGAACAGGCAGTGGCTCGGGTGGTTATTGTCCTTGATGATCTTTTTTGCCTTCCTCTGACATCGGGTGTTGTAGGTGTCCTAGAGGGCATGTAGTTTGCCCTGGTAATATGTTGTGCAGACCGCACCACCCTCTGGAGAGCCCTGTGGTTGTGGGTGGTGCAGTTGCCGTACCAGGCGGGGATACAGCCCGACAGGATGCTCTCAATTGTGCACCTGTAAACGTTAGTGAGGGTTTTCGATGACAAGCCACATTTATTCAGCCTCCTGAGGTTGAAGAGACGGTGTTGCGCCTTCTTCACCGCACTGTCTGTGTGGGTGGACCATTTCAGTTTGTCGGTGATATGTACACCGAGGAACTTAAAACTTTCCACCTTCTCCACTGCTGTCCCGTCGATGTGGATAGGGGGGTGCTCCCTCTGCTGTTTCCTGAAGTCCATGATCATCTCTTTTGTCTTGCTGACATTGAGTGAGAGGTTATTTTCCTGACACCACATTCCGAGAGCCTTCCCCTCCTCCCTGTAGGCTGTCTCGCCATTGTTGGTAATCAAGTCTACCACTGTTGTGTCGCGTGCATACTTGATGATTGAGTTGGAGGCGTGCATGGCCACGCAGTCATGGGTGAACAGGGAGTACAGGAGGGGGCTGTGAACGCACCCTTGTGGGGCCCTAGTGTTGAGGATCAGCGGAGTGGAGATGTTGTTTCCTACCTTCACCACCTGGGGGTGGCCCGTCAGGAAGTCCAGGACCCAATTGCACAGGGCGGGGTCGAGACCCAGGGTCTCAAGCTTAATGATGAGTTTGGAGGGTACTATGGTGTTGAATGCTAAGCTGTAGTCAATGAACAGCATTCTTACATAGGTATGCCTCTTGTCCAGATGGGATAGGGCAGTGTGCAGTGTGATGGTGATTGCATCGTCTGTGGACCTATTGGGGCGGTAAACAAATTGAAGTGGGTCTAGGGTGACAGGTAGGGTGGAGGTGATATGATCCTTGACTAGTCTCTCAAAGCACTTCATAATGACAAAAGTGAGTGCTACGGGGCAATAGTGATTTAGTTCAGTTACCTTTGGTTTCTTGGGAACAGGAACAATGGTGGCCATCTTAAAGCATGTGGGGACACCAGACTGGGATAGGGATTGATTGAATATGTCCGTAAACACACCAGCCAGCTGGTCTGCGCATGCTCTGAGGCATTGCGAGGGTTAACACGTTTACATGTTTTACTCACGTTGGCCACGGAGGAGAGCACACAGTCTTTGGTAGTGGGCCGCATCGGTGGCACTGTATTGTCCTCAAAGTGGGCAAAGAAGGTGTTTAGTTTGTCTGGAAGCAGGATGTCAATGTCCGCGACGGGGCTGGTGTTCTGTTTGTAATCCATGATTGTCTGTAGACCCGGCCACATACGTCTTGTGTTTGAGCCGTTGAATTGCGACTCCACTTTGTCTCTATACTGACACTTTGCTTGTTTGATTGCCTTATGGAGGGAATAACTACACTGTTTGTATTCAGCCATATTCCCAGTCACCTTGCCATGATTAAATGCGGTGGAACGTGATTTCAGTTTAGCGCGAATGCTGCCATTCATCCACGGTTTCTGGTTGGGAAGGTTTTAATTGTCACAGTGGGTACAACATCTCCTACACACTTCCTTGGTCAGACCAGCATTGGATAGACCTATGTACGGGCGCTTCCTGATTTAGTTTCTGCCTATAGGAAGGGAGCAACAAAATGGAGTCATGGTCAGATTTGCCAAAAGGAGGGTGGGGGAGGGCCTTGTATGAATCACGGAAGTTAGAGTGGCAATGGTCGAGCGTGTAACTCGCTCGTGAACTGCATTTGATATGCTGATAGAATTTAGGTAGCCTTGTTCTCAATTTAGCTTTGTTAAAATCCCCAGCTACAATAAATGCAGTCTCAGGATATATGGTTTCCAGTTTGCATAAAGTCCAGTGAAGTTCCTTGAGGGCCGTCTTTGTATCGCTTGAGGGGGGATATACACTGCTGTGACAATAACCGAGGAGAGTTCTCTTGGGAGATAATAAGGTCGGCATTTGATTGTGAGGAATTCTAGGTCAGGTGAACAAAAGGACTTGAGTTCCTGTATGTTGTTTATGATTACACCCCGAGTCGTTAATCAAGAAACATACACCCCTGCCCTTCTTCTTACCGGAGAAATGTTTATTCCTGTCAGCGCGATGCACTGAAAATCCCGTTGGCTGTACCGACTCCGACAGCATATCCCAAGCTAGCCATGTTTCTGTGAAACAGAGTATGTTACAATCAAATCAGATATCTCTTCGGAAAGCAACTCTTGCCCTGATTTCGTTGACTTTGTTAACTAGGGATTGGACATTAGCAAGTAATATACTCGGAAGCGGTGGGTGGTGTGCATGCCTCCAATGGTTCACTAGAAGACCGCTTCAGCTCCCTCTTCTCCGGCGACGTTGTTTTGGGTCGGCCTCTGGAATCAGTTCAAATGCCCTGGGAGGTGCAGACAAAGGATCTGCTTTGGAAAAGTTGTATTCCTAGTAGTAGTGCTGGTTGTGCTGGTAAGTTGACGTCTCTCTGATATCCAATAGTTCTTCCCGGCTGTATGTAATAACACAATAACAAGGTTTTCTGGGCTAACAATTTCTGGGGTAACGACCTCTTTCATTTTTCCACATTTTGTTACGCTACAGCCTTATTCTAAAATTGATCAAATTGTATTTTCCCCTGATCAATCTGACTTGACTAATTAAAAAAAGGTTCCTTTTTTTGTTAATACATCTACACACAATACCCCATAATGACAAAGCAATTTACATTTACAAATGTGTAAAGAATAAAAAAACTGAAATATCACATTTACAGAAGTATTCAGACCCTTTACTCAGTACTTTGTTTGAAGCACCTTTGGCAGTGTGTCACGCCCTGACCAGGTGAACTCTGCTATTTTGGTCAGGGTGTGGCATTTCTATGCTTTATTTTCTATGTTTTGGTTATAGCCTTTCTTTGTGTTTTATTTCTATGTTGGGCTCGGGGGTGATTTCCCAATCAGACAGCTGTCGCTTGTGAAGTCTGATTGGGAATCACATTTAAGTTCCTTTTCCCCCACGATGTTTGTGGGTTGTTGCCTCTGTTATTTGAGCACGTAACGTATTGGCAGTTTTTCCTTGATTTTGTGTACATGTTTAATTCTAGTGTGTTAAATAAACATGTATTCGCTCCCAGCTGCGTTTTGGTCCGCTTCCTCGTCTCCCGACGACAAACGTTACAGAACAACCCACCGAACCAGGACCAAGCAGCGGGAGGAAAAGGAGCGCGAGAGATGGGCTCGCGAGGGAAAGGAGTTCTGGACCTGGGAGGAGATCATGTCGGGGAAAGGACCCTGGCGGATGGACTCCCAGGTCGAGGAGGAAAAGCCAGCCGGTAGACGGAGTCGCAGGCGGCGGTCGAGGAGGCCCGGAAAACAGCCCCAAGAAAATTTTGGGGGGGGGCTAATGGGGTGGTCCGGAAGGGCAGAGGAAGAGCCCAGACCACTGCTCTCGTGGGGGATGACGGCGGAGGAAGAGAAGGAGATGAGGCGTTTGATTGAGGACCTGCAGAGGGAAGATCTGGAGGAGGAGCCATGGTATGCTGAGTTGCGCGCTGTGTCGCCAGTGCGCCCGCACAGCCCGGTGCGTCCGGTGGACATGCCCAGCACATGCCGTGCTAGGATGGGCATCCAGCCAGGACGAGTGGCTAAACCGGCTCCACGCTTCAGGTCACCAGTGCGTGTTCACAGTCCTGTCTGGCCCGTTCCTGTTCCCCGCACCAAGCCCACGGTGCATGTCCCCAGTCCTGTCCGGCCCGTCCCTGCTCCCCGCACCAAGCCATGGTATGCAGAGTTGCGCGCTGTGTCGCCAGTGCGCCCGCACAGCCCAGTGCGTCTGGTGGACATGCCCAGCACATGCCGTGCTAGGATGGGCATCCAGCCAGGACGAGTGGCTAAACCGGCTCCACGCTTCAGGTCACCAGTACGTGTTCACAGTCCTGTCTGGCCCGTCCCTGCTCCCCGCACCAGGTTAGTGGTGCGTGTCCCCAGTCCTGTCCGGCCCGTCCCTGCTCCCCGCACCAGGTTAGTGGTGCGTGTCCCCAGTCCTGTCCGGCCCGTCCCTGCTCCCCGCACCAGGTTAGTGGTGCGTGTCCCCAGTCCTGTCTGGCCCGTCCCTGCTCCCCGCACCAAGTCAGTGGTGCGTGTCCCCAGTCCGGTCCGGCCCGTCCCTGCTCCCCGCACCAAGTCAGTGGTGCGTGTCCCCAGTCCTGTCCGGCCCGTCCCTGCTCCCCGCACCAAGTCAGTGGTGCGTGTCCCCAGTCCGGTCCGGCCCGTCCCTGCTCCCCGCACCAAGTCAGTGGTGCGTGTCCCCAGTCCTGTCCGGCCCGTCCCTGCTCCCCGCACCAGGTTAGTGGTGCGTGTCCCCAGTCCTGTCCGGCCCGTCCCTGCTCCCCGCACCAGGTTAGTGGTGCGTGTCCCCAGTCCGGCCCGGCCCGTCCCTGCTCCCCGCACCAGGTTAGTGGTGCGTGTCCCCAGTCCTGTCCGGCCCGTCCCTGCTCCCCGCACCAGGTTAGTGGTGCGTGTCCCCAGTCCTGTCCGGCCCATCCCTGTTCCCCGCACCAAGCCCACGGTGCGTGTCCACAGTCCTGTCCGGCCCGTCCCTGTTCCCCGCACCAAGCCCACGGTGCGTGTCCACAGTCCTGTCCGGCCCGTCCCTGTTCCCCGCACCAAGCCCACGGTGCGTGTCCACAGTCCTGTCCGGCCCGTTCCTGTTCCCCGCACCAAGCCCACGGTGCGTGTCCACAGTCCGGCACGGCCCGTGTCTGGTCCACCGGTGCCCAATCATGTTCCGGTCGACGACTCCGCTCCGGAGCCTGAGCATGCCGCTCCACAGTGGTCCAGTCCGGGCCAGAGGGGTAGGGCTAGGGTGGAGGCAGGGGGAGAAACACGCCCGGGGCCAGAGCCTCCACCGAGGGTGAGGCGCCCACCCGGGTCCCCCCCCTAATAGACTTTAGTTTGGTGCGCCGGGAGTACGCACCGTTGGAGGGGGGGTACTGTCACGCCCTGACCAGGTGAACTCTGCTATTTTGGTCAGGGTGTGGCATTTCTATGCTTTATTTTCTATGTTTTGGTTATAGCCTTTCTTTGTGTTTTATTTCTATGTTGGGCTCGGGGGTGATTTCCCAATCAGACAGCTGTCGCTTGTGAAGTCTGATTGGGAATCACATTTAAGTTCCTTTTCCCCCACGATGTTTGTGGGTTGTTGCCTCTGTTATTTGAGCACGTAACGTATTGGCAGTTTTTCCTTGATTTTGTGTACATGTTTAATTCTAGTGTGTTAAATAAACATGTATTCGCTCCCAGCTGCGTTTTGGTCCGCTTCCTCGTCTCCCAACGACAAACGTTACACAGTGATTACAGCCTTGAGTCTTCTTGGGTATGACGCTACAAGCTTGGCACACGTGTATTTGTGGAGTTTCTTCCATTATTTTCTGCAGATCCTCTCAAGCTCTGTCAGGTTGGATGGGGAGCTGTTATGTGAATTTCGTTATCAATGTTCATAAACTTTAATTAATCTACTCAGTCTGCAACCCAGAGTTTGTAAGATTCTGGTTGAATGAAACAGACGAGAGTCCCAGCTTACAATAGTCAAAATGTTTATTCACGAGGGTACTCTGAAGTTCATTATACAAAGATATCCATTTTATAGTTCACTTCCTACCTACGCACATACATCCACACAAACAGTAGATATCCTACGCACATGTCACGACACCGACGGAAGGTGGCGCCCCTCCGTCGCCGGCCTACTAGCTGCCACCGATCCTCTGTTTCACTTTCTGTTGGTTAGGTCTAGGTTAGGCACGCACCTGTTTTGTATTAGTTGTTGGTGGGGGGGGGGTATTTAGTCTAGCTAGGTATGTTTGTGTTTTGTGCGTGATTGTTCTATGTTAGGACTTATGTCATTTGAGGAACGAGTGTTTCCCTCTGCCTGTGTTTTGTTTGCCTCAGAGGTTATTGTGGGCTGCGTCCCTGCTTAGTGTTTGAGCTGGGGTTTTGGAGCATTTGTTTGTATGCGCCCTGCCCTACCGTGTTCGTACGTTGTGGATGCTCATTAAAAGTGTATTCACGGATTTTCTGTCTCCTGCGCTTGACTCTGCCTCTCCTGCTTCCTTGAGCCAACCTTGACAGCACATACAGTACATACACACAAACAGTAGGTGAGTTGTGTGCTTCTCCAGAGTTCTCACCACTATGTATTACTACCCAGCGCTTCCATTCCCCCGAGATTAGAGAAACCTTGAGAAGTACTCCCTGTCCTATCATAAGTTTCTCAGAGTTCTAGCCAGGTCAAGCCAAACACAGTGTTAATTGTTCTCTGTATTTTCTTCGGCACACACATACACACATTTATCTCCCTCCCAGTCCAACCTAGTTGGACTTATGTTTAATACTTTAATTATGCATTATACATGCTACAAAAACAATTACTAATTAGTTACGTTTCAGGGTAGAATTATTGAATCGTTTTCTTTAAACATATAAAATATTTTATCAGGAGCGTCGCTGCACAGCTATTTTCAGGTCTCCCCAGAGATCAGGTTCAAGTCCAGGCTCTGGCTGGGCCACTCAAGGACATTCAGAGACTTGTCCCGAAGCCACTGCTGCATTGTCTTGGCTATGTGCTTCGGTTTGTTGTCCTGTTGGAAGGTGAACCTTCGCCCCAGTCCGAGGTCCTGAGAGCTCTGGAGCAGGTTCTCATCAAGGATCTTTCTGTACTTTGCTCTGTTCATCTTTCCCTCGATCCTGACTAGTCTTCCAGTCCTTGCTGCTGAAAAACATCCCTTTGCCGTAGGGATGGTGCCAAGTTTCCTCCAGACGTGACGCTTGGCATTCAGGCCAAAGAGTTCAATCTTGGTTTCATCAAACCAGAGAATCGTGTTTCTCATGGTCTGAGAGTCTTTAGGTGCCTTTTGGCAAACTCCAAGCGGGCTATCATGTGCCTTTTACTGAGGAGTGGCTTCCATCTGGCCACTCTACCATAAAGGCCTGATTGGTGGAGTGCTGCAGAGATGGTTGTCCTTCTGGAAGGTTCTCCCATCTCCACATAGGAACTCTGGAGCTCTGTCAGAGTAACCATCGGGGTCTTGGTCACCTCCCTGACCAAGGCCTTTCTCCCCCGATTGCTTCGATTGGCTGGGCAGTCAGCTCTAGGAAGAGTCTTGGTGGTTCCAAACTTCTTCCCTTTAAGAATGATGGAGCACTAGCGGTTCTGGAGGGGGGGGGGGGCTGTGCCCCTGTGACAACAATTTTGGACCCCCTTGTGGCCCCCCTAATTGTGGAGTATGGAATAATTTTTACATAACAAATTTTTGCTATCGTTCTTTTTTTACATCTGTTATTAGACAGTGGCAACGATGATGATTATAAACATGGTCTTTGCCTGCTAATGCCTGCAATGCAGTGAAGAAAACGATATGACAACAATAACGTCTAATGTAACTGGCCCCTCTAACAGTACAACTGGCCCCAGCTTGGCTGGTCTCAGACGATCCAGCAGGGGAAGAAGCCGGATGTGGAGGTCCTGGGCTGGCGTGGTTACACGTGGTCTGAGGTTGTGAGGTGACATTGGAGGCGGCTTATGGTAGAGAAATGAACATTACATTCTCTGGCAACAGCTCCGGTGGACATTCCTTCAGTCAGCATGCCAATTTCATGCTCCCTCAAAACTTGAGACATCTGTGGCATTGTGTTATGTGGCAAAACTGCACATTTTAGTGGCCTTTTATTGTCCTCAGCACAAAGTGCACCTGTGTAATGATCATGCTCTTTAATCAGCTTCTTGATATGCCACACCTATCAGGTGGATGGATTGTCTTGGCAAAGGAGAAATGCTCACTAACAGGGATGTAAACAAATTTCTGCACAAAATTAGAGAGAAATAAGCTTTTTGTGCGTATGGAAAAAGTCTGGGATTTTTATTTTAGCTCATGAAACCAACACTTTACATGTTGCGTTTATATTTTTGTTCAGTATACAGTACTAACATATCATTTTTATATATCTGAATACCCTGTGCACCTGGGGACCTGACCTTTGTCTGAATTTGTCTAAGTAACGCAAGGTTTTGAGACCCCATTATACACGTGTCTATTCAGTACACTAGACAAGCTAATGCATTTCTTAGACTGGGCCAAATACATATTTGACTATATAATGATGACCAACACATACCTGCAAAAGTCAGACGGATGCCTTTTCCAAATCGCATTGTCCCATCGTAGCGACCAGCACAGTAGTACAGTCCCAAATGTGCTTCTGTCACCACAATGATCTCCAAACTGTTGTTTTCCTTTGTGTCAAAGTGACCCATGAATTCCTCTTTAACTGCTGGAGTATTTAGAAAATGTGAATGCTTGGTAACAGTTAAAAGGGTAACAAGTTCCTCTGAGCGCATTTGGAACCAGATTATTTCTTTACTGTTTGTGAGGTTGCATGACAGGGAAGCATTTTGTCCAGCCTGAACAAAATGGACCACAGGTGATGCGAACAGAAGGTGTAGTCCAGAAACATCTAGAAAAGAACATTAAATAGTTTATTAAACCCATTTGCAAACTATCTATCAGTGTCGGCTGGTGGGAGACTCTATAGGAGGACGTGCTCATCGTAATGGCTGGAATGCAGTAAATTAAATGGTATCAAACATATGGAAACCACATTGACACCGTTCTGTCAATTACATTCCAGCCATTACAATGAGCCTGTCCTCGTGAAGCCCCGTCCACTAGCGTCCTCTGTTATCTATCTATCTATCTATCTATCTATCTATCTATCTATCTATCTATCTATCTATCTATCTATCTATCTATCTATCTATCTATCATCTATCTATCTATCTATCTATCTATCTATCTATCATCTATCTATCTATCTATCTATCTATCTATCTATCTATCTATCTATCTATCTATCATCAGTACCTACATGTCTGTCTTTCTATTAATCAATCTGTCAGTCAGTCAGTCAGTCTCACCATCAATCAATATACTTACAAAATAAAATTTGCAGGTAGACACACTTCCCCATAATCGCACGATATTTCACCTGTGAAGATGACAGTCTATTCACTACTAGACAACCCTAACGAAGTACTAAAGATAAAGCCTATGGTGCAGTATATGGTCATGGATTGAATGGGGAAATGCTTATGTACCCGAGAAAGACCACCACATTTGACATTGTTTGCGTCTGAGGCTGAGCTGCGGGTTTGGACAATGTAGCTTGCTTTGACTTAGGTTGTGTTTCCTGCGAAGTTCCCCATACTTAAAATGGAAATACTCTGTAATTAATACATCTATTTTTTCCATAGGTTTCGTTTCTGGTAGCTCAGATGACGCGGCTGGGGCTTGCATTGCCTTGCTTCCTGCCGCTGCTCAGGCTCACAACTTGGAAGTTCTAGGAGTCAACCAACTAGCTAGTCTGTTACAATGAAAATGCATGGCATAGACCGAGACCGGTAAGAGACACACGTATTTCATTTTAATTTGCATATTATTTAGCAAATAATCTAAAGAATTCTTAGAGTGAAATAAACAAAAAAATTGCATTTGTATCTGCAGGCTGATTGATACTGTTTAACTGCTTGACTATTCTTCTTCACTGTGCTGCGCTAGGCTATGCGCTCACGTCGTGCAACTAATTTAAACGAGGAGATGTATGCATTTCTTGGTGGATGTCATCATGTGTGGACAAGTTTGTTTACTAGATGAGATGGATGGTTCCTTAGCACCGCAATATTCATCTAGTTTCGTTTTCAGAGCAGGGCTCACAGCCAGTCTCAACAGAGACGCAATTGAAACTATATCGTTCTCTTTTGGAAACGCCTACAGGAGGCAAAACGAAACTCATTTCACACCAAGTGCCAAATATGCTAGTGAGGTTTAAACTTTACAAATATTTGAGATCATTTTGCAGTATATGAAAGTAAAACATATTTCGTTTTTTTCTAATTGTGGCTTTTGTTTAACAACAGTTTTTGCATAATGATATTATATAATAATATAACGATATAATGATATGGCTGTGCATCAAGGGGTGAATTTCGACCCGAGTTATGCACGCATAAATGGAACATAATTCCCTTTTTATGCACTTTTCTCTCCATGCTATTCTGACCTTGAATTTAAGCATGAGAATAGCATGTTTTTCACCCCCCATTTCATAAATGAAATTGTGGCGGAGGTGTCTACAGATATGCTGCTGACAGTGTTGGTCCCATGTTTTATGAGCTGAATAAAAGATCCCAGAAATGTTTCATATGCACAAAAAGCTTATTTCTCTCAAATGTTGTGCACAAATTTGTTTACATCCCTGTTAGTGAGCATGATCATTACACAATTGCACATTTTGCTGAGGACAATAAAAGACCGCAGTTTTGTCACACAACGCAATGCCACGGATGTCTCAAGTGTTTTGGGAGCGTGCAATGTCCACCAGAGCTGCTGCCTGAGAATTTTATTTACATTTCTCTACCAAAAACGTTGTTTTCGAGAATTTGGCAGTACGTCTGACCGAAATCACAACCGCAGCCCAGGTGTATGGTGTGGGCGAGCGGTTTTCTGATGTCAACATTGTGAACAGAGTGCCCCATGGTAGTGGGGTTATGGTATGGATAGAAATAAGCTACGGACAGTGAACACAATTGCATGGTACTGGTACTGTATATATTTTTTTTATTTCATGAAATCCTCTTATCCTGCTTCCTCTTTCGTTTCTTTTTTTTAGACATGTTATACATCTTCATTGTCTGTGGATTGTGGGCTGTGTTGGTGAGTATAAATGAACAATTACAACTTGTGGATAGAGTACATAATAACATAACAAAAATTCATATGATTTTCTAGACATTTGTTCCATCTCTCTCCTACAGCCTCCTCCTCCCTACCCTCTGGCCCTGTCTCCATCTCTTCCCCTGTTGGAAGCCAAGCCATCCTTCCTTGCAAATGGAAGTCCCAGCTAGACAACTTCCCAGTTTGCCACGTCCTATGGCAGACACCCAATGCGCTCGTGTTTGAGCAAAACGGGGAGCAACGGTGGCAGGCCAGCGAGTTTGAGGGGCGGCTGGAGGTACCTGAGGAAAAGCTTTGGGAGGGCGACTGCTCTCTGATCTTGCGCGACGTGCAGTTTGGGGATGTGGGGCTTTACGAGAGCTTCATGGTGGTTGACAGGACAAGGACGAAAAGGCGGGTGTTCATCCAGAGTGTCCAACTCTCAGTCTATGGTAAGGGTAGATCTACAGGTCAGACCTGAGCTGAAATAGTTGTGTTTTATTTAGCTAGCCTCATCTCTCCTTATTCTCTCCAGACCATAAGTCCAAGCTGTCAATGGGCATGGGTGAAGACCTGGTCCTGAAGCTCCACACTCCCCAGGCCATGAGAGTGGTCTTCCAAGGGAGGAACAGCACAGAGTGGAAGGTCCTGTGGATGAGGGGTGACGAGAAGGTCACCAGGGGTCGTCTTGAGGAGGCTGAAGGGGTGGTGGTCCTCAGAGGGTTAAGGATGGACAACTCTGGGACTTATAAAGTGTTGGATTCCCATGGGCTTTCAGTGAGCACTGTGAAACTCGAAGTGGAAGGTAATAAAATGGCCTCAAATGCTAATGCGTAAACGTTGCTTATTTTTTGTGATGTATCTGTAAACACGTGCAGCCGCTGCTAACATTTAACATTTTGTATCCCACAGAAGTTGCTAAAACTCAAAAGATGATCCACATCCAGGACAAACCTGTTGGTAAGAGACGGAAGTAAATTAAATAAATCATTGAGATGACTTATTCAAGGCAAGTATACCAAGTTCATGACACTGTAGAAGACTGATGGACAATAATAGTACATTTTGAACATGTTCTCTCCATCTTCTCCGTCTCTCTAGGTAAATCGACTGTTTACGGGTCCTCCTCTCTGCTCATTGTTTTTGTCCTACTGATCAGTCCTCTGATTCAACAGCTCCTCTAACAAGGTTTAAACCTTTTGGGCTAGTTTCCCAGAACCAAATAAACAAAACCCTATACTAAAAAGCGCTTTCATCCATTGAAAGTGATTTTTGGTCTATAGGCATAGAGGGAAGACATACTGGGCCGATGGTTGTCTGAAAGCAGCATGTGGTCATTCTATCGCATGTGGTCACCTTGGTATGTTGTTAGGGACCACCTGCTGTGTGGTTGGTTGTGTGCCGTGGTCATCTTCCCAATTCAACATGTAGAGTCTGTGACACCCATGGGCCATGTAAGCCAATCAGTGGCGTAGTGCTTACCCCTCGCAAAGCAAGAGTTAAATATAACAAAGGCTAATACAATGTTGGTTGTAGTCTGGGCAGTGAGTTCCAGTGCACCTTTAAGCTCAAATGAAAGATGGTTGAGCCAGTTTCCTGGATGCAGTTTAATTCTAGTCCTTGACTAAAAAGCATGCTCAACGGAGAATCTCTTTTGAAAGTGGTTGTTTGTCCAGGACTAGGTTTAATCTGGGTGCGTAAAACCCGGCCAATTGTGTTCAGGGTGATGCCCCTTTTTCCTCTCTGCTACTGTCACATTGAGTTCTCGTTCTACAGAGTTTGGGTCAATCCAATTCAGTAACAATTTAAAAGTTGAAATGAACTCATTCTCTTTAAATCATCCTAAAACTTTGTTTCTTCACTCCACATCATTAAAGCTGTAATCCTTAGTTGCTAAATGAATGATATACCCATTCATTCTTGAAGAATGCAACGTATATATCAGAACCCCAAATACATGCTTGTTTTGCTCCGATGTTAGTAAAGAATGCAAATGTTAAACCTGTAATGTTGATATCATGGCTGGTCAGTCCTTGGCTCCATAGCTCTGTCTATGGATTTGAGTGGTTACATTTCTCCAGGTTCATCCTTTTACCTTTTTACCAAAACACAGGCAGATGGCTGCTTTGTTATTGTTTCATTTAAGGATTCTAGCGTTAATGGGTTTGATTTGTACAAATAACCTGAGAGCACCATGTTTAGTTTGGAAGTTCAGTGTTTGTAAATATTCTATTACTCCTATGATAGTAATATATACGCTGAACAAAAATATAAACGCAACCATAAACGATTTTACTGATTTATAGTTCATATTAGGAAATCAATCAATTGAAATCAATTCATTAGGCCCTAATCTAGGGATTTCACATGACTGGGCAAGGGCACAGCCATGGAACCAACATTGTATTAGCATTATATACACAAAAAAAGTATATAATCAAATGAAAGTGTGAGTTATTTTGGTGTTGAATTTTATAACAGCAATGTAATCTTAATTTATGTTAAATAAAGCATTGAAAATGACAGCCATGTGATGGTCCTTTACAGCAATGTAATCTTAATTTATGTTAAATAAAGCATTGAAAATGACAGCCATGTGATGGTCCTTTACAGCCTTGCGAGTATATTACACTTAAATTAATACATTCCAATATGTTATCATCTAGAGTTACAGTATACACATCAGAACACAACAGGGGCCCAGGAGATGCCAATCCCTCCCCTTTCCTGCTCCTCCCTCTCAAACTCATAATAAACTAGGGGTGCACAGGTCTGAGGGCCGCAGTGTTTGGTGGTTTTTGCCCTTGCCATTTAAACCCGCCTGAATTATACTTGGGAAACCAGGTGAGTTCACGCATGAACCAGGAATTGTTAAATTATGTGATAAGACGAAAGCCAAAACAAGCGCAACTCGAGTTGTGCACCCCTGAATGGAATAGACCATCTACCCCGTTTCTTCTGACAGCCTTTGATTTCTATAATCTCTCCTGTCAATCCCAATAACCACTGAACCTTCCCTCATCCTATTTCTGTCTCTTTATCCCATCCCGAAAAAACAAGGAACCCAGCACCCGTGAAAGAAAAGGTAGCACTATTACACAACACCTTACCCATTGACATTGGTAAAATCACAAACGACAGGTTCCCACGGGCAATACAGTCTTTAAATCAGTGGAGTGATGTCACGAGCAAAGGGATATACTCTTTCACTTGTTTCCAATCGGGCCATGTCAGATTTTGAGCTCCTTCATTTAATCCATCACATCATTCCTCAGTCTACTCTTGGAGTGTCCAGTTAGAAGTTGGGCTTGTGTTTCTTGACTTCGACCATGAGGTGGTGCAGGTTGATGAGCTCAGAGCGCACGGCCAGGCTGCGAAAGGTGGGCTGGGACAGTACCTTGTGGAAGCCATGGTAGTACTGGATCAGCTGAGTGAGCGCCCCCTGGAGGATAGGAGGACAGCAGTCTAAAGTTGAATAATAAGCTTCAGAGAAAGAAAAAAAACAACAACAGCCCGTGGCTCACGGTTGCCTAAATATATATATATTTTTTACATATTTCTGTCGATTTAAGGGACCCCTTTTGGCTCAAGAGCACCCCTAGGGGCAAACGTTCTATATAGCCTTTAATTACATACAATCATATTACTGGTTTGGAACGTGTTTTCGGTCAGTGCATCCGTTAGAGAAAGCAGAGGGCAGTACCTGAATGATGCCAGTGCCGTTCTTGAAGTTGGTGAAGGACCTCATGACGTCCTGACTCAGAGCCTCCACAGACTGTTTCCATGTGCTGGAGAAACCCCTGATCAGCTGGGTGATCCGGACTGAGAGGAAGGAAAGAAAGAAAGAAAGAAATATACGTTTCGAGATGGGAGGCATGGGTGTGAAAAGGTGTGGGAGAAATGTAAGACAATTGTTATGGTGGAAAGTCAAACAACAAGCTGTGTCACAGGAGAGTAGAAACAAAAGGTCCAAACAGTAGAGGTAAATAAACAATGAGTCAGGACAAGAGGAAAAGTAGAAGTAAAGAGAAGGTTACCGAGGAAACGGGCACAGTCTTAGGTTTCATTTATTCGCACCAAATAAAAGAAGTGAAAGACAAAACAGTACCGATAAAAACTGGTAAAAAAAAAAGAGTGTGCAGATGAGGTTGGAAGCCCAAAAGGGCTGATATGAAAACCACATCACAAATGTAAGTAAAAAAAAAAAAGTGTTCAATCACTTAAACAAAGCATAATTATAATTATAACATGATATACTCAGTATACAAATAAACGTGTGTGTGTGTGCGTGCGCATGTGAGTGTGAGAGTTAGGCTACATAGAGGGGGTTATTGGGTAGTTTGGTTCATCAGGCGGACCCCCAGTCGTCACTTGAAGTTATTGAGGAATGATGATGCTTTGGCAATGTGAAGATAAGAATTCCAGAGTATGGTACCTCTGTATCTGATAGAGAATGTACTATGTGAGGTGCGGCAATGGGGAGGCTGAAGGTTATCGCAGTGTCTTGTGTTATATAGATGGATTTCAGTATGAACCTGGAAGAATCCAATGAAGGGTTTTGGTAAACTGTCTGGGAGGTATGAGTATTTGTAGATGAAAGTGCATAATTGGGGTAAATTAATGTCGTAAAGCCAGGTAATTAAAGGAGGTGGCTAGTCTTGAAAATGTTATGAGTCATTTGTGTAGGTAGGAGGCACTGTCCCAGACAATATTACAGTAAATGAGATATTGGTACAGATTTCAGTACTTTGCTACAGACAAATTGAATATCATCTTTCCAGGATAACTTTTCATCAATTATAAATCTGAGGAATCTACTGGATGTGACTTGTTCAATTTCATTCCCACCAATTGAGATTCTGGCTCTTATTTTACAATATTTCCTATTCTTACAATTAAGTAGGATTTTTTTTTACATTTAAAGATGATTTATTTATCTGGAACCATTCAGAAAATGTGGCCATACCTGAGGTGGTTTCATTAATTACTGAATCAATATTCTTGTGTGATAAAATCCAATTGGTATGATTAGCAAAGAGAAGGGGAAGTACGGTAGAAGACCCAGCAGTAAAGTCAATGATATAGATTAGGAATAACAAAAGGTCCAATTATTGAACCCTGTGTCACACCACAGGATATCTTGGCACTGGTAAATGCACAGGCATTTGCATAAACAAATTGATCTCTATCACAAACATAACCATTTATATGTACAGTTGAAGTCAGAAGTTTACATACACCTTAGTCAAATACATTTGAACTCAGGTTTTCACAATTCCTGACATTTAATCCTAGTCAAAATTCCCTGTCTTAGGTCAGTTAGGATCACCACTTTATTTTAAGAATGTGAAATGTCAGAATAATAGTAGAGAGTGGTTTATTTCAGCTTTTATTTCTTTCATCACATTCCCAGTGGGTCAGAAGTGTACATACACTCAATTAGTATTTGGTAGCATTGCCTATAAATTGTTTAACTTGGGTCAAACGTATCAGGTAGCCTTCCACAAGCTTCCCACAATAAGTTGGGTGAATTTTGGCCCATTCCTCCTGACAGAGCTGGTGTAACGGAGTCAGATTTACAGGCCTCCTTTCTCGCACGTTTTTTCAGTTCTACCCACAAATTTTCTATAGGATTGAGGTCAGGGCTTTGTGATGGCCACTCCAATACCTTGACTTTCTTGTCCTTAAGCCATTTTGCCACAACTTTGGAAGTATGCTTGGGGTCATTGTCCATTTGGAAGAGCCATTTGCGACCAAGCTTTAACTTCCTGACTGATGTCTTGAGATGTTGCTTCAATATATCCACATCATTTTCCTTCCTCGTGATGCCATCTATTTTGTGAAGCGCACCAGTCCCTCCTGCAGCAAAATACCCCCACAACATGATGCTGACACCCCCGTGCTTCACGGTTGGGATGGTGTTCTTCGGCTTGCAAGCCTCCTCCTTTTTCCTCCAAACATAACGATGGTCATTATGGCCAAACAGTTCTATTTTTGTTTCATAAAACCAGAGGACATTTCTCAAAAAAGTACAATCTTTGTCCCCACGTGCAGTTGCAAACCGTAGTCTGGCTTTTTTATGGCGGTTTTGGAGCGGTGGTTTCTTCCTTGTTGAGCGGCCTTTCAGGTTATGTCAATATAGGACTCGTTCTACTGTGGATATAGATGCTTTTGTACCGGTTTCCTCCAGCATCTTCACAAGGTTCTTTGCTGTTGTTCTGGGTTTGATTTGCACTTTTCGCACCAAAGTACGTTCATCTCTAGGAGACAGAACGCTTCTCCTTCCTGAGCGGTATGACGGCTGCGTGGTCCCATGGTGTTTATACTTGCGTACTATTGTTTGTACAGATGAACGTGGTACCTTCAGGTGTTTGGAAATTGCTCCCAAGGATGAACCAGACTTGTGGAGTTCTACCATTTTTTCCCCCTGAGGTCTTGGCTGATTTCTTTTGATTTCCCCATGATGTCAAGCAAAGAGGCACTGTGTTTGAAGGTAGGCCTTTGAAATACATCCACAGGTACACCTCCAATTTACTCAATTGATGTCAATAAGCCCTTCAGAAGCTTCTAAAGCATGAGATAATTTGCTGGAATTTTCCAAGCTGTTTAAAAGGCACAGTCAACTTAGCGTATGTAAACTTCTGACCCACTGGAATTGTGATACAATGAATTATAAATGAAATAATTTGTCTGTAAACAATTGTTGGAAAAATTACTTGTGTCATGCACAAAATAGATGTCCTAACCGACTTGCCAAAACTATAGTTTGTTAACAAGAAATTTGTGGAGTGGTTGAAAAACTAGTTTTAGTTTTAATGACTCCAAACTAAGTGTATGTAAACTTCCGACTTCAACTGTATAATCATGAAAACATTCGGCAAACAATTCCATTATAAAAGGGTCTGCATCTTTTCACTATACTCACCTTCGTCATTCTTTAGTCTATCCAGCTGCCCTTTCTCCGTCAGCGCCTCGCTCTCCTTCACAAATGCTATCATGCCACCAAAGGGAGAGGACAGAATCTCCTCAATAAACTCCTGATGAAAGGAGAAAGAAAGAGGGGAACATTTCATTGGAGTAAATACTTTGAGTAAACTGACCATCTGTGAATCTGGCACACATGACAAAACTCAATTTCCCAGAATCCCTGTGCAGGTTTACCTGGCTCCTGGCCTGGAGGAGCTGTTGGAAGCCCTCAACCTCTTTACTGTCATCGGCTGCCCTCTCCTATGATATGGAGAGAAAGAGAGGGAAACATGACATCTTTCAATTCTGTATATTCACAAGACATAGCCTAGCGGTTAAGAGCGTTGACCCAGTAACCCAAAGGTCGCTGGTTCGAATCCCTGAGCCGACGGGGTGAAAAAAATCTACTGATGTGCCCTTGAGCAAGGCACCTAATTGCTCCTGTAAGTCACTCTGGATAAGAGAGTCTGCTAAATGACTAACATTTTAATGTAAATGACTGAATCGTTTCAGGTGGGTAAATAAGTGAATCGTTCATGTTTATGGTTTTAAACTTGTGTTATTCTCACCATGAGTACACTGAGCATCATGTCATAGTTGTTGATGAGGAAGATGAGCTGGTCCCTACGTGAAGGGAACTCAGCAGCCATCTTCAGGACAAAGTTCTCCACTTCAACCTGAAAATACCAGTGTTAGCTATATCAAATGTTTATGCTTATTGTAGGATCCCCACTATTTATACTGTTGTACTGTTTTTACTATTGTTTAGTTGTGTACCTGCAGTTGGCCAAGGAGGGTGTGGGTTCGCTCGCTGGTGAATGTCTGGTTGATGCTGACTATGGCAGAAGAGAACTCTGCATATCTGCGTGTGATCTGAAACACAACTGGTGTCAACAATTGTCTGGTATTATTAGATATTGATACATAAAACACCTGTGTGTGTATTCATACATAGTGTGGTCTGGTGTCCAGCACGCCCAGTTTTTGCGGATCCGTGTTGCGGATGCTCTGAATGTTCATCTCCAGGATAAGCTCAAACCTGGGCCACAGCAGTTCCAGCACCGCATCCCAGTACCTGGCAACCCATGGAGAAACAATTACATAAGCATCAAGGGTGGATTCTGAGTTAAGATGTGTGTTTTCATTGAACAAATCTGTATCAAATCCATTGACGTCAATATGTGATTTTCATTTGACATTTTAGTTGTTTAGCAGATGGCGTAAAGTAGTGAGTGCATACATTTTCATACTTTTTGTACTGGTTCCCCGTGGGAATTGAACCCACAACCCTGACATTGCAAGCGCCATGCTCTACCAACTGAGCCACTCAGGACCATTTTCATGAAACAAATTACATTAGCATGTCAGGTCCAAAACGTTACATTTTACAGTACATACAGTAAAAAGACTACTGTATCATAAGTTAACAATTCGGACTTTCCCTTTACTTATAGCATATACACTCACAGGACAGTTTATTAGGTACACCCATCTAGTACCGGGTCGGACCACCCTTTGCCTCCAGAACAGCTTGAATTCTTCGGGGGGTGGATTCTACAAGGGACCTAACACATGCCAGGAAGAAAATCCCACACCAGTACACTACCGCCACCAGCCTGTACCAGGCAGGATGGGTCCATGGATGCTGCTTACGCCAAATCCTGACTCTGCCATCAGCATGACGCAACACGAACCGGGATTCGTCGGACCAGGCAATGTTTTTCCACTCCTCAATTGTCCAGTGTTGGTGATCGCGTGCCCACTGGAGCCGCTGCTTCTCGTTTTTAGCTGATATGAGTGGAACCCAGTGTGGTCGTCTGCTGCAGTAGCCAATCAATGACAAGGATCGAGTTGTGCGTTCTGGGATGCAGTTCTGCACACCACTGTTGTGCTGTGCCGTTATGTTTGTGGCCTGTTAGCTTGCACGATTCTTGCCATTCCCTTTCGACCACTCTCGTCAACAAGCTGTTTTCGTCCACAGGACTGCCGCTAACTAGATATTTTTTGTTTGTCGCACCATTCTCGGTAAACCCTAGACACTGTCGTGAGTGAAAAGCCCAGGAGGGCAGCCAGTTCTAAGATAATGGATCGGGCGCGCTTGCCACCGACGATCATACCACGCTCAAAGTCGCTTAGGTCACTCGTTTTGCCCATTCTAATGTTCAATCAAACAGTAACTGAATGCCTCGATTCCTGTATGCCTGCTTTATATAGCAAGCCACGGCCACGTGGCTCACTGTCTTCAGGAGCGATCCATTTTCGTGACCGGGGTACCTAATAAACTGTCCGGTGAGCGTATAGCATACTGCAGGAAATAGGGTAAGTCTATAGCATTATGCTCCAAGTTTAAAGTGTATGGAGTTTTTGCGCTGATGGAGTACTACTAACTTGTCCAGGGCTGGGATGGTCCTCTTGTTTGTGATGGCTCTGAAACGCAGGATGATGTGGATACACAGGAACACGGCGATGCTGTCGTAGCAGTCCGACACATAGGTGGACATGCTCTTCTGCAGGGGAAAGAAAAGAGGATGAGCGGGAAAGGTGGGTATAGGTACGTTAGTGAAAGAGTTAGTCATATCATAAGAGACCATCATCATGATCATTTCACATTTCCACTGTTAAAACGCTGTGTTATGGCTTTACCATTTCTTTTACAGCAATGCTTTGGTGAAAAGTCTTATCGTACCAGGAACAAGCTGAGCGTCTTTCCCATGACGCTGTTGAAGAGGTCCAGCGCAGAATTTCCAGCCACCATGAAGAAGTCAGACAGGAAGAGGAACTCTCGACAGCCGTTGTCCAAGAGGGCGTAGTGCTGACTGCGAAACAGCGTCTCATAGGGATACTGAGAGAGGACGAAGAAGGCTGGTTGGGTGACTTGATCATCTACATCAATGTTAATATTAGAACTGGAGTCTACATTCTTTTCTGCGAAGCATTGCGTTTAACTGTCAATCTGTGGTCTGAGTTCTAACGTTGTGCATTCCTTTAAGATGTGTGTGTGTGGTGACAAGAAGGTAGTGAGAGAAGCACAGGTCTTTTGGAGCAGTACAGCTTAACGATATCTAGATGTTTAGGGTTGGCTTTGTGTCTTCACCTCACAACCTTATACTCTATGCATGTTCACATGATTTCAGAGTAGTGCTTAACATCTTATAGTAAAGGTAGGTTCATTTCATTCAAAATGTCTGTTACTGTCGAGCAGTAGTACATGGCATAGTTTGGAGGGTCTGATTTGGGTTGCACAGCGCTGCCAGTGGTCTCACCCTGCAGTCCCCTCTCTGGGCAGTGTGGGGGATGAGGATGGGCCCCTCCAGCTCGGCAGGGCTCAGCACGGTCCCCCGCTGGCCCAGGGTGAAGATGGTGTTCCTGCTCTTCAGGGAGGGCTTGGAGAAGAAACCTTTCTTGGCCGTGTCTTCCACTCCCATCAAGTCATCTTTGTCTGCCACCTCTTCATACTGTCAACAGAGAAAGATGTTACGCGAACAGTATTCAAATATTATCAGCTAATTTGATTGATATGATACTCGACACTGTTGAAAATGTACCATCAAACACAACATAGCCCTTGCTGTACATTATAGCAGCAAGCTGTTCCAGAACAATTCACAGTGACAACCTAAATGAAGGTACTGTATATTGAGCCTATCAACCAAGAGAAGGCATTTTAACTCCTTCACTCCCTTAGCACCTGTGCCATTCGCTCACCTGTACTTTGAGGAGCCTGCCGCTGTACGACTTGAAGTAACTGTAGTAGATCTTACTCATGGTGTCCACATATTCATCCCTGATCTCCTTGGCCACTGTCCTTTCGTTTGCCAAGAGGAACTGATAGAAAAACCTAAAGTACAAAGAAACATTTACGATTTTGGTAGATACATGATTGTAGTGGTGCTTTTTAGTCTGTTTTAAGGTACCCAAACATGTGGAAGGTTTTAAAGCCTGTTATCAGCCTATATCATTACCTGTACTTGAGGAGGGTGTTCTGAGGGATTTGATAGTTGGTCATGGGCTTTCTGAAGGAATAAATCTTCTGCAGGATAAATTCTCTGATCTTGGTGACAGCCTGTGGAACAAAATAAAAGCCAGTTTTATACCCAATATCTTTGCTCCGTTACCTTCCACACCATTATTCCTCGCTTTTATCTTCTTCTCCTCTTCCCATCCCATTCTATTTCTCTCCCTCCCTGTATCTTCACCTTGATTTTGAGGCGGTCCACAATGTCCTGGATGTCAGAGCAGGCCAAAGTCTCCCTGAAGCTGAGCTCTTTGGCAAAGTTGATCTTGTTGTTGAGCTCATGGAGCTGCTCAAGGAACTCCTGCTCTGTCACCGGGCTCTCCAGGATTACCCTGCAGACCGGACAACACGTGGGGAACAGTTAGAACACACGCTTACCCGCAGGAACACTTACAACATCATAGAGACCGTCAAGTACATTTCTCGTTGCAGACATCAATATGACATGTGCTCTCCCATTAAAACTATACAGGTACATGTATCGTTACAAATCTGTATAAAACACTAAAACACACACTCCCTTACTGGATCATAGCTCCGGGCACCACCAGCTCATCCACCAGTTGGCTGAGGTGGCTGCGTACGGCCTGCCTGTTCTTCAGCCGCATGTTCATGCTGACCGACTGCTGCTGCAGAGTCTGGATCTCACTGCTGATGGACGAGAGGTCACTCTGGAAGCCGCTCAGCATGCCCTCCATTCGCTGGAAAGGGAGAGGGGAAAGGTGGGGATTAGAGAGAGAGATATGGGCAGTAGAGAGAGAGCAAGAAAGAAGGGGGGAGAAAATAGATTTGTCAATGGCTTCATTACATATTTTTGCCAGGGAATTGCAAAAGCATTCTTTCAAACAACTGCACATGCAAAAAATGTTGATCCGTTTAGAATGGACTTATGGACTTCTGAAGCCACTTGATACACTTTTGATTGAGGAAATCATCCACTCACCTCCAGTATGGAGTCACAGGCTGTGATCTGGTTGTGCAGAGAGGCAATATTCTGGCTCTCCTTGATATCTGACACAAGCTTGGTCAAAGATTACCCATCAGGGTGAACTACTGTATCTATCAGGAATGACCATAAATAAAGCACTAATTCTTTCACACAATCATTCAAGACATTAATGGATACAGTCTTTGATGGAAGCTTGTTCAATCCGTTGGAGTTCATCCTCCACTTGTTTGGAGTATTGCCGGAGGTCAACTCCCTGAAAGAAACAGAGATTCAGATGAAAGGAAACCATCCGTTGATGGAACGTAGCCTTATATACAATCTATAAAATGAAAACTAACCGAAAATAAAATTGAAACTGAAATGTGTTGATGTTCAGGACCATGCATGGTGCAGCCGTGGTACCGTGATCTTACCGTTTTCAGTGCCTCCTTCACCAAGTCATCTTCAAGATTAGCCTGTATGTGAACTGGTGGGTGAAGTAAAGGAAAGTAGCTAGTTTAATCTCCATAAAGGTCCGTTCTTACATTCATCCAAGACACTGAACTAATTAGCTAAATTACTATTTGGCTAAGAACAAATTTTACCAGATGATATGACCATTACTTCATCTAAAAGACAATAATGCTGAAGGACTTACTGTCCACCTCATCCAAGATGAACTCATCCGTGGTCAAGTCCAAGTCACCCAGGTTGAGAGGGGCCATGGCATCTGTGTCAGGCTTCATCTGTTGAAGAATGACAGTAAATTGACATGGCTTTGATGTACTTTGTAAAGGAAGATATAACAATTCAATTAGCTAGCTAGCTAGCTAGCTACTCCATTCATAAGAGTAAAGACTTCGCTAGCTACTTAAATAGGCCTTTTCAATTGCAGGTTTTAGACAGTTGTTTTATATTTTTCCACCTCTTGAGGCCTGGCCCCTAAAAAGTCTAGGGCTCTGGTCTACTCTGACTTGGGGCCAATGGGGACTTCTGAGGTATGGGTCATCTTAGTAGGTAACTTACTAGCTCTGGTGCAGGAACGACGCCCTGGACCATAGCTTTAAACATAATAACAATAAATCAGTGACTGGCTAGCTAGCCTTGCATCTCTGAATGATGCAGACGACGACGAAGACGGCAAACACTACAGGTAATGTAAATCATCAGAAATATAGCTGGTTAGAGATAGATAACAGTAGCTTGGCTAACTGGACAGATCAGGCGATCTAGTTCGCTAGCTACGTAAGTTGTGCTGGTGTTGTCAATGTAATGAACACCGAGAGCAATAGAAGTCGAACAGTCAAGTTATCATAAACATATACGGTATGCCAAAATCATTAGCTAACGTTACCTCATCTTGTAAATATGCCATGGAATTCGCCGTTGAGTTGACAGTTGTGTTTACATCGGACATAGCAGCAGTCACTGCTCTATCCGCCATAGCTTCCAAACCAAAGAGAAACTACAAAGGTAGTGTGCTCTTCCCCAATGTCCCCGGGATACGTGAGGAAAAACAATAAGTCAAGATCATTTTGAAATTAGTTGCAAAATAAATGTATGTTGAATATAATTATTAGACAAATATACACAATCTTAAAGGTAATGTATATTTTATTTATTGGTATATTGTTTTAAAAGCTATCTTTTAAATATTGTATCTCTATCTTGCACTGACCCTACGCACACTCACTAGACCTCAAATACACACCATATACACATTCACTCACTCACTCACTCACTCACTCACACTTCATTTTCACTCCCACACAAATCCCTCACTCATTCAAACACTACATACGCACTCACACACATAACACACACGCATACCGACACAACACAAACAAACATACAGTGGTGGATAAAGTACCCAATTGTCATACTTGAGTAAAAGTAAAGATACCGTAATAGAAAATGACTCAAGGAAAAGTGAAAGTCAACCCAGTAAAATACCACTTGAGTAAAAGTATAAAGGTATTTGGTTTAAAATATACTTAAGTATCAAAAGTAAATGTAATTGTTAAAATATACTTAAGTATCAAAAGTAAAAGTAAAAGTATGAATCATTACAAATTCCTTATAAAATTTGCAAACCAGACGGCACAATTTTCGTGTTTTATTTTATTTACGATAGCCAGGGGCACACTCAAACACTCAAGACATAATTTACAAAGCATTTGTGTTTAGTGTGTCCACCAGATCAGAGGCAGTAGAGATGACCAGGGATGGTATATTAATAAGTGTGTGAATTTGACTATGTTCATGTCTTGCTAAGCATCCAAAATGTAACGAGTTCTTTTGGTGTCAGGGAAAATGTATGAAGTAAGAAATACATGATTTTATTTAGGAATGTAGTGAGGTAAAAGTAGTCAAAAATATAAATAGTAAAGTACAGATACCCCAAAAAACGACTTAAGTATTTTTCCTCAAGTACTATAGACCACTGCAAACATACAAACACACACTTTTACACTTATCATTTGCTGTTGCTTTATTCTGTTCTTTATTCTTATTATTATCTATCTGGATGCCTAGTCACTTTACCCTGCCTTCATGTACATAGACATAAGTATCTCGTACCTCTGCACATTGATCTGGTACTCCCTGTATATAGCTCCATTATTGTGTATTTTATTCCTCTTGAGTTAGTTACTACATATATATAATTTTTTTAAATATATATTTTTACTCTGCATCGTTGGGAAAAGTTCGTAAGCAAGCATTTCACTGTAAAGTCTACACCAGTTGTATCCGGCGCATGTGATATATACAATTTGATTTGTTCCCAGACGGACACGTTTTGCGGATGGAACCACTTCCTCAGTGAACTCTCGAAACGAACGCAAAACCCCTCGCGAGAGCCTTGGAATTTCCTCTTTGAACGGAACCTGCTTCCAAGATGGTGAGTGCTGAATTGGGTTACCAAATTATTCTAAATATCTGCGTTCATCGTCGCTTTTAGGGTCATTCTGTACATTGGACAACGATGGTAAGATTGTTAAGATTGTTTTTGAGAGCTTTTAGCCTGTATTTATTATATTGAAGTTGCATATATTGATGCAAATGAAAAGCTAACTGCCAATGCTAAATTGCCTATTCTGCGCGGACACTATGCTGCATGGAAGTACAGCTTTTGTCAATATAGGCTTTGGTTGTGGTCTTTTATTTTCAAAATAGATTGTAGTAACCCTCACTTTTACACGCTAGTTTGTTTGTGTGGTTGGTATTAGCCAATCAGTTTTCAGCCATCCTTGTCAACTCGTTTTGGTAATCGCATTGCTAGTCAATGTTGGCTGATTTGTTAAAGTTTGTAAGAACTTGTTTACGAGTTACAGTATCTAAAGTCAGTCCATGTGAAGGCTGACATTTGAACTCAAGATGTTTACACTACATGTTTGCTAGTTTATTCCAGGCTTTGGTTGTAGAAATACAAATTATTAATGCAGAAGGACCAATTATTAATGAAGGACAATGTACCTAGCAAAGTGAATCTCTTGACCGTGTTTGTTCTGTTATTTCTCTGCAGTCTCTGGTCATTCCTGAGAAGTTCCAGCACATTCTTCGTGTTCTCAACACGAACATTGATGGTAGGAGGAAGATTGCCTTCGCCATCACAGCAATCAAGGTAGACTTGTTCAGAATGTCTTTCTCAGAACCAGGTAGAGATGTCCGCACCGTTGGCTATTGTGGGAATGAACCTAAGTAATGTTTCATGTGTTTTTCCTGCACAGGGTGTTGGCAGACGATATGCCCATGTTGTCCTGAGGAAGGCTGATATCGACCTCAGCAAGAGGGCTGGAGAACTAACCGATGATGAGGTGAGGAATGCATGGGGCTGTTGTGTACATACAGCTTTCATGTTGAGAGAAGCCGTATGTATCTTTTTCTACCTGGCATCTCGCTAATGTTGACGTATACATGCATTTGTCCCCAGGTCGAGAGGGTAGTGACAATTATGCAGAATCCTCGCCAGTACAAAATCCCTGACTGGTTCCTCAACAGACAGAAGGACGTAAAGGATGGCAAGTACAGCCAGGTATGTGACTGCAGCATACTTGCGACTTCTGGTGACTCATTTCCAAACTGTAACTTAACTATTTAAGTTTGACGTCCCGTCGATGGTTTGTCAATACAAATTGAGTCATTTATTTCTGAAAGCTAAACGTACATTTGTCTCAGAGTTCAGTCTTACAATGGTCCTTGTTTGTGTGTTATAGGTCCTTGCTAACGGTCTGGACAACAAGCTGAGAGAGGATCTTGAGAGGCTGAAGAAGATCAGGGCTCACCGTGGTCTCAGGCATTTCTGGGGGTAAGCGCTGTTCTAATGTCCAGCTATGTAGGTTTATTTTATGACCCTGGCTGTGAACCCACTCAGAAGGATTTGGGATATGCAAAAATAAGCACCCACCAAATTATACATTTTTATGTTGCTTGGGTGTTTTCTGTATTTAATGAAAAGGGGGAAATCCCATTTTTCAGCTGAAGGGCTGGTTTCCCGGACAGACTACTTAGTTCCGGGGTTGTTCATTAGGGCACATAGAAAATGAGAACAAGACTCAACTCCCTATTTTTGGACAAATTTAGATTGATTGATCTCTGTACTGCTGAGATGTTATATCAAGAAGGCATTATTAGCCCATTTATTTTGTAGTCCATTGCAGTAAAACTCAAAATATTGCACAAGTTCCTTGAGTAAGTGCTTATTGTAGGCATACCAATGTTATGGTATAATGGTACGCACATTCGTCAACTTCTGCTGTCAACGTGTTCAAGTAATTGTCTGTGTTTTGTCCTACAAACCTACTACTAAATCTCATTAGTATGGGATTTCTCAAGTTGACTTCCTGGATACATTTGTAACGACTGACTGTCCCTCTCTCTTTCAGTCTGCGTGTGCGTGGCCAGCACACTAAGACCACCGGTCGTCGTGGTCGCACCGTTGGTGTGTCCAAGAAGAAGTAAACTGTCTCCCTGCTCCCCATGTGTCAATAAATGCCACAGTTCACACATTTGGCTGTTTGCTCATCTCTTCATACGGAGTTGTTTTGGTGCGGTTGTTGGAGTTGTGTAGTTGATTCAGAACAGAGCCTCGGTCAGTGGCAGTTTTGGCTTTCTTTGCTCCCATGTAGGTAGTTTGTCACTTTATGAACAGAGACTACACTCACCTGGGCCACGTTCTGTAAGCAAAGGTGGGAATGTCATGAATGGAACTCATGTAACTTCTTATTCTACAATGTCCGGTATGTCAATTTATCTGAATGTTACACAATGTTGTGCCCAAGTCTTAATCGATCCCCAATTAGAGGGGACTGAACACAGGCACTGTAGACAGGCCAGGAATGGGAAAGGCGGTGTATACTCATTCATATATGTGGTATAGTTTTGAAAAGGTTGTAAAAGGGACCGGAGTGATGGTCAAAGTCCTAGGTTCAGTTGCAACCTAGTGAATGGAATGCTGTACTGTCCACCTTGGTGTTATACATGGTCATTCTCACAACCAACCAAAATGAAACATCACAGAATTTAGTGAAGATGTGGGGTTCATTTACTACACTAAATATAAATGCAACATTTAGTTTTTTCATGAGCGGAAATAAAATGCACATTGTATTTCTCTCAAATTTGTTGGGGGGGGGGGCTGTATTTTTGTCTGTAATAAAACCCTTGTTTTAGAAAATTATACCGATGGGCAGGGGTGCAGCCAAGTCAGGTGAAATCCATAGATTAGGGCCTAATGAATTTATTTCAATTGACTTTTATATGAACTAACTCAGTAAACGCTTTGAAATTGTTGCGTTTTATATTTTTGTTAAGTATGAATTTGCCAACAGTGTCTTCCGAGAGTATAGAGACCCCTGGACTTAATCTGCATTTTGTTATGTTACAGCCTTATACTAAAATGGATTAGATAGTTCCCCCCTCTACCCCATAATGATGATGCAAAAACAGGTTTGAGAATGCTAGTCATTGACTACAGCTCAGCGTTCAACACCATAGTGCCCACAAAGATCATCACTAAGCTAAGGACCCTGGGACTAAACACCTTCCTCTGCAACTGGACTTCCGGACAGGCCGCCCCCAGGTGGTAAGGGTAGGTTACAACACATCTGTCACGCGGGGGCACCTCGGGTGTGTGCTCAGTCTCCTGTACTCCCTGTTCACTCATGATTGCATGGCCAGGCACAACTCCAACACCATTACCTTTGCTCATGACAACAGCCTGCTCACTGACAACTGAGACCTGGCTGTGTGGTGCCAGTACAACCTCTACCTCAATGGGATCAAAACAAAGATGATTGTGGACTACAGGAAAAGGAGGACCAAGCATGCCCCCATTCTCATCGAGGAGGCTGTAGTGGAGCAGGTTGAGAGCTTTAAGTTTCTTCGTGTCCACATCACTAAGAAACTATCATGGTCCAAACACACCAAGACAGTCTTGATGAGGAAACGTCAAAGCCTATTCCCCCTCAGAAAACAAACGATTTGGCATGGATCCTCAAGTTATACAGCTGCACAATCGAGAGCATCGTGACTGGTTGCATCACTGCCTGGTATGGCAACTGCTCGGCCTCCGACCGCAAGGCACTACAGAGGGTAGTGCGTATGGCCCAGTGCATAACTGGGGCCAAGCTTGCCACCCAGGACCTCTATACCAGGCGGCGTCAGAGGAAGGCTCTAAAAATTGTCAGAGTCCAACCACCCTAGTCATACTGTTCTCTCTGCTACCGCATCGCAAGCGGTACCGGAGCGCCAAGTCTAGGTCCAAAAGACTTAACAGCTTCTACCCCCAAGCCATAAGACTCAACAGCTCATCAAATGGCTACCCAGACTATTTGCATTTCCCCCTCCTTTCACACTGTTGCTACTCTGTTTATTATCAATGCATAGTCACTTTATCTCTACCTACATGCACATATTACCTCGACTAATAGTCTTGCTATTGTTATTTTACTGCGGCGCTTTATTTACTTATTTTATCTTATCTATTATTTACCTAATTATTTTGTTGTATTCGGCGCATGTGACAAATACAATTTGATTTGAAATATCACATTTAGATAATTCTTCAGACCCTTTACTCAGTACTTTGTTGAAGCACCTTTGGCAGCGATAACAGCCTCAAGTCTTCTTGGGTATGACGCTACAAGCTTGGCACTTCTGTATTTGGGGAGTTTCTCCCATTCTTTTCTGCAGATCCTCTCAAGCTCTGTCAGGTTGGATGGGGAGCGTCGCGCTTGGCATTCAAACCAGAGAATCTTGTTTCTCATGGTCCGAGTCCTTTAGGTGCATTTTGGCAAACTCCAAGCTCCTGTCACGTGCCTTATACTGAGGAATTTATTCTGTCTGGCCACTTTACCATAAAGGCCTGATTGGTGGAGTGCTGCAGAGATGGTTGTCCTTCTGGAAGGTTCTCCCATTTCTACAGAAAATCTAGAGCTCTGTCAGAGTGACCATGGGGTTCACCAAGGCCCTTCTCCCCCGATTACTCAGTTTAGCTGGGTGGCCAGCTCCAGGAAGAGTCTTGGTGGTTCCAAACTTCAATTTAAGAATGGAGGCCACTGTGTTCTTGACATTTTTTGGTACCCATACCCAGATCTGTGCCTTGACACAATCCTGTCTGAGCTCTACAGACAATTCCTTTGACCTCATGGCTTGGTTTTTGCTGTCATGCACGGTCAACTGTAGGACCTTATATAGACAGGTGTGTGCCTTTCCAAATCATGTCCAATCAATTGAATTTACCAAGGATCAATGGAAACAGGATGCACCTGAGTTCAATCGAGTTTCATAGCAAAGGGTCTGAATACTTTTGTAAATAAGGTATGTTTTTATTTTTTCTAAACGAGCAAAAAAACTTTTCACTTTGTCGTTATGGGGTATTTTGTTTAAATTGATGAGTAAAAGTTTTTCTCTATCCATTTTTGAATAAGGCTGTAACAATGTGGAAAAAGTCAAGTGGTCTGAATACTTTCCGAATGCGCTGAATGTAAAATGTCATAACAGCACCAGTTTCATACCAACGCAATCCTTGCCTTTTTTTATTGTGCTGAATGGATCAAGAGGAATTGCAATACAAACAAGCTGAGTAACAGTTCAAAGTGGGATATATTGCCTTAATTGTACAAAGATCATAGAAAAACTGAGGTAAGAAAACCCATTATATGCCAGCAGAACATACACTGAGTATACAAAACATGAACACCTCTTTCCATGACAGACTATCCAGGTGAAAGTTATGATCCCTAATTGATGTTACTTGTTAAATCCACTTCAGTGTAGATGACAGGGAGGAGGTTTAAAGAAGGATTTTTAAGTCTTGAGATGTGGATTGTATGGGTAAGACAAAAGATTTAAGTACCTTTGAACGGGGTATGGTAGTAGGTGCCAGGCGCACCAGTTTGGGTCAATAACTAACGCGCAACAGTTTCCCCGTGTGTCTCGAACGGTCCACCACCCAAAGGACGTCCAGCCAACTTGGCAACTGTCGGAAACATTGGGAGTCAACATGGGCCAGCATCCCTTTTTTTTGGGGGGGTGGTGTTCCTAATGTTTAGTATACTCAGTGTATAAAGTGCACCAGGTAAGACTTAATAAAGGAAGTGAAAGGTATGAAGCTAGCATTAGGAAAAAGCCCTGTGGACCCTATGGGTCCAAGCTTAGGATAAATCACATTGACTAGCTCAATTCCACCAACCGTTGCTACTTGACATCCTCCATAAGCGGCATAGTGCATCAGTGATGTCTTAAAGAAATTAAATATGAAATAAATAGGATCATTAACTAATTTCAAAGCAAGCTGAATTCAGTATAGAAAAGTCCCAATCTACTGCTGTACAGCAGTATATTCTTGCATAATATTCAATACGACCTCTGGTCATCCCAAGTCTGTCTCAAAGGGAAAAGGAGGTTACTCTCTACAACATTTTCCAATGTACACTACCGGTCAAAAGTTTTAGAACACTACTCATTCAAGGGTTTTTCTTTATTTTGACCATTTTCCATATTGTAGAATAATAGTGAAGACATCAAAACACATGTAGGAAACAAATCAAAATAGTTTGTATTTGAGATTCTTCAAATAGCCACCGTTTGCTTTGCACACTCTTGGCATTCTCTCAACCAGCTTCATAAGGTAGTCACCAGGAATGCATTTCAATTAACAGGTGTACCTTCTTAAAAGTAAATTTTCCTTCTTAATGCGTTTGACCCAATGTAGGGGTGGTATACAGAAGATAGCCCTATTTGGTAAAGTACCAAGTCCATTTTAATGGCAAGTACAGCTCAAATAAGCAAAGAGAAACGACAGTCCATCATTACTTTAAGACATGAAGGTTTGTCAATACGGAACATTTCAAGAATTTTGAAAGTTTCTTCAAGTGCATTCGCAACAACCATCAAGCGCTATGATGAAACTGGCTCTCATGAGGACCGCCACAGGAATGGAAGACCCAGAGTTACCTCTGCTGCAGAGGATAAGTTCATTAGAGTTACCAGCCTCAGATATTGTAGTACAAATAAATGCTTCAGAGTTCAAGTAACAGACTGATCTCAGCATCAACAGAGGAGACTGTGTGAATCAGGCCTTCATGTTCGATTTGCTGAAATAAACCACTATTAAAAGGACACCAATAGTAAGAAGAGACTTGCTTGGGCCAAGAAATATGAGCAATAGACATTAGACCGGGTGGGATTTTGTCCTTTGGTCTGGAGTCTAAATTGGAGATTTTTGTTTCCAACCGCCGTGTCTTTGTGAGATGCAGAGTAGGTGAACAGATGATCTCCGCATGTGTGGTTCCCACCGTGAAGAATGGAGGAGGAGGTGTGATGTTGTGGGGGTGCTTTGCTGGTGACACTGTCAGTGATTTATTTAGAATTCAAGGCACACTTAACCAGCATAGCTACCACAGCATTCTGCAGTGATACGCCATCCCATCTGGTTTGCGCTTAGTGGGACTATCATTTGCTTTTCAACGTTACAATGACCCAACACACCTCCAGGCTGTGTAAGGGCTATTTTACCAAGGAGAGTGATGGAGTGCTGCATCAGATGACCTGGCCTCCACAATCCCCCGACCTCAATCAAATTGAGATGGTTTGGGATGAGTCGGACCGCAGAGTGAAGGAAAAGTAGCCAACAAGTGTTCATATGTAGGAACTCCTTCAAGACTGTTGGAAAAACATTCCAGGTGAAGCTGGTTGAGAGAATGCCACAAGTGCAAAGCTGTCATCAAGGCAAAGGGTGGCTATTTGAAGAATCTCAAATATAAAACTGTATTTTGATTTGTTTATCACTTTTGTGGTTACTACATGATTCCACATGTGTCATTTCATAGTTTTGATGTCTTCCTATTATTCTACAATGTAGAAAATAGTAAAAATAAAGAAAAACCCTTGAGTAGGTATTCAAAAACTTTGGACCAGTAGTGTAAAATCATCACGCTGATCTGAAATGATGTATCAACATAATCTGGCAGTCCTGATGCAATGTCAAGCAATACTTGGTGGTCTGAAGGAAGGCTGGACTACGTAGGCGTTTGTCTGTCGGTGTGTGCACCGGTCCAGACAGCATTTTAAGTCAACCATTCGATTAAGAAAAAAAGGATGAAACAGATGTAATTTGTAGGAATTGCAAAAACAACTTCATACTCAGGTTTGATTTGAAGCTACTGAGGATAAAAACAGAAAAACTTCAGATTCTGAGGACAAAGTTGAAGACCTTCAATCTATGGAATGTTCCCAATGACTACCTCAGAAGCAGCTACACGCAACACACAGAAATCTGTCGGAGACAGCGAGTGATAACGGCTGAAGAGGGAGGGCTCCTGTCCTCCTCACCCCTCTTTGGGCTGTGGGGACTTCTGCTGCGGTGGCTGGGATGGTTGAAGCGGTTGGTCCTTGGTGGGGGCATAGTAAAGCTCCAGAGGCTTTCTGACCTTCCAGTACTTCTCATTCACCAGCTCTAAAGTCAGGGAGCCGTTCAGAGTCTGAGAAAGAGGTACAGAGAAACGTGAGGGAGGAGAACAAGTCAAACGGAATGGTAGGAAGAAAAATAGAGTTAGAGAGTTGAGAGGAGGGAGATAAGAAAATGAGACGTGTGACAGAGGTATGAGAACGGATAATAGTCACTGATAATAGCTCCCACCCTGAAAAAAAAGAGAACGGATAAGCTTGTGTACTCACAGAGAACTGGCCCCCTGATGTGGTGATGTAGATGGTGTATTGCTTCTCACTGACGTTCTTCAGGCTGGCCCCTCCTGCTGATTTCTCTCCTTTAGCCCCCGCCTCCACTCCCTCTTTCCCCTTCTCCATCGCTGCATCTGATTGGCTGTCTCTTTGCCTCTCCTCCAGAGCGATACGCAGAGCCAGGTACTTAGACAGGTGGTCCACTGTGGCGTTGGCTGTGGTCTTCACATATCTGAGACAGGAATGAGGAGTGACAAAAACAAAACTATTAAAAAAAGACCCTTCAGGAATACATTCTGAATTGAAATTACCATCATTTGAGAAGTCATAACAGAACACCTCACAGCCCCCCCCCACCCACCCACACAGAGAGAGAGAGAGAGCCCTCACCTGGTCTGGCTGTAGTCCTGTGTGTTGACCAGCAGGGGGTGTGGGCGGAACACCAGCTCTATCTCTGAGCCAGGGCCCTCTTTGTGGTGCCGGAGCGGGGCCGTGGGGCTGCCCCCATCCACCTCCGGGCCTGACTCATCTGACACCCTGGGCCGCTTAGGGTTCCGGCTGGGCCCGGCCTCAGAGGGTGTGTGGCTCGGGGGGAGGGGCGCGTGGGAGGGCGCAGAGTCGTGGGAGAGGTGTGACCGCGCATCCCCGTTGTCCTCGCCGCCGCTGAAGGTGGTGTTGTCGCTCTCCTGCGCCGGTTTGCGCACTCGCTGGGCTCTGGGGCGTCAAGGGTGAGCAGAGCGCGAGAGGCCATTTTAAAATTTCCAATCCTCAATAAAGTAGGAACTTTCCCTGACTTGTGCAGTCAGTGTTGTTTGTCTACATACTCAGTCTGACAACTCTCTCCTAATTCCAAGAATCTTTCAAATGGGATTTCTGGGAAACCTATAAACCCTACCCCCATCCTCCCTCATCTCCTACCTGTGCAGAGCCTGCATGCGCAGCCCCTCCTCAATGCTGGAGCTGAGGGCCTGCTTGTTGTGCAGCCGGTTGAGTCTCTCCAGCACCCGGTCCTGGTGGGCCTCGTACTCGTCACGGCTGGGGTAGATCTTGGAGATGAGAGCGTCAAAGTTGGAGTCGCGGCGGAGCGAGCGTCTAGACACAAGCTTCTTTCGGCACGTGGGGCATTCCTTGTTCCTGAGGAGGAGAGGACAGAGGGTGAGTTAAAGATAAGCTTTTATAAAGTATCTTCACAGAAATGTAATAATCTTTAGTATGGGGGTTCTCTTCAGATTTATACGAGAGCCCAGTCCGGAGTAGCGAGAATATAGTCATCCTCAAATAGTCAGACAGTTGCGTGTGACCTCACCCTGATCGGAGTGCAGTGACGATGCAGTCGGAGCAGAAGCGGTGCAGGCACTCCTTGGTGGTCATGGTGTTCTTCAGCATGTCCAGACAGATGGGGCACATCAGCTCACTGTGGAGGCTCCGGGGGGACACCGCTATCTCTGTGCCGTCCATGATCGCCTCCTACAGGCAGGGAGGAGAATGTGTCAAGACAATACAGGCACAGATAAGTGTATGATGGCCCATCCATGTTCTTCATGGGTCAGCGTTAAACTGATTGACCATGGCCACAGTTCCCCACACAGATTTTTGTTATGAGAAACTATAAAAAGCACTTCTGTTTCTGGGAATGCAATACAATAAAATCACTTTTCACCTGGATGCATTTGTAATTATTCCTATGTGGAACGTGACTGTCATTACCTGTGGGCTCCTGTGCAGTTCATACAAGCTCAGCTCCCACGTCTTACTGGGGTTTTGGATGTTGACTGGAGTCGCCATTTTGTGTTTTATAGACCCCTCCCTATGGAAACGCATGAAACATGTTTAAGATGAATGTTACACACATATTTCGTTTTAGGTAATTAGGCCTACATAGTCTGATGAGAAGATGCGCTGTGTAAAGTTTAGATTGCAGTTGATTGCGTTACATCACTTTGACAGTTTGCAACTGAGCAACCCAGTTTGACAGCTGTCAAGACAAGTGATGAATGAGACTGAAGTCTTTGGGTACACAGGCTATCTGGTAATAATTCTGCCGTAAAAAAACATGGTTTTTTTTTGTTGTTGTTGGGAGAATTGGGTTTCGCTAGCTAACGTTTGTTGTTCTAAAAATAGTAAAATGTCCAAGGCAATCCAAGGTTAGCGAGCCTAACTACATCTCATTGCACCCTCCTTTGACATTTCATGCAAATTGATCGCGGTTGCATGCATTATGCCCTCCTTTGTTGTATCGTAGCTACTTTGGTAAATAACTTATTTTGTCACAATTACATACATCGAGCAAACTGTCAGACTTCGGTAGAATCGTAATGTTACACGATTATCATGCTATCTATCCATGAGTAGCTAGCTTGCTTCGGTAAAAACAAAAAAGTGACTCGCAGTCTAGCTAGTTATGGGGTCTAGCTAGCATAGCTAGTTGCTACTTACCAAGGAATTTGACGGACAGCTGCCCGGTGACGCAAGCCCACGCAGCACAACTAGCTAGCTTGCTACGAACACCGGATTGTAACGAAATACTTTCAAGCTCGTGCCACTATGACCACCGTGTGACGGGATTCTTTTCTATCACGATGTATGTTGGTGGGGGGTGATACTATCGCTATTTTTCATGCAGAAAGACAATAATTACTCAAAGACGACAGGTTTGGAAACCCTCTGTAGCCATCTTTCTCTTTTTTCGCCGGATATGTGGAAGCAACTTGATTTCCCTTGCAAAATAGCTGTTTGTTAGCTACCCCTGGTGGTTATTTGGGGGTATTGCACGCAACAACAAAAACTTTCCTAGGGAGCCTGTTCTCTTGTATGGGGTAAATTGCGAATACGTTATCAGCACTATATTTCTAAGACACATTTATACACTTTTAAAGTGTGTCTGTCCAATGCCAATCAAAAGAGAGAGAGAGAGAGAGAACACATAGAAAGGAAGGGGAGATTGGAAAGCTTAAACCCTAGGCCTATATGTACTGTCTATTTGTAGTTGAACTCTGGGTTGAATTGAAACAATAGTTGTTGATGACTTTGCAAATGCTATATAGGCCTAAATAGTGTAGATGCTATGTGACTTATAAAGTATGGTTACATTTTAGTTTCTCTGTTAAACCTACCCTTTGGAATTATTTCCATAGCAACAGTGAATATATACTGCTCAAAAAAATAAAGGGAACACTTAAACAACACATCCTAGATCTGAATGAAAGAAATAATCTTATTAAATACTTTTTTCTTTACATAGTTGAATGTGCTGACAACAAACTCACACAAAAATAATCAATGGAAATCCAATTTATCAACCCATGGAGGTCTGGATTTGGAGTCACACTCAAAATTAAAGTGGAAAACCACACTACAGGCTGATCCAACTTTGATGTAATTGTCCTTAAAACAAGTCAAAATGAGGCTCAGTAGTGTGTGTGGCCTCCACGTGCCTGTATGACCTCCCTACAACGCCTGGGCATGCTCCTGATGAGGTGGCGGATGGTCTCCTGAGGGATCTCCTCCCAGACCTGGACTAAAGCATCCGCCAACTCCTGGACAGTCTGTGGTGCAACGTGGCGTTGGTGGATGGAGCGAGACATGATGTCCCAGATGTGCTCAATTGGATTCAGGTCTGGGGAACGGGCGGGCCAGTCCATAGCATCAATGCCTTCCTCTTGCAGGAACTGCTGACACACTCCAGCCACACGAGGTCTAGCATTGTCTTGCATTAGGAGGAACCCAGGGCCAACCGCACCAGCATATGGTCTCACAAGGGGTCTGAGGATCTCATCTCGGTACCTAATGGCAGTCAGGCTACCTCTGGCGAGCACATGGAGGGCTGTGCGGCCCCCTAAAGAAATGCCACCCCACACCATGACTGACCCACCGCCAAACCGGTCGTGCTGGAGGATGTTGCAGGCAGCAGAACGTTCTCCACGGCGTCTCCAGACACTGTCACGTCTGTCACGTGCTCAGTGTGAACCTGCTTTCATCTGTGAAGAGCACAGGGCGCCAGTGGCGAATTTGCCAATCTTGGTGTTCTTTGGCAAATGCCAAACGTCCTGCACGGTGTTGGGCTGTAAGCACAACCCCCAACTGTGGACGTTGGGCCCTCATACCACCCTCATGGAGTCTGTTTCTGACCGTTTGAGCAGACACATGCACATTTGTGGTGTACTGGAGGTCATTTTGCAGGGCTCTGGCAGTGCTTCTCCTGCTCCTCCTTGCACAAAGGCGGAGGTAGCGGTCCTGCTGCTGGGTTGTTGCCCTCCTACGGCCTCCTCCACGTCTCCTGATGTACTGGCCTGTCTCCTGGTAGCGCCTCCATGCTCTGGACACTACGCTGACAGACACAGCAAACCTTCTTGCCACAGCTCGCATTGATGTGCCATCCTGGATGAGCTGCACTACCGGAGCCACTTGTGTGGGTTGTAGACTCCGCCTCATGCTACCACTAGAGTGAAAGCACCGCCAGCATTCAAAAGTGACCAAAACATCAGCCAGGAAGCATAGGAACTGAGAAGTGGTCTGTGGTCACCACCTGCAGAACCACTCCTTTATTGGGGGTGTCTTGCTAATTGCCTATAATTTCCACCTGTTGTTTATTCCATTTGCACAACAGCATGTGAAATTTATTGTCAATCAGTGTTGCTTCCTAAGTGGACAGTTTGATTTCACAGAAGTGTGATTGACTTGGAGTTACATTGTGTTGTTTAAGTGTTCCCTTTATTTTTTTGAGCAGTGTATTTAGTTATTAAGAGATCTCTCAATAATCATTCTCATGATAGCACATTGTTAGTCGTCAGTGACAAATATAAAATCTAAGCAGGACTTGGTTAAAACCCAGGATGGGAGGACAGATGAATAGCTGTAGATACTGTCACCAACTCTCCAGTAAGCAGCCTGGTCTCATAAACTAGACGTAACATAGTAAATGAATATCCGAGATGCTCAAATTAGTATGATATGTTACGTTTGGTATGGTTACATACAGTTGAAGTCAGAAGTTTACATACACTTTAGCCAAATACATTTAAACTCAATTCCTGACATTTAATCCTAGTAAAAATTCCCTGTCTTTGGTCAGTTAGGATCAGCACTTTATTTTAAGAATGTGAAATGTCAGAATAATAGTAGAGAGAATTATTTCTTTCAGCTTTTATTTCTTTCATCACATTCCCAGTGGGTCAGAAGTTTACATACACTCAATTAGTATTTGATAGCATTGCCTTTAAATTGTTTAACTTGGGTCAAACGTTTTGGGTAGCCTTTCATAAGCTTCCCACAATAAGTTGGGTGATTTTTGGGCCATTCCTCCTGACAGAGCTGGTGTAACTGAGTCAGGTTTGTAGGCCTCCTTGCTCGTACACGCTTTTTCAGTTCTGCCCACAAATTTTCTATAGGATTGAGGTCAGGGCTTTGTGATGGCCACTCCAATACCTTGACTTTGTTGTCCTTAAGCCATTTTGCCACAACTTTGGAAGTTTGCTTGGGGTCATTGTCCATTTGGAAGACCCATTTGCGACCGAGCTTTAACTTCCTGACTGATGTCTTGAGATGTTGCTTCAATATATCCACATAATTTTCCTGCCTCATGATGCCCTCTATTTTGTGAAGTGCACCAGTCCCTCCTGCAGCAAAGCACCCCCACAACATGATGCTGCCACCCCCATGCTTCACGGTTGGGATGGGGTTCTTCGGCTTGCAAGCCTCCCCCTTTTTCCTCCAAACATAACGATGGTCATTATGGCCAAACAGATCTATTTTTGTTTCATCAGACCAGAGGACATTTCTCCAAAAAGTACGATCTTTGTCCCCATATGCAGTTGCAAACCGTAGTCGGGCTTTTTTTATGGTGGTTTTGGAGCAGTGGCTTCTTCCTTGCTGAGCGGCCTTTCAGGTTATGTCGATATAGGACTCGTTTTACTGTGGATATAGATGCTTTTGTACCTGTTTCCTCCAGCACCTTCACAAGGTCCTTTGCTGTTGTTCTGGGATTGATTTGCACTTTTTTCGCACCAAAGTACGTTCATCTCTAGGAGACAGAACGCCTCTCCTTCCTGAGCGGTATGATGGCTGCGTGGCCAATTGTTGGAAAAATGACTTGTGTCATGCACAAAGTAGATGTCCTAACCGACTTGCCAAAGCTATAGTTTGTTATCAAGACATTTGTGGAGTGGTTGAAAAACGAGTTATAATGACTCCAGCCTAAGTGTATGTAAACGTCCGACTTCAAATGTAAGACAGATGGTTACTTAAGGCAAAAACGAAAGTAAGGTGGTTGGTTAGGGTGGATGAGTGGACATATAATGCGAACGAATAACAACCTAAAGTTGCTAGTCCGAATTCCGTCATGGACAGCTTAAGCATTTCAGCTAATTAGAAACTTTTGAACTACTTACTTCTTTTTAGATACTTTGCAACTATTTAGCATGTTGCTAACCCTTCCCCTAACCTTAACCTTAACCCTTATACCTAACTCCTAAACGTAACAACCTTACCCCTAACCCAAGGGTGAAAGTAAGGCGATACGGTCCGGTACGGCATCCCGGCAAAATAGATAGTGTACCGATAAAACGTGAGCCTATCGCAATTAATACAACATGCCCAAAAAACTATAGGCTACTACACAATTATTTAACATTACTGCATGTCAGCCGCATGAAACATTTTCGAATTAACACGGTGGTCTATGCTCCAAATTGCATTGTGGTTTGAGGAGAATACTTACATTTTGTAAAGGTGGAGATGAGAGGCCGAGACGCTGGAGGTCAATTCGGAGTCTGAGGCATGCGTGGACAACAGTGGATGCATCAATTCACACTACAAGTGTAGGCCTAATGACAATGGCAGAATGTCATTACAATACATGCAGGTGTTTAGTAACAGGTGTCTCTTTCCATTCATCACATTGCGGCTGCTCAGTGCACTGTTGGGGTTTGGTTGCTGAAACTATTTAGTGAGTGGACGAATGTGTGCAGATAGCCTATAGGAGCGCCTTTGTTAAGCGATTGTTTGGCAATCAGATGAAAATATCATGACTTGTTTAGTTCATGCCACATTAAAAGGCATAGGCGGCGTGTCCATAAGTCTATGGGACGCTACGCTTTCCCTAAAGCAAATAGAATTAAATTGCTAAAATTATATAGCTTATTTAGCTTACTCCTGTCTATACAGAAAAAAATAAAATCACTCAAAATAGGCTACTACGCCAGAAAGTATGATTTGACCACAGAGGATCATTAGCTTCTTAAATAAAAGCTGTGAAATGTTTTAAATCACATAGCCTACAGTCGGAAGGGCCCGCAATTTGGGCAGCGTGCGCTGCAAATATCAAATAGATGATTGTTGAGTTTCGAATGTCAGTGAAAAGCAGAAAGACCCAGAAAGGCATATCGCAATATTTAAATATACAATCGCGGAAAAACTGTTTGGAAAGCAAATGGCTGTTGCTGTAAAGAGAGACAATGAAAAGTCGCCATTCTGTCTTTTAGTCAGGCTATCAATATTTTCTACTTAAATGAGGAAACAGTAGACTACCATATTGGCACTAGCAGAGAACCTCGGCCATATCCCCGGTGAGTGTGCATATTCACTGTCTTTGTCACTGGGTCAGTGCCACTTTGGTTTGTTTTTGAACATTAATTTCTTCCTCCAGGTTAGTTAGATGTCATATTGTATTTGTGCCTCCCCTTTTTGTAGGCCAATTAAAATTATCCGCCAACATTGTTTTTATTGACCTGTTTGCCAGTGTCAGCAGAGTAGGCTACCCTGTAATTTTTGTAGTATAAAAAAAATAAATGTGTGTGCGCACTTGGGTGTCCTGTACCGGTAAGAAATGTAATCTAGTTTCACACCTGCCCTAAGCCCTAACCCCTAACCCCTAGCCTAGCTAACTTTAGCCATATCATCCCTTTTGCAAATTCGAAACATATAATACGGATTGTAATTCGTAACAAATCATATGAAATGGGTGATGGACTTCCACAAATTAGTACATACTATAGGAAACGTAACATATCAAACTAAATGGAGTGTCATTTACAGTACATACAGAATAATACAAAATGCTCTGAGACCAGGTTGCAGGAAGTCCAACCCAGTCTATAGTTTTCTGATAGTGGATATAATTTTGTTTCAAAGGTAAAAATTCAACGTATTTTATACAAGGTTTGTCTATGTTTAAAATTCATACAATGATGACATAATCCTGTGGTAGAATTTCCACAAGAATGTCATGTCACAATACGTTGACAAATTACATTGAAACAACGTTGATTCAACCAATTTGTACCCTAGTTGGGAGACAGCCTCACCAGAGGACATAGCGAACATACACAGTGGGAAGCTATAGGCTGAACTTGATGTACTTTGGCTGAGCTGTTTCCTGTGGTTTTCTTCAAACTGATCATAGATTAGCTGGAAGAGGTTTGACTAAGAAATACATGCTAAAAGTCATATAGCAACATGATGTACCAGTTTTTTCCACTCTTTAGTCCACTCTTCCCACAGCAGGCTTACAGTTTAGTGGAGCCCCATGTTGAAACAGACATGATACCTGCATTTTTACTGATGATCCTGTACTGGAGCACAGGTAGGATTGTATCAAACCTATATCCACCTGTGTTGGCAAATGTAGGACTGTGTTATCCTACCTCTGTAGTTCATGTGTTTTCATTATCTTGTTCACTGAATGCCAATGCTATCAAAGCACATAGCCAAAATGTACTCATGATTAGATGGTTTTAAGCATAACATTTTTTACAGGATATTGATTGTGGGAAATGTGTCTAGATTAGTGGCATTAAAAAGCACACACACACACACACACACAATTACTGACACTACGCTCTTAGAAAAAAGGTTCCAAAAGGATTATTCAACTGTCCCCATCGGAGATCCCTTTTTTGACTCCAGGTAAAACTCTTTGGGGTTCCATGTAGAACCCTCTGTGGAAAGGGTTCTACATAGAACCCAAAAGGGTTCTACCTGGAAGCAATAGGGTTCTACCTGGAAACTAAAAGGGTTCTTCAAAGGGTTATCCTATGGGGACAGCAGAAGGACACTTTTAGGTTATAGATAGCACCTTTCTTTCTGAGCGTGTACAGCTGATAAAATAACTCTGGCACAAAATGTGTCCTCACCAACCATTGTATTTCCCTCCCTGGTGTTTACAGTTGAAGGTCAATTCAGAGTGGTGAATGGGACCAGCTCCTGTGCTGGAAGAGCAGAGGTGTTTTTATTAGGACACTGGAGGTCTGTATGTGGCAATTATTGGTCCATGCAAGATGCTAATATTGTGTGTAGAAAGATGGGCTGTGGGAATGTTGTAGCTGCACTTGGCATACCTCATTTTGGAGAGGGAATTGAAGGATACCAAATAGGATTTATTGGTTGCTCACCACTGGATTCTACTCTTGAGAAGTGTAACTTCGCCTTTACTTCAGGTGATGGTTGTCGTAATTATGCTAATGTAATCTGTTCAGGTAAGATTGATAGGGATTGTGTCGAACATTGTATCAAACCATATTACAATCTTTTATCCAATACATAGCTGGTAGCATCAATAAAACTGATTGAATATTGAACCATCTTTTGTTCAGAGTCTGTGAGGTTTGTGGATGGAGCTGGTTTGTGCTCTGGAAGAGTGGAGGTGAAGTCCAATCAGTCCTGGGTCTCAATGTGTGAAGCTGACTTTGACTGGCAGGATGCAGAAGTAGTCTGTCGGGAGCTTGGCTGTGGGGCTCCTTCAGTTCTGCAGGGGGGGCTCTATGGAGAAGCTAAGGGTCCAATCTGGCCTAAAGGATTCCTGTGTAAAGGCAACCAGTCTCTTCTTCTGGACTGTGACACCTCAGTGAGAAAAAACAACACCTGCTTACCTGGTAATGCTGTTGGACTCACCTGCTCAGGTAAGACTTTGTTTATCAGTCAGTCAGTCACTCACTTTTTTTCTCTCACCTGGAGTGAATATGAGAAGTTTTTAAAGAGTCCAAAAGTATTTGAAGAGTTTATTTCTAAAATGCAATATCCACACATTTTTATATTAATAGATTTTAGGTCTGTATTAAAATGTTTTTTTGTTGTTGTTGCAAAACACTATATATCCATTGTTTAGCTGGAATTTAATGTTTGTATACTGTATATTTGACTGTGATATATGGTTGTTTCACCTAGCTATCTTAAGATAAATGCACTAACTGTAAGTCGCTCTGGATAAGAACATTGGCTAAATGACTAAACTCTTCGATTTAAATGTCTTACATACAGATCTCATATTACTGAATTTAATAAGTTTTTAAGCCTAGCAGTACTACCTATTTCTCTGAGAGTGAGGCGGATATACTGTATAGCGTTTTGCAACCAAAAAAACTGGATTATTTGTCTCTCTGAAATGAAGCCACTCAATTAGCAGATTTGGTTCCTTTGAAGTTGTGGGAACGTACAGTTTTGGTTTCCCAATGAAACCATACGTTTCCTGACTGGTAAAACTGAACGTTTTGTAAACGTTCTGACCACGGAAGTAAAGAAAATTGCCTGTCATGGGAAAATAAAGTACCAGCCAAAAGGTTGGACACACCTACTCATGTAAGATGGCTAAATAAAGAGCAATATTATTGATTATTATTTGTGCCCTGGTCCTATAAGAGCTCTTTGTCACTTCCAACTAGCTGGGTTGTGACAAAAACTCACACTCATTCTTATGTTTAATAAATGTATCGTATAGTGTGTGTGTGGCGGGCTTACAATGATGGCAAAAAACAACATTTGAGAGTGTGCTGACCCTGGTACGCAGCTGGAGGTTGAATGTTTGAAGGGGTACGGGACTATAAAAAGTTTGGGAACCACTGTTGTAGAATAATAGTGAAGACTAGATTTTAGATTTTAGATTCTTCAAAGTAGCCACCCTTTGCCTTGATGCCACCTTTGCACACTCTTGGAATTCTATCAAACAGCTTTGCCTGGAATGCTTTTCCAACAGTCTTGAAGGAGTTCCCACATATGCTGAGCACTTGTTGGCTGCTTTTCCTTCACTCTGCGGTCCAACTCATCCCAAACCATCTCAATTGGTTTGAGGTCGGGTGATTGTGGAGGCCAGGTCATCTGATGCAGCACTCCATCACTCTCCTTCTTGGTAAAATAGCCCTTACACAGCCTGGAGGTGTTTTGGGTCATTGTCATGTTGAAAAACAAATGATAGTCCCACTAAGCGCAAACCAGATGGGATGGCGTATCACTGCAGAATGCTGTGGTAGCCATGCTGGTTAAGTGTGCCTTGAATTCTAAGTAAATCACAGACAGTGTCACCAGCAAAGCACCCCCACACCATCACACCTCCTCCATGCTTCACGGTGGGAACCACACATGCGGAGATCATCGGTTCACCTACTCTGCATCTCACAAAGAAATGGAGGTTGGAACTAAAAATCTCAAATTTGGACATCAGAACAAAGGACAGATTTCCACCGGTCTAATGTCCATTGCTCGTGTTTCTTGGCCCAAGCAAGTCTCTTTGTCTTAATGGTGTCCTTTAGTAGTGGTTTCTTTGCAGCAATTCAACCATGAAGGCCTGATTCACGTAGTCTCCTCTGAACATGTCACGTCCTGACCAGCAGATGGAGCTATTGTATTAGTTTTGGGGTCAGGACGTGGCAGTTTTGTGTGTGTGAATGTTTGTGTTGGTGATTGGGACTTCCAATTGAAGGCAGGTGTGTTGAGTTGCCTTTGATTGGGAGTCCTATATAGGTGTGTGTGTTTTCCTTTGGGGTTGTGGGTAGTTGTTTTTGCACTGCGTTTGCATAGCCTGTAAAACTGTTGCTGTTGTCATCTTTATTGTTTTGTCAGTGAATACTTTACTCTTTTGAAATTAAAACCATGAGTATCCACATACCCGCTGCGCCTTGGTCTTCTCTCCATGACAACTTCTGTGACAGAACAGTTGATGTTGAGATGTGTCTGTTACTTGAACTCTGTAAAGCATTTATTTGGGCCGCAATTTCTGAGGATGGTAACTCTAATGAACTTATCCTCTGCAGCAGAGGTAACTCTGGGTCTTCCATTCCTGTGGCGGTCCTCATGAGAGCCAGTTTCATCATAGCACTTGCTGGTTTTTGCGACTACACTTGAAGAAACTTTCAAAGTTCTTGACATTTTGGAGATTGACTGACCTTCATGTCTTAAAGTAATGATGGACTGTCGTTTCTCTTTGCTTATTTGAGCTGCTCTTGCCATAATATGGACTTGGTCTTTTACCAAATTATGCTATCTTCTGTATACCACCCCTACCTTGTCACAACACAACTGATTGGCTCAAATGCATCAAGAAGGAAAGAAATTCCACAAATTAACTTTTAACAAGTCACAGCTGTTAATTGAAATGCATTCCAGATGACTACCTAATGAAGCTGATTGAGAGAATGCCAAGAGTGTGCAAAGCTGTCATCAAGACAAAGGGTGGCTGCTTTGAAGAATATATTTTATATTAATATATATTTTGATTGTTTATCACTTTTTTTTTATTACTACATGATTCCATATGTGTTATTTCATAGTTTTGATGTCTTCACCATTATTTTACAATGTATAAAATTGTCAAATTAAAGAAGAACTCTGGAATGAGTAGGTGTGTCCAAACCTTTGACTGGTACTATTCTACAATGTAGAAAATAGTAAAAATAAAGAAAAACTTTCACTGGTACTGCACATTTTTAGGTTTCAGGGAGGTTCTGAGATCATTTTAATATGGTTTCCTGAAAGGTTTCATTAACATTCTGAGAATGGAAATTATAGGTTATTTTGAGGTTTTTGAATAACTTACATCCTTCACTGAATGTTTAAATAAGACTTTTAATAACACTGCTAGCTCATTTTGGGTTTACTGTTTTGAACTCCAAGCATAGATAGGACACATGGAAATGAATTTGCTTAGGCATTAATCATGCAAACACATGTATTTTTTTTTGTGTGGAATGGCGTTAGTGAGAAACTGTTCATTTTATCCTATTGAAACAGACACTATTTGAAGGAAACAAGCACTCATTCAGATCAGGTGTGGCCAATTAATTAACAACACAGAGAACAGAATGTATATGTCTTTAAATAACATTCTTACAACGTTCTGTGAACATTACTCATGTTTTCTTGTGGTTTTTATGGAAAGTTTTTATTCATGATCTCAGAACATAACTTTAAATAGAACCATGAGGAAACCTGAAGAAATCATAGTCCTGAATTACTGACATTCCCACAGAAGAACGTTGTTTCTTAACGTTCTCTAAACTGTTTGAGAACATTCCCAGTGTCAAACTAGTTGGAGAACGTTCCTAGAACATTACCAAAATTGGAATGAAATGTAACCATGTTTTAACTTTTAGGAAACATTCTGTTAAAGTAATGAAATGAAACGTTATTTTTGTCAAGTTCCTTAAATGTGCTGAGAATGTTCAAAAGGCAATCAACTATCCTGCACCATTCGCAGAAAGTTGTGGGAAGGTATAAGCATAGGACAACCACTCTCTCACCAAGCTCTAAGAAACATATGGTTCTCAGAAAGTTATGACCTAGCTGGGATGACTGTCACTGAACATCCCCATATCATGATTAGACAATGAAAAACCCATCAATCTCTTTTCTAAGTTCTTTAAACAATGAAATCAAATTGACCAACATTCTGAAAATGTATATATAGCGCTTTGGAAAGAAAATCTTAATTTGGACAGTGACACATTTTTTGGTGTTTTAACGCCGTACCTCAGTACTTTAGATTTTAAATGATACAATGACTATGAGGTTAAATCCTGAATGAATCGGGAATAGTGATGAGTGAGAAAGTGACAGAGGCTCAAAGATCATACCCCCAAGATATGCTAACCTAACATGTACCTTTACAAATAACAGGGGAGGTTAGCGCTTGGGGGGCGGGGGGTATTTATGCCTCTCATTTTCTCACTCATCATTATTCACTCATCATTCGTGATTATCTGTAATCATGATAGCATCCATATTAATGTAGAAGTGTTTAGAATCATATTCTATTCTTATTTACAATAGAAGTGACTCCAAAATTACACAATACATTATTTACCATTAATTGCTATTGGGCACAAAATAATCTGAAACACAACCAAAACTAACTGCAAATGAATCGAATAAGTTTGTAGAGTTACAAGCTTGATGTAGTCATTGCATGCTAGGAATATGGGACCTTAATACTAAACTTTTGACAACATTAATACACAAGTGAATTTGACCAAATACTTTCGGTTCCCTAAAAGTGGACTATGTGCAAAAAGTGCTGTAATTTCTAAACGGTTCAACCGATATGGATGAAAATGCCCTCAAATAAAAGCTCAGTCTGCACTTTAACCTCATAATCATTGTATTATTTCAGAGGTGCTGGAGTACAGAGCCTAAACAACAAAAAATTTGTCAATGTCCAAAAAACGTTTGGACTTCGCTGTAGGGGTGTTTTGTTGTTGAGAATATATGAATAAACAGTATGTACTCTTCTTTCCAGAACCTGCTGATGTGAGGCTAGTGGGAGGAGGCAGTCGCTGTGCTGGTAGAGTGGAGTGGGACAAACTGGGAGAGGGGAATATGTCGGCTGTGGGATATTACTGGAAATTGAAGGCTGTCGCTGATGTAGTTTGTAGACAGCTGGGCTGTCGTTCCACTGTTTCAACACTGCTTGGAAACCGCACTGAAGGGTTTGAAGTTCACTGTGATGGACCTGAAGATGCGCTTAGGGAGTGTAGCAAAGCCTCAAGGCCGACTTTGGTGACTCCATTAACGGTGATCTGCTCAGGTAATACTAAAGTTGTTGTATGCAGCTGATTTTTAATATTTTTACATACAACTTTACACCCCTCACGGTTGAACTTGTATGGCTGCTTTACTGCTAATAATGATGAACTCGTAATAATTCAATAGCAATGCTACCTCAAGTATCACACAATGCTTTTGTATTTGAATGTAATTTCAGTCACTATAGGCCCATCACAGATGTTGCCCTGTAAGGGAGGCTGGCAAGCACTGTTACATGCTGATGTTATGGTCATATTTACAGTATATGAGGAAACTAGTTAAAGCGACAATCAGCAGTTGAAACAATAACAAAGCTCCTCCCTCACTTGTTTCGGTCAAAAAAGCTGAGGGATGAGGTTTGGGGAAATGTAACCACTTTCAAATTCGTATACAGAGCTATGGATGCAAGGACTGACCATCTAAGATATCAAAATGTTAGTTTAGCCATGTTTTGAGGCTATATAGTGTTTGTTTGCATTAATCTTATTTCCAAGCAATGGAATAAAAGAAGCTAATATTTTGGGTTCTGATGTGGTTTGTCCATTGAACTAAGCTCATGAGGCATTTATAAGTCATATTCTTCAAGAATCAATGTGTACATAGCATGAATTTATTAGTGACAAAATGGATGTAGCTGATTGCCCCTTTAAAGAGTTTTTTCTTTTTCTCTTTTTTTATAGATCTCCTGCTTAAGCCTAATATCTCCCTGACCATCTCAATGGCAGTGTTCTCCAGGGGCCACCAGGGGACTCTAGAGGTGTTCAGGGGCCACAGCTTCACTATCACCTGCTCCACTCAGCCACAGTACCCAGGAGGCTCCTTCCTCCTCACATACCCTGACTCCAACATAACCCAGACTCAGCCAGCTGTCAATCACTCTGCTACCTTCTTCTTTCTCACTGCAGATGACTCCTACCAAGGGAACTACAGCTGTGTTTATGAGATTTATGTTTTTTCTCATAACTTCTCCTCCGAGAGTGATCTCCTCTCCCTCACTGTCACAGGTAACTGAACATGAACCATACTTAGAACTTTGACATGAACAGATTTTCCACGGATGAATCTGATGCTTAGCATTCCACTAATTAAGTGTGTTTCTGCTGCAGCCTCTCCTCTGACAGCTTTCATCATCAGACTGGTTGTAGTGCTTCTGACATCAGTGACAGCCAACACCGCCATCTGTCTGTATTTCAAGGTAAAGACATTAAGAAGTGATAAGTCAGGTGAACAAAATTAATATTTCTTGGTTTAATCCCTGAAAAAATCTGTTGGATTGTATTGTACCTGGGATTTTTTTTATATTACTGACTCTTGGTGTGTGTTTTCTTAGACCACCAGGAGGCGAGTGGAAGGGGTGAATTTGGAGATGGTTTCTCTGAGGACCAGAGCTGAAGCCGGACCTGGAGAGAGCAGCCCAGATGACAGACTAGGGTGAAGTTGACTGAAAAGTCTAAGTGTGGTCCATGGGACATCCAACTCTGACGTCACCCCATTGAAGTTGAAATGTAAAATGTTTAAAATGTAGTTGAAGTCATTTCAAATGAATAAAGGTTAGGGTTAAGGTTAGGATAATGGTTAGGGTAGGGTTTAGGGTAAGGTAGGCGTCCCAAGATTCCCGGATAGCACGAACTAAAGTTGACCGTAGAGACGCTGAACTTAGGTCAGTTTTTTGTTTTCCAGATACCATGGGACTGGTGTAGACTTGATGGGATTTTAATCCAAACCCAATTCAATTAAATGAGTGTTAAGTTTCTATTGGTTGTGCTATGGCTGCACTTCCTTGTTATTTATTTGATTATTATCATCATGTTTTAACTGCATGATGTGATTCTCACTTCAGTACTATTACTGTTTGCCTAGAGAGTGCTATTAGTGCAATGTAGAATAACACATTTTATAAATAAAGTTTTTTGTGTCACTCCAACGGCATTGTTGTCATAATTGCTGCCAGACGTAAGAGTTGGCAAGAGCACAGTTAGCATTAGCCTAGCTTAGCTGAGCCATGTGATCATTATGTCAGTGTCGGGCTAGGTTGCCCCTAGGTGCTGCTCTAATATCGACCACCAGCTGTCTCCACTGCTCCCCTCTAAGCCCCACTCGACTTGAGTGGTCGCTTGTACTTAACCCTGGGTAGTCAACTGACCGCTCAAGATACAATACCTAAATCCTAATCTTAGTCAGGTTACATCTGTGTTACTGTAGATATCAGTCTTAGTGTGCCTGTTTTGAATTCAACTCTTCAGATGGATAACAAACACACTTAATTGTATTCATGTAAAGCATTTTGATTCCATTCATATATAGCTACTAATCAAAAACAGAAAAAGTCACGTCAACTCATTTGATAAGTGTTTATTTAAGTGAAAGACTTGATATTACATGTAACGTGATAGCTCATAGTTATGAACACGGTATTTATTACAGGAATTGTTTTGAATAACGGACATTACTTCCCTGTGCTCACTCAAAACTTCCACTCCTTCAGCCTGGGTTAGACCCACATATTGCAGCCAATCTCTTCAGGAAATATTAGTGGCTTCATTGACACCAGCTCAGAGCAGTGAAGGGTGAGGAGAAAATCCTCACAAAACCAGTGGTAGAAACCCCATCAGAGGACACATTCTGCCCACAGAATCCAATCATGGCTTCAGAGAGCTCAATAACCATGGTGATAGTGACTTAACAACTGTGTGTGTGAGTGAGCGAGTAAGTGAGAGAGAGAGAGAGAGAGAGAGAGAGAGAGCGTTGTGCGCCCATGTTCCTGTGACTTTTTGCTATTACAAGCAAAGTGTGGTCAATAAGCATCTGCATTCAGAAATGGTGTTATTTGTGTGGGTCAGTGCAAATAGTATATGTGTGGGTGGGTTTGAATTTGTGTTTGTGTGTGTGTGTTCTGTAGTGTTTGCGTGCGTGCGTGCATGCGTGTGTGTGTGTGTGTGTGTGTGTGTGTGTGTGTGTTCTGTAGTGTTTGCGTGTGTGTGTGTGTGTGTGTGTGTGTGTTCTGTAGTGTTTGCGTGTGTGTGTGTGTGTGTGTGTGTGTGTGTGTGTGTGTGTGTGTGTGTGTGTGTGTGTGTGTGTGTGTGTGTGTGTGTGTGTGTGTGTGTGTGTGTGTGTGTGTGTGAAAGCTCCGCGTTAAGGATTAGCCCCAGTGTGTGTCCACCCGTGATTAGCCTGGTCAGTGGGCCTGTTGTGCATTCACTCAGGCCATTAGCATATTAATGCTGCCTCCCTCTTGATCTCCCTCGCTCTCTGCCTCTCTCTTTCCCCCTCGCTCTCTCTTTCTCTTTTCTTTCTATACATATTGCCCCGAGTCTCACTCGAACTTCCTCCCTGAGCATTTTTCTCTCAACTTCATTATTTTGCACTCTCCCTCTCTCTATGCACTCTTAGAAAAAAGGTGCTATCTAGAACCAAAAAGGGTTCCTCGGCTGTCCCCATAGGAGAATCCTTTCAAGAACCCCTGTTGGTTTCAGGTAGAACCCTTTTTGGTTCCATGTACAACCCTTTCCACAGAGGGTTCAACATGGAACCCAAAAGAGTTCTACCTGGAACCAAAAATAGTTATTGTTTGGGGACAGCTGTAGACCCGTTTTGAACCCTATTTTCTAAGAGTGTGCACTGGGTTTGGGCCTGTCGCGACTTTACCATTTTTTCCCTTCTCTTTCTCTAGTCTTTCCCTCCAAAAATGTCATCTTCCCCTCTATTCCTCCTTCTTCTTTCTCTTCTGAAATCTCTCCCTCCCTGATAATCCCCCTCTCTCGCCCCAAGCCCCCTCTCTCCCCACCTTCTCCAAATCCTTTACTTTCGCTCTCGTTTTCCCTATTCTTCCGTAGCCTGACCCCTGAACTTTGCCAAACACAGGCAAATACACACACACACACACACACACACACACACACACACACACACACACACACACACACACACACACACACACACACACACACACACACACTTCAATTCAATTCATTCAAACAAATTTTCTCTCACTCTCTCCCCGTTCCTGCTAGAAGTGCGTATCTTTTTAGGACCTTGTCTAAATAGCTGTGAAAGAAAAAGCAACCTAGAAAACAAGGACCGAAGTGCAAACCGGACACATTCAACTGTACTTAACACGATAAGTGCTATTCATCTCTCCATCTCACGACTTCAGCCTCCAAGTAGACTCAACCTCTTGTTCTGGCTCTTAGCCGCCACCGTGAGCCACGTTTAGAAGCTGGAGGATAGTAGAGGTGAACATAAGTATGCATGAAAAAGCCCAGTGTGGTAAAAAAAAATTAACACATTGGCCATTTACACCAAAATGTTTCCTTCTGTCCCTTCCATGTCTGCATTACCGGAGATTTCTGGAGGTCAGGGGCGTGATGTCCATCCACAACTCCTGGTTTCATGGAGGCAGACACAAGAATTGCGTTTGGACAATCAGCTCCGGACCCCCTGGGTCAGCACATAGCAGGGATGGATGGGCGGACGTTTGGATAGACAGAGGACACAGAGAAACGTGTAGGGAAGTTAAGGCCTCTGAACCCCTAACTCATCCACCCTTTCCGTGTGTACGTGACACAATGATGAACGCAGGGCAGCATCCCAAGGCAGCAGTAACGTGGCCAATACAAAAGCAGTCCCCATTGTCACACGGATCAAAGAGACAAAAGCTCCCTATGATAACTTAGTGCAGCCGAGTGTTAACACATGAGCAGCCAAGGTAAGAGCCGGAAACAAAAGTGAGAATTTGAAACAAAAGTAGCCCCACAAACTGAATTACTCAATGCAACATTTGTCTCTCTATGTGAGCCGTCTCAAAACTAATAATATGGGCGGCTTTCGAAAGACCTCAGCCATTCATTGGTGCTCCATGTGCTGCTCACAACTGAAGAGCAGCGCAGCATGCCCCACAAAGAGAATTAAAGTATTTAATATACTTAAAGTTTACATTTATTTGTTTGAGTAGATACTATTGAACTAAAAAGTCACCTTTAAAAGTCTTATAAAGACTTGTTTTTCTTTTGAATTCAGAAAAAGCCCTTTCATTTTGACATTTGATTCCAGAAAACGGTGGTTAGCCTCTTATCTTTAGAAATATCAAAAAGGAAATCAGTACTTTTACAGTTACTTCGTGAACTTTTTCCCCACAGAGGATGTTTAGAAGGTTCAATAAAGTTTGTTTCCTTTCCTGAATATCAGCCACTGTTGTAAAATATAAGCTAGTCACCCATTTTCACCCATTCATCTTGAGAGGTTTCTTCAAAGTGCTAGTTAGCTGTTGAGTAGCAGGTAGGTTGTTCCACTGTCCTGGCAAGGAATCCAACGAGAGTCCAACTGCTGCATATGGTCTATGAAGTGGCTCCGTGCCACAGATACGACCTCTAGCCCTGAATTCAGCCTTAACTACTGCTCTTGTATCATAACAGGTCATAACAGGTCACTATAGACCACCTCAAGCATGGTTGCGTTCACATTGGTACAACAATGAAAGTGTACCAATGTGTCCAAGCTATGTTGAGATACATGAATGTACCTTAAAGACAAAAAAAGCAACAAGACCTAGTTGAGGCCTAAAAACCTTGAAAAGTTATAAAAAATAAAAATAAAAATATTGAAATAAAACCCTGTTGCTCAAAGGCGTAGAAATGTATCCTGAAATATTTTTTTCTCTTGTCTCCCTCAGATGTGTTCTTGTTTTAGCTGTGTTGCCTTTGACGTCTGGCCCAGTTGTCCTACTTTAGCATCTTAAATCTTGCCTTCTCTGCTCTTGCATCCTTCTCCCTCGCGTTCTCCAACCCTTTCTGCCGTTCCTCCTTCTGTCTTTCGATTTCCTTCACTCTCTCTCTCCTCCCTCTCCCTCCCCCCTCTCTTTCTCTCTGTCGCTCTCTCTCCCTCTCTCTCTCTCTCTCTCTCTCCTCATTTCATGCAGCACTGGGGTTACCTAAGAGACTGGGCCTCAATGAAGAAAATCTCTTTTGGTACAATGAACTGGGGCGAGAGGCAGAGGGGGAGAAGGGGGGGTGGGGGGGCAGGGTGGAGGGAGGGGTGGAATGAGAGGGGAAGATAGTGATGCAGATGCGGGACAGAGGAATACAAAATCCAAAATGGAATAAGTGGCTGCGCTTGTGTGATTTCACCTCAATGGTCCATTTTTTGAGGGTCACCATTGGCGCCCCTTGGTCAGCCTGTTGGGCTGAGCTGTGCTGAAAACATTTCCCACTTTTGAATCTTATGCTGAATATTTAACTAACCTTTCCCTATATCAAAGTGTTTGAAAAATATATCTATATATAAAACTGATATAAATGATATAATAATATAATATAAAACAGAGATAATTTTGTTTTTCTTAGTGTTGTTTTCGTCTAGGCCTATATGGCTGCATTTATACAGGTGTCCCAATTCTGATCTTTTTTCATGAATTGGTCTTTTGACCAATCAGGTCAGCTCTGAAAAAGATCTGACACAAAGATCTGAGGTGATTGGTCAAAAGACCAATTAGTGGAAAGAATATCAGAATTGGGCTGACTGTGTAGATGCAGCCTATGAGATTTACTTTTACAAACCTAATTGTACAGATTTGTGAAATATGATGTTTTTGGAGGGATTTGACAGTTTCAATAGGAGTCATTTTGTTTGTTCGTTTGTTTACTCTGAGTGTGAGGTGAAACTGCACTGACGATCAGACTGCTTTATTTAAGGACACACACTTGTCCTCAACACAACACACACTTGTCCTCAACATCAACATGGTCACAGGCCCATTCAACACAACTAAACATATTTGCCCTAGAATTATTTGAATTTGTCCAGTACATTTAAAAAAAAATTGTAATACTTAATTTTCTGCAAGCACCTTATTGGGTATGTTAATGATACTATTGTTCTTTCCATTTGTTTTGGACTAGCATACAAATCCCTATTGCTCCAGTCTGTCTCTCCTTAAAGCTACCCTTTGCAGAATGTGAAAAAACATTATGGCTAATGAAAGTTGTTTAGCTAATAATTACAACTAGCTGTTGAAGTTAGTTACCACTCCCACTCCCTACCATAAATAGCAGCACTGTGAAATAGGATGTTTGGGTATGTAGCTAGTCCCTATTACGGCTTACTGCATTGACCACATGCTCTTCTTATTCCTATGTATGTTTTCTGTGCCCATGCCAGGATAAATCGGAGATTGCCGCGGTAATGAATTTATCTGATCGCATGACCAGAAGCGCTGCATTGAAATGAATCGAAGGAGTTGTGGGGTGCAGAGTGCAGGGGTGGAGGGAGTGTGTGTGTGTGGGTGGGGGGTACACAAGTCCGATTTTCAGCGGCTCGAATGAAGTTATTTCCAGAAGCCTGTCCATCTGTTACCGTAGCAGCAGTGACCGCGCCGTTGCTATGGCGAGGTCCACACAAAAGGGTGTGGCGTGGGAACGGGTCCAAGGGTCAGGAGTGAGGGTCTCCGGGTCAGAGGTCACAGCCAGCTGGACAGCACACAAGAGGAGGCGAGGGTGAGAAAAGAGGGAAGGAACGGTTTTGCGCGGGAGCTGGCTGACTGGACACTGCTGGACATTAACATTGAACTGAGTGGTGAGACAAAAGGGGAGGGGACGAGGGAGGGGGCGAGGAGGGTGAGGGGTTCAGTGAAGGGGCCCACTGTCCAGGCTCTATAGGAGGCTCGGCGCATTAGGCCCAATATCCACTGGTGCCTAATCGTGCATATCATTTGACAGGCAATTGACTCTGGCCAATGTCCACGCAAATGTGGCTATTGAGAGCCACAGAGGGCCGTGTGTGTGCCAGATCTGTGCCGAGATAAGTGATGCTCGGGGAAAACAATTGGGTATTTGCGACATTTCATTCAGGTCGCGTTTGAATCAAAAATCCTCACAGACAATAGAAAAGAATGAGAAGGCCAATTTATCACCATTTGCTCAACGTAGCAAAAAGCTCCAGGTGTTTCCAACCTGGAACACATGGACTGCATGGAACTGGTTTGAACACCAAACCACCACAGCAAAGCCTGAATCTCCATTCCCCCACAGGCCTTAAGATTCATTCATTTCATATCAACTGCTTCTAAATCTGCAGTTACGTTATCAGGCCAAGCTAACTGTTCAAGTGTTCAAAATGGTACAGCTCTCAAGTGCCAAATTTGAAATTATAACTCAGTCTAAACTTACATGGTGAGAAAAAGAACCCATTCAGCACTACGATCCAAACGGCGGGTTATAACTGAATCAGAGGATAACACGTTATGACACACGGATGGGGTGACTAGCTTACAATGCAATTAAAGCTACACCAACACCTCGAGAGTAAACAGCACAGCCCAAAGACCCTAATGAGGAGGGGATGAAAGGCCATGATCCATGCGCCATGGCCGACAGTAATAGGATTAAAGGCAGCCATGGGAGAACATGGCAGACCAAGTCCAATGCCCCCCGTTTGACACCTTTTGTGAATCGCCAGAAACACTGTTCAGAGCAAGAAGATGAGGGACCAAAGCGTTTAACGTCATGTTGTAGTTACAGATGTGCCCAAAGAGAGAGTGGTGGCTAAGATACGCAACGGACACATTTATATCAAGAGATTTGGCAACTCAATCTTAGATTTCTGTTCGTGTTCAGCCATATCCCATCATTTACAGAATAAATAAGGAAATATGGAAAAGTGTGGATGCATCTTTAATGAAATGCCTTCGTCTAGTTTGATCATTCAATGAACATGATTTGTTATAGGTAGATTGTGTCACAGATATTTGTTTCATTATACCAGGATGTGCACCTCCATTCCAATGCGTACCGTTTGAACAAGTAACATTTTCAAGTATACCCTTTCAAAATGCTAAAAAAAGGTATGTAATAAAACACACAGTACAACATGTTTCATTAAAGTTGTTTTTGGTGTAAATAGCATTGATAATAATAGGAGACTAAGTGAACATTTGACTAGAGTGGAAGTTGGGATTGCCCCTTACTGACCTTTGTTCATGCTAGATGCAGCAATGCCATGAACACATTAATTGTGCCACTTCCACTTCCACTTGCTCTTTTGAGTTTATAGAAGCAAAGAAAAGAGGGCTATATCTCTAGGAAATGGTAAGTTCCCTGGGTTCAATCTCTTTAAATCTCTACCCATGTTGAAGTGACCCAGAGAGCCATTCTGCCTCATATTCATTACCCCCAGCAACATACCAGTGTCTACATACACTACCGTTCAAAGGTTTGGGGTCACTTAGAAATGTCCTTGTTTTTGAAAGAAAAGCACATTTTTTGTCCATTAAAATAACATCAAATTGATCAGAAATACAGTGTAGACATTGTTAATAATGTTGTAAATGACTATTGGAGCTGGAAACGGCTGATTTTAAATGGAATATCTACATAGGCGTACAGAGGCCCATTATCAGCAACCATCACTCGTGTTCCAATGGCACGTTGTGTTAGCTAATCCAAGTTTATCATTTTAAAAGGCTGATTGATCATTAGAAAACCCTTTTGCAATTATGTTAGCACAGCTGAAAACTGTTGTTCTGATTAAAGAAGCAATAAAACTGGCCTTCTTTAGACTAGTTGCGTATCTGGAGCAACGCTGTGTACTACTCGCTTCACAAAACAGCGCAAACTGGCGCTAACCAGAATAGAAAGAGGAGTGGGAGGCATAACTGAGCATGAGGACAAGTACATTAGAGTGTCTAATTTGAGAAACAGACACCTCACAAGTCCTCAACTGGCAGCTTCATTAAATAGTACCCGCAAAACACCAGTCTCAATGTCAACAGTGAAGAGGCAACTCCGGGATGCTGGCCTTCTAGGCAGAGTTCCTCTGTCCAGTGTCTGTGTTATTTTGCCCATCTTAATCTTTTCTTTTTGTTGGCCAGTCTGAGATATGGCTTTTTCTTTGCAACTCTGCCTAGAAGTCCAGCATCCCGGAGTCGCCTCTTCAATGTTAACGTTGAGACTGGTGTTTTGCGTGTAGTCATTTACAACATTAACATTATCTACACTATATTTCGGATCAATTTGATGTTATTTTAATGAACAAAAAATGTGCTTTTCTTTCAAAAACAAGGACATTTCTAAGTGACCCCAAACTTTTTTGTTGTTGAAATGGCCTTGTTTTAGGCATTTACAACATTAACATTATATACACTGTATTTCTGATCAATTTGATGTTATTTTAATGAACAAAAAATGTGATTTTCTTTCAAAAACAAGGACATTTCTAAGTGACCCCAAACTTTTGAACGGTAGTGTGTGTGAAAACGGCACGTTTCTATTATCTGTGGTTAAAAAGATAAGGTCCTAAAAATCACAGGGTAGGATTCAATGTAAAAGACAAATTCTAAACGATCTTCTAGCCAGAGGGCAGAGGTGGGTAGTAATGAGCTTGGAGGAACTAGTACTGCTCTCTGTAGTTACTCTCTGTGAGCTGTACTTGTACTCTTACTCAAGTAATTTCTGAAAGAAGTAACTTACTTTTTACTTAGTTACATTTGACCAAATCACTTCAGTTACATTGATTTATATTATTAAATCGTTGCTCTCAGATGAAAACCTTGTAACTCCAAATGTGGTGATTATATATATTTTTTTACATGAATCGATACTATTGGTTCCCCTTTACGTCTGTATGAACGTTTCACGACCCCTTGGCTAATGAAGTGTATTCAAAATACACTATATATACAAAAGTATGTGGACATCCCTTCATATTAGTGTCTGACAGGTGCATAAAATCGAGCACACAGCCACGCAATCCCCATAAACAAACATTGGCAGTAGAATGGCCTTACTGAAGAGCTCAGTGACTTTCAACGTGGCACCGTCAGAGGATGCCACCTTTCCAACAAGTCAGTTTGTCAAATTTCTGCCCTGCTAGAGCTGCCCGGTCAACTGTTAAGTGCTGTTATTGTGAAGTGGAAACAACTAGAAGCAACAACGGCTCAGCCGCGAAGTGGTAGGCCACACAAGTTCATAAAACAGGACCATTGAATGCTGAAGTGCATAGTGCGTAAAAATCGTCTGTCCTTGGTTGCAACACTCACTACCGAGGTCCAAACTGCCTCTGGAAGCAACGTCAGCTGAATAACTTTTCTTTGGGAGCTTCATGAAATGGGGTTCCATGGTCTACCAGCCACACACAAGCCTAAGATCATCATATGCAATGCGTCGGCTGGAGTAGTGGAAACGAGTTCTCTCTGGAGTGATGAATCACGCTTCCCCATCTGGCAGTCTGACGGACAAATCTGTGTTTGGCGGATGCCAGGATAATGCTAACTGCCGCAATGCATAGTGCCAACTGTAAAGTTTGGTGGAGGAAGAATAATGGTCTTTGGCTGTTTTTCATGGTTCGGGCTTGGCCCCGTAGTTCCAGTGAAGGGAAATCTTAACGCTACAGCGTATAATGACATTCTAGACGATTTTGTGCTTCCACTTTTGTGGCAACAGTTTGGGGAAGGCCCGTTCCTGTTTTAGCATGACAATGCCCCCGTGCATAAAGAAATGGTTTGTTGAGATCAATGTGGAAAAACTTGACTGGCCTGCACAGAGCCCTGACCTCAGCCTCATCGAACACCTTTGGGATGAATTGGAACGCCGACTGCGAGCCAGGCCTTTGCCCAACATCAATGCCCGACCTCACTAATGCTCTTGTGGCTGAATGGAAGCAAGTCCCCGCTGCAATGTTCCAACATCTAGTGAAAAGCCTTCCCAGAAGAGTGGAGGCTGTTATAGCAGCAAAGGGGGGACCAACACCATGATTTTGGAATGAGATGTTCAACAAGCAGGTTTCCACATACTTTTGGTCATATAGTGTATCTGCATTCCCAGTCATGTGAAATCCATAGATTAGGGCCTAATGAATATATTTCAGTTGACTGATTTCCTTATATGAACTGTAACTAAGTAAAATATTTGAAATTGTTGCATGTTGCATTTATATTTTTGTTAAGTGTATGTTCAATGTTGTTGATCCACCCTCAGTTTTCTTCTATCATAGCCATTAAACTCTGTAACTGGCCTCCTGGTGAAATCGCTGAGTAGTTTCCTTTCCTCTCTGGCAACTGTGTTAGGAAGGACGCATGTATCTTTGTAGTGACTTGATGTATTAATACACCATCCAAAGTGTAATTAATAACTTCAACATGCTCAAAGGGACATTCAATGTTTGCTTTTTTCACCCATCTACCAATAGATGCACTTCTTTGCGAGGCATTGGAAAATCTCCAAGGTCTTTGAGGCTGAATCTGTGTTTGAAATTCACTGCTCGACTGAGGAACCTTACTGATCATTTTATGTGTGGGGTACAGAGATGAGGTAGTCATTCAAAAATCATGTTAAACACTATTATTGCACACAGAGTGAGTCCATGCAACTTATTATGTGACTTGTTAAGCACATTTTTACTCCTGAACTTATTTAAGCTTGCCGTAACAAAGGGGCAGAATACTTATTGACTCAAGACATTTCAGCTTTTCATTCTTAATGAATTATTTCAAAAAATCTTAAAACATAATTCCACTTTGACATTATGGGGTATTGTGTGTAGGCCAGTGACAAAAAATATAAATTGAATACATTTTTAATTCAGGTTGTAACTAGGGGTGTGAATACTTTCTGAAGGCATTGTATTTCAGTAAAAAGTACATATTTTCTTTGGGAATGTAGTGGAGTAAAAGTAAAAGTTGTCAAAAATTATTAATAGTAAAGTAAAGTACAGATATCCTCAAAAATACTTAAGTAGTACTTCAAAGTATTTTACTTTGTTATTTTACACCCCTGCATCCATGAAGTTATACAAAATATTTATTCAAGAGGGAGACTCTCGCAGAGACTCTCCTAAACTTGCTTGGAATGCACACTATTATTTTAAGATTTCTTCTTCATCCCAGCCTACTAATACAAACACTAGGTACTCACATAAGCTGGGTAACTCTCTTGGAGATAAAAATTGTAATTTGTGGAATTTTAATGTGTTTGAGCCAATCAGTTGTGTTGTGGCAAGGTAAGGGTGGTATACAGAAGATATCCCTATTTGGTAAAAGACAAAGTCCATATTATGGCAGCAAGAGCTCCAAAAAGCAAAGACCAACGACAGTCCATCATTACTTTAAGACATGAAGGTCAGTCAATCTGGAAAATGTCAAGAAATGTTCAAGTTTCTTCAAGTGCAGTCGCAAGAACCATCAAGTGCTATGATGAAACTGGCTCTCGTGAGGACTGCCACAAGAAAGACCCAGAGCTACCTCTGCTGCAGAGGATAAATTCATTTGAGTTAACAGCACCTCAGATTACAGCCCAAATAAATGCTTCACAGTGTTCAAGTAACAGACACATCTCAACATCAACTGTTCAGAGGAGACTGTGTGAATCAGGCCTTCATGGTCGAATTGCTGCAAAGAAACCACTACTAAAGGACACCAGTAAGAAGAAAAGACTTGCTTGGGCCAAGAAACACGAGCAATGGACATTAGACCGGTGGAAATCTGTCCAAATTTGACATTTTTGTTTCCAACCGCCGTGTCTTTGTGAGATGCAGAGTAGGTGAACTGATGATCTCCGCATGTGTGGTTCCCACCGTGAAGCATGGAGGTGAAGGTGTGATGGTGTTGGGGTGCTTTGCTGGTGACACTGTCAGTGATTTATTTAGAATTCAAGGCACACTTAGCCAGCATGGCTACCACAGCATTATGCAGCAAATATGCCATCACATCTGGTTTGCGCTTAGTGGGACTATCATTTGTTTTTCAACAGGACAATGACCCAAAACACACCTCCAGGCTGTGTAAGGGCTATTTGACAAAGGAGAATGATGGAGTGCTGCATCAGATGACCTGGCCTCCACAATCACCCGACCTCAACCCAATTGAGATGGTTTGGGATGAGTTGGACTGCAGAGTGAAGGAAAAGCAGCCAACAAGTGCTCAGCATATGTGGGAACTCCTTCAAGACTGTTGGAAAAGCATTCCACATGAAGCTGGTTGAGAGAATTCCAAGAGTGTGCAAAGCTGTCATCAAGGCAAAGGGTGGCTACTTTGAATAATCTAAAATGTAAAAACTATTTTGATTTGTTTAACACGTTTTTGGTTACTGCATGATTCCATATGTGTTATTTCATAGTTTTGATCTTGTCACTATTATTCTACAATGTAGAAAAAATAAAAAATAAAGAAAAAACCTTGAATGAGTAGGTGTGTCCAAACTTTTGACTGGTACTGTATATATATTTTTTTAAATCCCACCACTTCAATATTTATTCCCCTATTAACAGCTATTAAAACTGAAGAGATTACCATACAAATCATGTATTAAATTAGTATATTAGACTAGTGTTTGTGAGTAATTGCGTTGACCTTTAAGATGTGAAGGTAGAATTTTAGGTGCATGATTCTGTCAAGTTTTGAAAACGAGTTACAAAAAAAAGACATTTACATTTACATTTACGTCATTTAGCAGACGCTCTTATCCAGAGCTACTTACAAATAACGCCAGCTAGTTTTTCCTGCTTTGTTAAAATAAATTAACATTGCTACCTACAGGTTATTCATAAGAAATAGAAAAGCAATGTGATCTGCCGTCACTAGCACAAACCCTGTATCGTTTGTGTAATGTCTTAAAATGTATAAAGGTTTTACATACTGTGTACATTTCATAAAATCCCACCACTTATGCTGTGTGTTGTATGTTGCTTTAAACGTTTGACACACTTTTGTATCGTTCCCACCATTGAAAAGCAATTTGTGGGGTCCAAATTAGAAAAGAAAAACGTTTCGGTGAAATGACTGAAAAGCTTCATTTTCAAGACAGTCAAATCTAGTCCAATGGGTGACAAAACTGTGAGAAAGTGAAAAGAGCGGTGCATATGATTATGAGCAAGGGCAGGACTGGGCAGGCCGCAGACAGACAGAGAAAATAACATTTACCTTGAACTCCGGCTGCTATGTCTCTAGGGCGGTGTCAACAATTGTGCAAGGGTCTGACAGGGTCAGGGGGAGGGAGGAACCAGGGACAGAGGCTGCCCTGGGGTCGTGGGGGCTACCCGGGGGGTGTGGGGAGTATTGGCAGATTTAGGAGACAGATGCTCAATATGCAGATGTCTAATCGAATTGTGGGATGTTAAATTGGTACCACTGATTTGCATCAATACAATAGGGCTCCCATCCCGCCTTGGGTTTAGGGGTCAACCGAGTTCCCTTGCATGGAATAAGCAGCATCTGAAAAGGTGTGAACTTCATAAAGCAAGCAGAATGCTGCTTGGTGGGAATGCACATAATTAAAAATATATGGGATATACTTCCTATAAATGCAATATCTGTTGCTCTTATTTTAAATGTATCTCTATTCCTATAGGCTTGTGTTATATCAGATTAAGGGATATTGTATCCAGTGGTTAAAGGCACAGTGCAGTCAAAACTAGATTTTTCTGTGTTTTATATATATATATATTTCCACACTATGAGGTTGGAATAATACTGTGTAATTGTGAAAATTATGATAATGGCCTTTTAGTGTTAAAGCTGTTTGAAAAGACCACCTGAAATGTCAGCCTGTTTTGGTGGGATAGAGTTTTGGCCTGTCTCGTGACATCACCAGGCAGTAAATGAGTAAATTAGACCAATAAGAAAAAGAGTTCCAAACCTCTCTGCCAAAAGTTGTACGTTTTCCCCACCCCACTCAGACCATTCCCAGACAGTCCTATCTAAATTCTTTCTTGAGAAATTGCTCTTTGCTAAGAAGCTATTTTTGTTTCTTTTTGGCCATTTTAATTGAAAACAATCACAGTAAGGTACTCAGAAATCATTTGATATTGAGATTTTTTTTTAAATCTGTCTGCATTTGACTTTTAAATTGAACTGGAGCTGGGCTATTCCACCAATTCGGTGCACTTTGAGAAGTGTAACTTGATGAAAAAAACTTTGGATTTCACACATTTTTGTAATTCTGTCATAGAGAGCACGTGTTCAACTGATAAAAAAATCATGTTTTCCCATTAAAAAAAAATGGTGATCATAACATGGTTGACGATTTCATCTTAAATCAACCACAAATCCCCTTTTGATTGGGGGAATGGAAGCTTGTTGTGTGCAACAGGGAGTAGCAATTGAATGCAAGCTTCACAATGTTTTTTAAAAATTGTTAGAATATTTCTAGTCTGTCTATCTATGGGTAACAGGGTTGACATGTCATGCTCAACCAGCTCAGTTTTCCACCACAAAACACCAAAAACAGTAGAACCAGCTCACCTGTTTTTACACCATGATTTGACTATTAGATGTTCAATGTTTCTTTTGAAAAATATTTTAAAAGGAACAGTTTCACCTAAAAAGAGAGTTCAGCTCACGTAACAGGATTGACCTTAAAATGAGGGACAGATGTAAATGAATCACTAATTACACTAAATTACTTTGTCAAAGCAACAAAATAACTAGAGCTTTTCAATGATGGTGAGAACTTGGACAAATGTGTTGTTTAAGTGACAGAGGGTGCACGGAGGGACATGTCAAAATGCTGGATTTTGGCACTTTAGCGTGTCTTTATTCATATAGAAAATGTGATTTATTTAATTCTCCATGTGGTCTATATTAAAGGGCACTTCATTTAATATAACAGGCTAATAAAATGCAATATTGGTGCACAATTTCTACTTGAAATATCAAAGGGACGCAAAAGTCACTATTGTCAATGGGAGATCCAGGCAGAGCTGAGCTCTCGTACCTTTGAAAAATAGGATAAAAGTATGACAAACTAAGATTAGGGTTAGGTTTGAACATAAGGCTGGGCTAAGGTTAGGGTTATTGCTAGGGTTTGGGTTGAGCCAGGGTGTGGACCGCAGGAGGTTGGTGGCACCTTAATTGGAGAGAACGGGCTCGTGGTAATGGCTGGAGCGGCATTAGTGGAATGGTATCAAATACAGCCAACGCATGGTTTCCATTCTATTTGCGCCGTTCTGTTATTATGAGCTGTTCTCCCCTCATCAGCCACCTGTGGTATGGACATGAAGCCATGGTTAGGGTTATGGCTGGTGTCAGGGTTGAGCCAAGGTATGGACATGGGACAAGAGGAAAGTGTGCAGAGACATGGCAGATGAATGTAAGCATGGCTCAACTGTAATCCTAATCCTTTTTTTCTCGGTCCCTGAATAGAATGATACATTATTTCCATTCCATCTCAATACAAGTTTTGTTCATTGGAATTCCATTGCTTTTCATAGGGAAACTTCAACATCAAATGCGGTATTCCTGTCCTGATATTGTGAAATATTCCCATTTCTAATAGTACTTGTGTAGAAAGGTAGCCTAGAATGCTTCATTTAATTAGGCGTACATTTTTTCCAGTCTTTATGTGGAATCTCAGAGAGCAATACATGTAAACTGTAATACAACACACTCTCATTTGAAAGTAAACCTCCCCTAAATAAGATAATTACATTATTGGTCGTTGTCTTTTCCAAAGTAAACTTTGCAATAATTTCCCTGAAAATAGTAGTCCGAGAGATACAGAAGAGGAAGCGAGAGATCCCACTCCCTAATTTTTTGAGGTTCATACACAGTCAATCAACGAAGCAGAACAGAACCAACTGCTTAATGCACTGGTGCCTATGGCAGAGCTACTCCCTTAAGCAGACCAGTACTTCAATGGTATACGGCCTGAGTGGGACGCCTTCATTCATCCACTATATTGGAGTCCGCATCCTGCTTTTATGCAGGATGAGATTCAAAAACATAAGTATCGCGATATTATGACACGTACTCTTTATTTACGCCAGCGAATGAAATCACGCGAGGTTTCTATAAATTTGACTAAATGCCACGTCTGAGAACGAATAGACACTTTTGAGATCTTCTGTTGGGAATAACTTATTTGAGAAACCGTTATCACTGACCCGCAACATTGCAGACTGTCTATCCGTGCATAATTACAGCAGACAGGTGAGTTTAGGGCAATTCGTTTATACTGCAACATTGTTGTCATCACCGCTAACAACTCTAATTACTTATCTAGGTAACGTTACCCATTGGTTGCTATTGTACTTTGATAGTTAAGTATCCGGCTAACTGATTTTGCATGCAAATCGAAACTGCGACATCTGCATTCGTTTAATCGCATTCATAGGCAGCTCTTGTTGATGTGGCAAACTTAGCCACTAACTGTTTGGCTAACAGCTAACTTGCTAGGCGTTAGGTACAACAACAATTAACATACAGTATGTTTCAAGCCATCACTTTAATCACACGGCCTAGCTAAGTTAGTTACTCAGCTAGGCTACTAACCCCATTTGGGACACTACCCCTCTTCCTTAGTGTTTGACTCCTCATACCCCCCTTGAAAAGTGTACGCCTATTGCCTTAGCAGAGGGCCATCATGGAAATGCTGTTAGGTATAGCCGATGGGATGTCAATGGAATGTTGATAATGTTAATTGTCTAACTAGCTAGTTAGCCTAATTTTTTTCCCCCCCCCCACAACTAGCTAGCTAAAGCCATCCACTGTAACTACCCACAATATGAAAACAATAAGATATTGTTATATGAAGCTAGTATTGTTGTACTATAGCAGCCTGTTGTAACCATAGATTTCCCTTTGTGTGTCTGTCCCAGGTGAGATGATGGCCCATGGACGTCTGCTAGCGCTAACACTGTTCACAGGAGCGGTGCTGTTGCTAGCCGCCCAGCTAACTGTTGCTCACAGTCATGACCATGGGCATGCACATTCGCATGGGGGTGGCGGTTGCCATGGTCATTCCCATGGCGGTCAGAAGCTGCACCAGGGGGCGAGCAAGTGGAGTGCTGAGGCCAACCTGCCTCCAGCAGAGGAGTCGCACCACGGACACGCACATGACCACGGACACGCACATGACCACGGACACGCACATGACCACGGACACGCACATGACCACGGACATGACCACAAGGAGGAGAGTGGACACGGGCACACCCAAGGAGGGGAGAGGGTGAAGAGGCAGGCGGAGGGAGAGAAGAGGGACATAATGGAGCTCTGGATGCAGGTATTGTCAGTGGAGACCTTGGAGCAAGACATGAATGTGGTTTTCTGGAAATTTGATCCATTATTTTTGTCCAGAACCTGTGCTACATTTAGATGTCTGTTAGTGGTCATAGCCTACCTACAATCAAATCATATGCAAAATGTCATATCTTTGTCTGTCGGTATCCCTCCTGTTCGTTCCTGACTTTTCCTGTGCAAACATAGGCTACCTACCTCTCCAGATTCAACGGATCACTACTGTAGGTACAAAAGCAAACAGAATTACTGCTTTCACTTTTCAACAGACATTTCCCTTTTGCCAGTGAGTCTGTTGCTAAGTGATGTAGAGTTCTATTGACTAGTTTGGCTTTGACAACTGGACTAGACAACCTCACAGCAGTGTACTGCCAATAACTTTCTGTTGGTTTTGACTGCAGAGCGAAATGTCTCTTATGAAGTTTACATTTTTATTTGCTATGTTAAACAGGATTAGGTTTGTTAGACACAGTTTTACCATTATTTAAATGAATGGTCAGTACAACTCATGAGGTCAACTATTTAGGTACTGTCAATTGAATTGGATGGAAACTGGAATGTATATATTTGGCATTCAATTATTGAAAGGCTTGGAATCCAAGCACTTTTGTAGACAGGAAATAGCTTTTCTTTATTTGATGAAGTTCATTAGTTTGGTTTGAGAGCCTTGGAACTCAGCACAGCCATCCTTATCAAGTGTGAGATTATTTTACCACACACAAGCACACTGTTAAAGTGGCCCCTTATGACCTGCTATCTATGTTTCTCTCTTATCGTTAGGCCATCGGTGCCACTCTGCTGATCAGTGCTGCTCCCTTCCTCATCCTCTTCCTGATCCCGGTCCAGTCCAATACAGACCAACACCAGAACCTCTTGAAGGTGCTGCTGAGCTTCGCCTCTGGTGGGCTGCTGGGAGACGCCTTCCTGCACCTCATCCCTCACGCCCTGGGTTAGTGAATGTATTGTCACGGTAGATTTAAGTGAAAATAATTGATTGCCTATCTATTCTATTGAATATGTTTAGGTATGATTCTGGGATTTCATCTTTACGCAATAATCAGTGAAGCAAATTTAAGCTCTAAGATGAGCAAAAAAAAATATCATTTATTGGTTTATAGTTAAAAGGATGTAGTCATGCCAGTCTTTCTTTGTCTGTCTTTCTTTCTCTCATGTTCATTCTCTCTTGCTTGTTTTCACAGAGCCTCACTCTCACCATGGAGACGAGGGACAAGGTCACTCTGACAGTGAAGAATCACAGTATCATGGCCACTCACATGGTACTGCTCTGTCGTGATCTCTACATTTACCATCACCATATTATCCAGCTTATCCATTACATACCAGTATTTAGCATGCTTCAGAATGACACTGACTCACTCTCTTCTACTCGTTATTTTTTTTGAATCTGGCCCCATTTTGGCAAACGGCATGTCCCTGACGGTGTTCCTTATCACACCTGTAGGTGCCGCCCATGGTCACATGATGTCAGTAGGGCTGTGGGTTCTCGGTGGAATCGTGGCCTTCCTGGTGGTGGAGAAATTTGTTCGCCTCCTGAAGGGTGGACACGGACACTCCCACTCTCAGGGTAGGTAGTACATTTTGATTTGAGTTTGTAGCGTGGGGGAAAAACAGAACAACAATTTGAATTGATGCATGTGCCCCTGCTATTTTAAGGCTACATCCATTCAATATGAGCTTTCTTTACCATAACTCGCATGCCTTGAAATGATCCCTCTGTATGCAATGCATTTTTTTGCCTATTGCCCACTTCTGCCTTTGTCTATATCTATGTAATGCATGTCAATTGTTAGGGAATAGGTTAGGTAGTTACGTTTACATTTGAGTCATTTAACAGACTCTTATCCATAGACTTACAGGAGCAATAAGGGTTTAAGTGCCTTGCTTAAGGGCACATCTACACATTTTTCACCTCGTCGGCTCGGGGATTCGAACCAGCGACCTTTTTGTTACTGGTGCAACGCTCTTAACCAAGGCTCCAAGTTAAGGTTTTAGGAGCATAATTCCACTACACTACCACACTCCACCCCCGGTGGGCAGCAGCTGGTTGGTTAGGTGCTCTGCCAAGAAGTCTTGTGAAGCCTTGATAAGAAGGATCTGCAATCAGTGAATTTTTGGTTGTTGTTATCTTTAGTTTTGGTTCAGGCCTTTTTGTACTTTTGTTTTTGTATATATTTATTTTGTCACCATGAACAAATGATAATCCGATTGGGCTGGCCGATGGAGCTGGCCCTGAAAACAGGTAAAGTGTCTGTCTCCTGGGCACATGCATATAACATGGTCCTCATACTCTATCCTCTCACATAAATTTGCACATTAAATCAGGTTGCAGACCATTTAGCTAGGCCTAGGACCCCTAGACCTAGTGAATGCAGCCAAATCATTAGGCTAGCGAGTTGGTTTCGTAACTCGACCTCTGGGTCCATTTTGAAATCTGGCCATTGATGAGATTTTCCTCTAGCCGAGAGCTGCTGTATGGTTGGGTGATTTGATGCTACTCTTCTACTTTTGGAATGAGGCAGGGTCAGTAAACCAAAGAGTTATGCGCAACGTTTTTATTTTCTTTCCTATTTTCAGCTGCTCCTAAGGCAAAGGAGAGTGACGGGGAGAAAACAAAGAAGAATGAGGGTGAGAAAGATTTAAAAGAGAAGAAAGATGAGAAGACTCCAAAAGAAGTGGAGGAGAAAACTACAGGTAAGATAGTTGAGTAATTGCCACTTAAGTTCTTAGTGGGCAGTTTGCCTTCACTGAAATGGCTCTTTTTAAAATCTCAAAACCACTTTTGCTCCATGAGAATATTTACTTTATGACAGCATTTCAGTTACCAGCGTCCCATCAAGCCAGTTTCTCTGTATGTAACTATTGCAATGTTGTGGTTATTGTCCACTCTCCCTTCACAATATTTCTGGTACTCGATCACAGCATGTTTTTGGACTCATTCAGACATTTTTAACCTGATTAAGTGCAATACCTTTGCAAATATATGTACAAAGGTCAATTTATATTCCTAAAACTTCAATTGAAAATGATGCTGTCGCGGCTTCCTGTTGACAAGACATTTTGATAAATAGCCCAATGTCAAAACGCAGTTCATGTGTCCAAATCAATAAATAATATGCTTCAACAGTTCCTGATATATTGAAAACAATTTAAATAAAAACATCCTAAAAAAAGAACATGTGCAAGAATAGTAATCAGATTACTTTTTATTTATTTTTACGAGCACCTTATAAACTGCACACATCTGAGAATAATTTTTACATCACTGGTTAGAAGAGAATTTGTTGAGTCATCTAAATTCTAGAATGCCGGATCGAGATTCTGGGAGGCTGCTGAAACGGGGCAGAAACAAATAATTTGCTTTAACTTCAACGAATCAAGACCTTGCATAGGATATCGATAGTGCTGAGCAATTAACTGAAATGACAATTATTTTGTTACATTATTATTATTATTATTATTATTATTATACATTTTTTTATCCCCTTTTTCTCCACAATTTTCGATGTCTCATTGCTGCAACTCCCCAACGGCCTCGAGAGAGGCGAAGGTGGAATCATGCGTCCTCTGAAACATGACCTGCCAAACCGCGCTTCTTAACACCTGCCAGCTTAACCCGGAAGCCAGCCACACCAATGAGTCGGAGGAAACACTGGCGACCGGGGTCAGCCTTGCAGGCACCTGGCCCACCAAAAGGAGTCGCTAGAGCGCGATGAGCTAAGTAAAGCCCCACCGGCCAAACTCTCCTCTAACCCGGAATTGTGCGCTGGCCTACGGGACTCCCAGCCACGGCTGGTTGTGGCACAGCCCGGGAATTAACCCGGGTCTGTAGTAACGCCTCTAGCACTGTGATGCAGTACCTTAGACCGCTGCGCCACTTGGGAGGCCCCATATTTTTGTTTTCTAATCAACTAATTGACCGACGCCTGTTCAGTTATTTGAACTCTATTTCATTCTATTTTTCTGTGAGCTCAATGCGCAGATTGCGCTGCAGTTTCTTTAGAGATAAATCAGATCATGCCCGAACTGTGCGATTGTAGTAGGGTGTTGTAGTTTCAAACAGGCCAATGTTCTACATAATTATCATGTTTTCCGAGCTAAACTAACAACAATGACCATAATCCACTGCACGGCTAAACTTGTCCGGTCTGTTTCTTTTACACCTGTTACGTAAGAGAGGAAAATGAGCAATCAAGAGGGGATACATAGAGAGCAGTTTCTTTGCGAGGTATCTACCTGAAAATACATGATCTAAGTGATTTGATAGTTGGCATTCAGCCGTCAAAAGTATGCCTTATTTACTTTGAAGAACTACAAAACAGTGATTTTTGTCAGACAGCACAAGCTGTTATTTAAGTGATCATTTCTTTCTCCCCAATTTCGTGGTATCCAATTGGTAGTAGATAGTCTTGTCTCATCACTGCAACTCCCGTACGGACTCAGGAGAGGCGAAGGTCGAGAGCCATGCGTCCCAAACACAACCCAACCAAGCCACATTGCTTCTTGACACAATTCCCAGCCGCACCAATGTGTCGGAGGAAACACCGTACACCTGACTGCCGTCCGCCACAGGAGTCGCTAGTGCGCGATGAGACAAGGATATCCCTCCCAGCCAAACCCTCCCCTAACCTGGATGACACTGGGCCACTTGTGCGCTGCCCCATGGGTCTCCCGGTTGCGGCCGGCTGCGACAGAGCCTGGACTCGAACCCAGGATCTCTAGTGGCATAGCTAGCACTGCGATGCAGTACCTTAGAACACTGCTCCACTCGAGAGGCCCTGCCATCAACATTTATACAGAGAGCGCCCCAAATTGTCTGCCATTTGAGCTTAAAAATCCTGCGATGGACAGGCACGTGTAACAAAATCAACGGTACCAAATATATTAATATTTTTTAAAGCAATCGATTTAATGTATTCGTGATGACTAAACTTTTATACAATAGTAAATGTAGCACACTCAGACATTTTTACAACAATTACATGTATTTATTTGTACTTCAACCATGGAGAGTTAACAAATGCTCCTAAGCACAATTTAACCAGGTGCTCTAGACTAGAGTCCATAGGATCTGAGCAGCAGGCTGAATGTTTGCCGTCCCTATCAATATAGATATCAAGGTGTCTGGCTACCTGAACCTGGCTGCTGACTTCACACACAATTTCACTGACGGGCTGGCCATCGGGGCATCGTTCCTGGTGGGCCCAGCAGTAGGCACAGTCACCACTCTCACCATCCTGCTGCATGAGGTGCCCCACGAGATTGGCGACTTTGCCATCCTGGTCCAGTCTGGCTGCACCAAGAAGAAGGTAATGCACAAGCTTCAGCTTTTCATAATGATTGATGGTACACATACTGATGTCAGACAGGAAACGGAAATGTTCTTGACTATGTACTGAAACATGCTCGGTACAACATCTGTCATGACGACAACACAAAGCCTATTGACACATGGTGGCAGCAGTAGGATTCGTGTCTTTTCTGTTCCAACAGCCTGTATGAGAAAGTCTCTGTAGGTAGAAATGTCAATTGACAACTCCCTCTTTCCCATCAGGCTATGTGTCTACAGCTGCTGACAGCCTTGGGGGCTCTTGCCGGCACAGCCTGCTCCCTATTGGCTGAGGGGGTGGGCGCGGCCGCCACAGCCTGGATCCTACCATTCACTGCGGGTGGCTTTGTGTACATTGCCACGGTGACGGTTCTGCCTGAGCTGCTGGTTGGCCGCTCCAGTCTGGGCCAATCAGTGATGGAGATCCTAGCGATGCTGGTTGGAATTTACATGATGGTGCTAATCGCAGAGTATGAGTGAGACAGTGAGTCATCAAAAAGAAAGGGAGGTGGAGGGAGGGATTTAGAGGAGGATCAGAAACCGAATGAGAGAGATGGATTTATACGATTGGAGGGAAAGATACTGATGGAGTTTAAAGGAGAGGGTGAGAAGATAAGTGACAGACAGGGCTTTCACAGGACTGGACTAGGTTCCAAAGGGGACTTGAATGGGGAGTAGCTTTTCAACACAAACCATCTGCAGGATGATGAGCAATAAGATTTGAACTGTAGAAAGTCCTCATCAGCATGTCTAAGTCAGATAGTCTCGGTTTGATGACCTTAGGCAAGCTACGCAGATGACTTGGGAGTTGTAATTCATCGTCCATTTATAATTGCAGAGTTTATTCCCTTTTGGTCATAAAAAGGCTAACCAAAACAATGTCCATTTAAGTTGCCGTGAACTATAGTTAAAACTAAAATCAAGAATTGCAATCACACCAATATGTTTAATGCTTACTTTTGCCTTTAATTGTACTTGCAGAGAGCACAGATTGAACTAGACAGTTAAGTGGTTAGGGCATATTCCTGGCTTTAAATTAAGGGTTTATTTGGATCGGAGTATGTTAGTCTACAACTGGAACATTCCAATGAAATGAAAAGGGAATAATATTGTAACGTATAGTCCATAAACCAGGTCCCCAAATAGCAGCCATCTTAGATACTTGACATATGAGGCCAAGAGGCTCCTGAAATGTCATCAGCTTCCCGGAATGTGACTTATTGGGAAACATGAATAAGCTGCTTTAGATGTCTACAGCACACAGCAGTTACTGACCAAGCTACTTGTTTGTAACTGTTTTCGTAACTGTTGGATGCTTTCAAGTTGCATGTAAATCATGAGTTGTACCAGTATGTGACAATGTATATTAATTGAATTATTAATCAACGGTAAGTGGTGTAAGCTCTGCTTAGAGGACCATTGGAGTATGATTTGCTTTAAAGTAGTGAATAAATTGCTTTAAATGTGCCCTTCACATGAATTACCTTCATAATGTGGAAGTACAGTAAATTAATGTCTTTAGGGTGGACTAGCCATTTGGAAACTGAACCGATTATCCAGAGTGACAGAAATTGGGGAAATAGATACAGTCCATCAAAACAAACATTTCTTCCACCCTAATTCACCTTAATGTGTCTGGAAGGAATGTTTGACCTACATTTGAACAACTGAATGATGAGCCCTCTTCCACTTTTGTTTAGTGTTAATAAGCTGCGGCAGCAGGTTTTGTTGAATTGTAACATTTATTCATTTTTATTCACGTACTATTTTTTATTTAATTTTTTCGAATGGATGTCTGCTCTCCCTCCACTCTTGAATAATACAGTAGGCCTTATGTGTCACAAAGACAATCAATGCTGTAGCTGTTATGTGGTTAGAAAGAGCTCCCTCACTCTGAACCATTCTGTATGTATAGGACTGCATCTCTGGGCTGATTCCAAACCAACCCCATGCTGCTATCCCCATTACCTTGTTGACTTTTGTTACGTATCTGAAATGGTTTGTATTGTCAATATTGTATAGTAAGCTGCTTTACCTAAGCATCTGTGATGATGCCTAGGTAAAGTAGGTTGTTTCCTTCCAATGTATTCCTTTACATCGACAGTCTTATCAGATGCTTTAAGTTGTCAACATTGGCCTATAGTTGGGTGCAATGGCTTGATTTGGAAATCAGCTTTTAATCAGAGGGACCAAGTAAAGGACTAATGTTAAAGTGGTGGGTGGGAGATTTAGTAAGTGAGTATGGTGGAATTTTTGTTACTTTGTTTTCTTGACTTTTCATTAAACAATTAAGATTCCCTTACAATGTTTACACTATTTTACTGGGTCCCTGTTTCTCTTTAGATAATGCAAGAGAACATGAAAAATACAAGCAATCCAATACTTGATCAGCCTATAATCCAACCTAGGCTAGATATTGGTGGGGAAACGAACAACCGATCACAAACATAAGACGCAGGACAAGTGTGGCCGTATTCTTATATATAATATACATACGCTAAGTGTACAAAACAGTAGGAACACCTTCCTAATATTGAGTTGCACCCCCTTTTTACCTCAGAACCACCTCAATTCTACAAGGTGTCGGAAGTGTTCTACAGGGATCCTGGCCCATGTTGACTCCAACATTCGTGTCAAGTTGGCTGGATGTCCTTTGGGTGGTGGACAGTTCTTGATACACATGGGAAACTGAGTGTGAAAACCCCATCAGCGTTGCAGTTCTTGACGCACTCAAACCAGTGCACCTGGCATCTAATACAATACCCCATTCAAAGATACTTAACTTTTGTCTTGCCCATTCACCCTCTGAATGGCACATACAATTCATGGCTTAAAAAGCCTTCTTTAACCTGTCTTCTCCCCTTCATCTACACCGATTGAAGTGGATTTAACAAGTGACATCAATAAGGGATCATAGCTTTCACCTGGATTCACCTGCCAATCTATGTCATGGAAAGAGCAGGTGTTCCTAATGTTTTGTGCACTGTGTATGTAACTGCTTTGCTTGAAATAACATAGTAAAACTTTTTAACTTTTCCGTTACCACAAAAATACTTTTAAAGAATTAAAGCAAGCCCCGCATCTTTACTTGTAAGGTCACCCTCTAGTTTGATCTTGATGCCATGTCTTATTTTGAGGTGCTTTGACTGTCACGTGACGTCTATGCTAATATTGTTCAAATTCGCTAACTAGCTAGCCAACAACTGTAACGATGTGTTTGAGACAAGTGCTCATTGTGCAAATTTATGTTTTCAATAAACATTGGAGACGAAATATACTTACATGTCAACAATCCAAGCCAACCCCGTATGTTTTATTGCTAACGAGCCAACCTGTCTATTGGAGAAGCCGTTTGTGCCCAGAGCCATATACACTGAACAGAAATATAAACACAAAACGTAAAGTGTTGGTCCCATGTTTCAAAAGCTGAAATAAAAGATCCCAGAAATGTTATAAACTCACAACATTTTTATTTCTCTAAAATGTTGTGCATAAATTTGTTTACATCCCTGTTAGTGACCATTTCTCCTTTGCCAAGATAATCCATCCACATGACAGGTGTGGAATACCAAGACGCTGTTTAAACAGCATGATCATTACACAGGTGCACCTTGTGCCACTTTAAAATGTGCAGTTTTGTCACACAACACAATGTCTCAAGTTTTGAGGGAGCGTGCAATTGGCATACCGATGTCTACCAGAGCTGTTGCCAGAGAATTGAATGTTAATTTCTCTGCCATAAGCCGCTTCCAACATCTTTTTAGAGAATTTGGCAGTAAGTCCAACCGCACACCACGTATAACCACACCAGCCCAGGACCTCCACATCCAGCTTCTTCACCTGTGGGATCGTCTGAGACTAGCCACCCGGACAGCTGATGAGACTGTGGGTTTGCACAACCAAAGAATTTCTGTACAGACAGTCAGAAACTGTCTTGGGGAAGTTCATCTGCATGCTCATCTTCCTCACAAGAGTCTTGACCTGACTGCAGATCTTCGTCGTAACCGACTTCAGTGGGCAAATGCTCACCTTCGATGGCCACTGGCACGCTTGAGAAGCGTGCTCTTCACAGATGAATCCCGGTTTCAACAGTGTATGTTGTCTTGTGGGCGAGCGGTTTGCTGAACAGAGTGCCCCATGGTGGCGGTGGGGTTATGGTATAGCCAGGCATAAGCTACGGACAATGAACACAATTGCATTTTTTCGATGGCAATTTGAATGCACAGAGATATCATGACGTGATCCTGAGGCCCATTGTCATGCCATTCATCTGCCGCCATCACCTCATGTTTCAGCATGATAATGCACAGCCCCATGTCGCAAGATTCTGTACACAATTCCTGGAAGCTGAAAATGTCCCAGTTCTTCCATGGCCTGCATACTCACCAGACACCAGTCACCCATTGAGCAACCATTGAGCATGTTTGGGATGCTCTGGATTGACGTTTACGACAGCATGATCCAGTTCCCGCAACTTCGCACAGCCATTGAAGAGGAGTGGGACAACATTCCACAGACCACAATCAAAAGCCTGATCAACTCTATGTGAAGTAGATGTGTTACACTGCATGAGGCAAATGGTGGTCACACCAGATACTGCCTGGTTTGCTGATCCACGCCCCTCCTTTTTAAGGCATCTTGTGACTAACAGATGCATATCTGTATTCCCAGTCGTGAAATCCATAGATTAGGGACTAATGAATTTATTTCAAATGACTGATTTCCTTATATGAACTGTAACATCTTTAAAATCGTTGCGTGTTGTGTTTATATTTGGGTTCTGTGTATTTAGAGTTGTGCCAACTTTTAGAATTTGGGATATTTTTCTAATTCAAGACATTCAGTTACATAACATTGTTTAAATATTCCCCATGTAATGTTAATGGGGAACATGGCTGCATCTTGTAGTGTCATGTAAATGCATCATAATGCTCATTACAGACATTCAGTTTTATATATATATATATTTTTTTTTAAATATTCCCCATGTAATGTTAATTGGGAGCTAACATGGCTGCCATAGAATGTTGAAGTGTCATGTAAATGCATCGTAATGCAGAAACCTCTTCAAACTGTACTGTTTTTGGTACGGTAGCTACTCCGTCAGCCACAGGCAGAAGGGCTGTACAGGGAAAGGGAGGGCTGACGGCGAGGCAAAGTGGGGAGAGAGGAGAGGAAGAATTCGGGGCCTGACCACCACATCTCTTCATGCGAACTCGGGGCCTGACCACCACATCTTTTCATGCGAACTCGGGGCCTGACCACCACATCTTTTCATGCGAAGAAACTACACTGTCAAAAACGTTAGTAATTAGGTATAATTATTGTTGATGCATAGTTTGTTTTAGCATTAACGTTATATCTTACTGTTGGGGTAATGCATAGCTAGAATGTTGAATTGTTTACAAACTGACCAACTATCACTTTGCGAGTTCTCTCTGGTCGGTTGTTGCACTACGCTAGATAGCTAGGTTGCTAATGGTAGCTAACTGCACAACTGATACAAAACGTCCTACTATCTGTGGCTGCACTGTCTATAGGCCACAATTTTGTTGACTCCGCGTTTGTCACAATCTAGGTAGCTAGTCATTTTAGAAACATAACGTCAGCTAGCTAGGTCGTTTACGACATGCTTCTTCTTGGCCAAAATGCACACACAAAAAAACAAATGAGAATGGATGCTTATGTCTCATGTTATGAAAACCGTGCCTCTCAAAAACACGGGCCTGATTTCAAATGTTGACTTTTGCGTCTGTAATTTCATGAATTTCCCCCCCCGTTTTTTTCAGTCCTGTTGTTGGTCATCCGAAAACGACTCTGGCCCGGGCCCCAGTCCGCGGTCTTGAGTTAGATAGCCGAGTGTGATTGAAGCACATCTATCGGTGTCCCAGCACGTCTTTTCCACCAAGGAGGTAGTAATGGGTGACAGCAGAGGTAAGAGAATGCCACTGGTGTTTTCGAATGAATTTCGCTAACTATCAAGCCACTTCAGCATTTTGTTTTTATGTTCCAGCTGCAGTGGTCAACTATAGTTGGTGCATTAGAGATGCTTGTTGACAATATTTGCAATGGCTCAAGGCATAAGTTACTAAGCCACCTAACTGAATAGCCTAGTTGGCTATATCTACAAGGATGCACTCACAAATTACACCAAAAAAACATATCACCAGTTTTTAGTCTGATTACTACACACTTATTGGTATATACAGCTTGAAATGAATTGTGTAAATGTTCCTTACAAGCCAGAATGTTTAATACAATTATTTGAAATGACTCTACCAGTTAGTTTGTTTTCTGTGGTGTTGGACTTTCAGGTCGAAATTTGACACAAAATATCCACAAGAAAGTATTGTTTACTCAACTGTTTAGAGCGGCGGTACAGAAGTTGACATTTCTATCACCTGGCACATGTTCAAAACCATGTCAACACCTGCTGACACCAGTACATCACTGGGACCTATCCAGGACATCTACTCAAAATGGTGCCTGAGGAAGGCCTGCAGCGGTCCTCACACCCCAAACACGAGCTGTTCCCCTACCGCCGGGCAGATGGTATCGGAGCATGAGGTCTGATATCAAAAGGCTCAGACAGTTTCCATCTACATCCATCATCAGACTACTGAACACTTGAACGGGACTGACCACATCCACTGACTCTCCGCACCTTGGCGCACACACACACACACACACACAAACATCACAACTGCTGTTACATGACTCTTATTATGATTGCTAAATACTGTATTATAATTATGCTAAATGTTTATTCTATTCTACTGAGCCATTTACTTTTTTCATATTCTTATATTTTATTATTTCTTATTGTTGTATTTTTAAGAAGTAAGCATTTTGTTGGACGGTGTATACCATGTGTATCCCGAACATACGACTAATAAAACTTGACTTCAGTTAGTTTGCCTGCGTTGCGTGCATGTACATCCGTCTTGTGCACGTGCCTTCGGTCATGAGCAAACATGCGATGCATGCATGCATACTGAAGCCAGCAGGTATTTACATGGTTTTGCGCATGTGCTAGGTGGTGATAGAAACTTCGGTACCGGCGCTCTAAAAAGTCAGCTAAACAATACTTTCCTGTGGATATTTTGTTTCAAATTTCGACCAACATGGTGTTGGGCAACCGGTAAGTAAGTAGCCTTGGCTTGTGCGATCCGGAACAGCTCATAGGTTCCTGCCCTATCTCCTGTTTCTTTCGCTCGAGGCAGCTTGATGTACAAGTACACCCCCTGGACAGGACGCAAGTCTATCGCAGGGCCTTACACGGAATGAGGAGATGGCACGTGGGTACCTGCTTCTATAAACCAATGAGGAGATGGGAGAGGCAGGACTTGTAGCACGATCTGCGTCAGAAATAGGGATGACTTCTATTTTAGCCCTTGGCAACGCAGACGCTCGCGAGCAGTGTGGGCGCAATAACTGAATAACATGGATTTCTAATTCTAACCGCGTGCGGTGTGGTCAGCCTGCTACTCCAAATCTATCCCCTTAATGCTGAGTGCCAAGCGGAGGCGCATCAGGTCCCATTTTTACAGTCTTTGGTATTACTTGGCCAGAGATTGAACTCGCAACCTTCCAATCTCAGTGCAGACACTCTAACCACAAGGCCACTGAGTTGGTTATGGGTAGAGTAAAATCAAATGTAATTTTATTAAACTTTCTGGCTTGTAAGGAACATTTACATGATTTTGCAGTCATTAGTTTCAGGCTGTATATTCTAATTAATTGCTTATTACAGCCTAATTAATCGGACTACCCTGCTTTATTCAACCCGCATCAAATGTAAGATTCTAGCTGCTCACCTTTTAAGGCCCTCGAGGATGATTCACGTAAGTTACAAACCTGTGCAGAATGGGTGACCTACACATGTCAAGGAGACAGGTTTTAAACAAGAAAATTCAAGCTAACTAATGACCTACCCTTTCAAGCTAGCTTTTAATGTTTGATTGCTTAGTCTGCCTAAAGTCTGTGTTTTGTATTAGAATGTTTGATGCGTGGTGGTTGATTTGAAGTTTTCTTTCCTCTACTTTTTGATGTATTGTTGCTGTTTTCTTTTCTGCCTGGTATTGCCTTCAGAAAGTATCCCCCCTTGACTTTTTCCACATTTTGTGTTACAGACTGAATTTTAAAAATTGATTTAAATTGAGATTTTGTGTCACTGATCTACATACAATAACCTATAATGTCAGTGGAATTTGGTTTTAGAAATGTTTACAAGTTAATTCAAAATCAAACATCTTGAGTCAAGTATTCAACCCTTTTATGGCAAGCCTAAGTAAGTTCAAGAGTAAAAATGTGCTTAACAAGTCAAATAAGTTGCATGGACTCACTCTGTGTGAAATAATAGTGTTTTAAGATGATTTTTAAATGACTACCCCATCGCTGTACCCCACACATACAATTATCTGTTAGGTCCCTCAGTCGAGTAGGGAATTTCAAGCACAGATTCAACCACAAAGACCAGGGAGGTTTTTCAATGCCTCACAAAGAAGGGCACCTATTGGTAGATGGGGTAAAAAAACAGACATTGAATGTCCCTTTTGATCCTGGTGCAGTTATTAATTACACTTTGGATGGTGTACCGTTACACCCAGCCACTAGAATTAGGAAGGGAGCCTGCATATCTCAGTTGCCAGAGAAGAATAAAACCGCACAGAGATTTCACCAGGAGGCCAACAATGATTTTTAAATCAGTTACAAAGTTGAATGGATATGATAGGAGAACGGAGGATTGATCAACAACATTGCAGTTACGCCACAATACTAACACAAAACATGCATCCTGTTTGCAACAAGGCACTAAAGTAATACTGAGAAGAAAAAAAAGAAGCACAACCATTGAGTACCACTCTTCATATTTTCAAGCATGGTGGTCGCTGCCACATGGGGCGGCAGGTAGCCTAGTGGTTAGAGCGTTGGACTAGTAACCGAAAGGTTGCATGATCAAATCCCCGAGCTGACAAGGTAAAAAATCTGTCCTTCTGCCCCTGAACAAGGCAGTTAACCCACTGTTCCCCAGTAGGCTGTCATTGAAAATAAGAATTTGTTCTTAAGTGACTTGCCTAGTTAAATAAAGGTAAAATAAAATCAAAAATGTTATGGGTATGTTTTTCATCGGCAAGGACTAGGTCGTTTTTTAGGATAAATAATAAATCCTAGAGGAAAACTTGGTTCAGCCTGCTTTCCACTAGACACTTGGAGACATTCATCTTTCAGCAGGACAATTGCTTAAAACACGAGGCCAAATATATAGACTGGAGTTGCTTACCAAGATGACATTGAATGTTGCTGAGTGGCCTAGTTACAGTTTTGACTTAAATCGGCTTAAATCTATGGCAAGACTTGAAAATGGTTGTCTAGCAATGATTAACAATCAACTTGACAGAGCCTGAATAATTTTTAAAAAGATTAATGGCCAAATATTGTACAGTCCAGGTGTGCAAAGCTTTTAGAGACTTACCCAGAAAGACTCACAGCTGTAATTGCTGACAAAGGTGATTCTAGCATGTATCGTCTCAGGGTGTTGAATACTTATCTAATCAAGATAGTGTTTTTTATTTATTTATATTAATTCATTTTTCTTAATTTTTCTTTGACATTAAGAGTATTTTGTGTAGATTGTTTACAAAAAATGACAATTATAGATTTTAATCCCACTTTGTAACAACAAAATGTGGAAAAGGTCAAGTGTGAATACTTTCTGAAGGTTTGCATTGAACTTTGGAAATACACTTTCCAAATTCATTATTATTGGTATAAATTATTGCTTATACAGAATTATTCCAAGTGCTATATAAGGGGTCATTTACTGCATTTTTACACAGTTTAAAAACTCTAAATGCAATTTTAAACAACCAAAATTGACACCAGCCATTATCACCTTGGCTGCTGTAACTTCATTCACCTTAGTAGATAGGGGACATTCTACAAACACTTGTCTTACAACAATGAGCTGCTACACACTAGCCCAGCACCGGCTTAAAAATAACTCTAGTTTAATCTTATGTCAAACAGCAATTAACTAACCATCTACCACCTCTGCACTGTTTTAAGAAAAAAGTTGCGCTGTTCACTGCGGAGCTGCATTGATGCGCTGTCCCAAAGCCAGCCAGCCAGCCGCGAAAGCAGCCTTCCCGCCTCGGTTCTGAGCCGTCTGCATGATCCTAAAGCCGTCTCTCTGATTCCGCTACACTGTATTTGCCTTTTAATCGGGATTAGAATGATTTTAATGGCCTATTTTAAGTTGGTGTTGATCTAGGGTTTGCAACTGTTGTACTCTGCCTTACCCAATTGACACCCCTGGGCATGACCCTTGTAAAAGTAAGCACACACAGAACTAACTTTATTGTAGCTAGGGGAACTCATTCATTTTTTTCTTAAACTTGAGTTGTATGTAGGGTGTCATCTCACTTTCTGGCATATAATCCCTGTCGTTTCTCACCAGATTCCCGCAGCCCAGACAGCTCCTCTGTGTCCTCCCCTCCCTCGGGCCAGCGCTCGCCACCCCTGACCCCCACAGCTGCCGCCATGACTTCTCTGCCGCCCGTCACCTCGGCCGTCAACAGCCCCATCAGCAGCATGGGCTCGCCCTTCTCTGTCATCAGCTCCTCCCTGGGGTCGCCCTGTCTGCCCGGGACACCCTCGGTGGGCTACGGCCCCATCAGCAGCCCCCAGGTGAGCCCTGAGTTCCATACAGGTAGCTAACACTGTTCTGTTCTACCACTCTTCTTCTGCCTCATCTTTCACCTTTCAGGGTCGTTCAGAGATGGGAAGTTGGCGCCATTGTCAATAAATGCTGCTTTACAGTAGTGGCCCGTGTGAACCAAGTGTGACTTCATAGGCTGCAGTCAACATGTGTGTATCTGCCAGTATCATCAGCCTCTGGTGATTGGTTGAGAAGAGTATCACTTGTTGAGCTCACTTTTATTCTAAATTAACAATTGGCTGCTATTTTACGACCCCTAAAATGTGCAATATACTGTGATGTATGTTATTGTTAAATAGTGATAGGTGAAAAATGAATAGTTAAATATAGGGATATAATTGTTGACGGTAAACAGTATCGTTTAGGCAATATCGCAGTATTATTTTTGAGCTAGCTGTACCCGCATCAAAACTCTAGTATTTTTCCTTCAATGCTTGTTTTCTATATCATCTTTTAAATAGGGAGCCAATTTGTTTTCAGCACTTTTATTTCCATGGTTGATCAAAACTCGTATTATCATGTCTCTCTCTTGTCCCTCTGCAGCAGACATATGGTGAGCAATATGTTTGGAACATCGAATCGCAATAAAATCACAGTATCGAATCGCAATACATATAGAATCGCAATACATATCGTATCGACACCTAAGCCTCGTGATAATATCGTATCGTGAGGTCCCTGGCAATTCCCAGCCTTATAGGTCAAGTGAAGTTGTGGATAACTACCAAAGGCAAACGTGAAACCATACATATCTAAATGTTGTAAATCATTGATTCTTAAAAGTAGCATTTTTTTTCTTCTGTGAAATCAACCACGAAACAGTATTATTTGGGTACTTTTTTTAAACATGTTGGCCTTTTTCTTTGAATGCGTTCTGACTTTAAAAACCTCACAAAATATTAAATTAATTGAGTAATGGTTAAATTATGACATTTTAGATCAAGGGTGCCAGTGGATGAATCATTGGTTGCCCTCAAAACCACACATCAAAAGATCAAACTCTCCCTGTCCTCTTCCTGCGTATGACTAGAAAATAGGGAACACATTCTGCAATATTTCCATGAAATATATACAGTACCAGTCAAGTTTGGACACACCTACTCATTCAAAGGTTTTTCTTTATTTTTACTATTTTCTACATTGTAGAATAATAGTGAACATATCAAAACTACGAAATAACACATGTAGTATCCAAAAATCATGAAGTAACCAAAAAAGTGTTAAACAAATTAAAATGTGTTTTATATTTTAGATTCTTCAAATAGCCACCATTTGCCTTGATGACAGCTTTGCACACTCTTGGCATTCTCTCAACCATCTTCACAAGGTAGTCACCTGGAATGCATTTCAATTAACAGGTGTCTTGTTAATTTGTGGAATTTCTTTCCTCCTTCATGCGTTTGAGCCAATCAGCTATGTTGTGACAAACTAGGGTTGGTATACAGAAGAGGGCTGTATGTGTTATTTCATAGTTTTGATGTCTTCACTATTATTTTACAATGTAGAAAATAGTAAAACAAAAGAAAAACCCTGGAATGAGTAGGTGTGTCCAAACTTTTGACTAGTACTGTACATAAAATCCATAAATTCACATGCACAAAGTATAGTTTTTAAATCTACATTTAATTTATCTGCGTTTGCGAACATTTTATGTAGATTTTTTTATTTTTTTCCCCGGCACAAAATGATTGGTCCAAGGGGCTCGTAGTGGCAGCATAGTAGTGAATATCCAAACAAATACCCGTACTGTCCGTCCCTGAGTGTGCCCATCCATCCCTCTTTCTTTCCTCCCCTGCCCTCTACTTCATCCCTTTCTTTTTACTTCACAGATCAATATGTATACCAGGAGTGCAGAGGTAAGAACCCCCCCCCCCCCCTCTATTACCACCTCTGCCTTTCTCTATATTGGTTGTTTTATTTCCTCTATCTCCTCTCACATCAGATGGTCCTTTTCAGTGTTATTTCTCCTCCTCTCCCTCCCTTGCTTTTTCTCTTTCTTTCTCCTCCCTCCCCCCCATTTCACTTTTTGCCTCTGATTCTCCTCAAACGTCCTAATCCGGCTATGAGGATGCCTTGAGACTTAACCTGCTTGAACTGGTGAGGGCGAGAAGTGCTCTGTAATCTCTATTGCTTTGAGGGCGAGGGAGGCTCTTTTCTCCGACCAATGATGCCTGGGCGTGCGAACGGGTAACTGAATGTGGCTTTAATACTGATCAACCAGCCCACTCAAAAAGATAGCAGGCAATATGTATGTGATTGTTGGATGCATGAAAGTACTGATGTTTTTTTGTCATTTTTCTTGAAATATGACAGCTCTGTATCTATGACTCCAAATAATCAAACTTAAGGAGTGATGTGCTGTCAGTACATGACACATCCTCCCCTCTCACTCCTGCCCCTATCCCCTCCCCCCTTTCTCTCTGCCTCCAGATCAACTCCACAGTTTCCATGTCGGGCCTGCACGCGGTCAGCAGCTCGGATGACGTGAAGCCTCCGTTCGGGCTGGGAGGCCACAGCCCAGGGGGCCCCATGCTCTCCCAAAAGCGCCTGTGTGCCATCTGTGGTGACCGCTCCTCTGGTAAGTCTAGGCCCAATCCCAAACTGGCCGCTAGACCCTATGCTCTTGTGGAGATCGGAGATGAATTGAATGGCGTATGCAATATGGCCAAAACCCCACCCAGCCTGGGGGGGGGGGGGGGGGGCTGAGAGAGAAGCAGTAGTGCAATATGCTTTGTTTATTAAAGGGTAGTTCTGTCCAAAATTGTACAGGCGTTGAATGAAATTTAGTTAGGTGGTGTGGATGTTTCTCATGAATTTGGGTTTGACACCCATAGATTTCCGCTGTGCATAGTGGGATCTACACAACATGGCATTGGCTACATGGACTTATAGCCTTATGGTATGGAAACGTCATATAAGCCTAGATTTGGGGTTACCTTTCCGTAGTGTAGAAAATTGTAAAAAAAAGCTGCATAAAATGTTTAAAACACAGTAGCGAATTGTTTTTCATCTCTCCCTTGTCTGTACCAGTTCAGTTTCTACTAAAAGGGGCCGAAACACTTCCATGTATTTTCATTGCCATCACACCTGAAGAACAATGCGCTTTAGGCTTAGTGCCTGAATGATTGAAAGGTGTTTGTTACTGATGTAACCTTCCCTCCTTTTGCTATCCCCCTATTCCCTCTCTATTGTTGTCCATTTGCATTCCTCTTTCTTGTCATTCTCTCTATAGGTAAGCACTACGGAGTGCACAGCTGCGAGGGCTGCAAGGGTTTCTTCAAGCGCACGGTGCGCAAGGACCTGAGCTACACCTGCCGGGACAACAAGGACTGCCTGGTGGACAAACGCCAGCGCAACCGCTGCCAGTACTGTCGCTACCAGAAGTGCCTGGCCTGTGGCATGAAGAGGGAAGGTAAGGGGGAGCCTAGCAGTCTGCTGTCCTCAACTAGCATTCAATATGGCTTATTAAAGGGTAACGCTATCACCAGGTAAGGCTTGAAATGGAAGGAGAGGCCGAGAGGGATGCAATTGGAGACATGAGGAGCGGGACTGCGACGAGACAGAAAGGGTGAGGGAGAGCTAGGATCCTTATTGAAATTGGGTCTGACTTGCTACAGTAAGAAAGTAGAAGTAAGAGGGATGGGGCCCCTTGTGTCCCCTAACCCGAAGACCCCCACTCACCAACCGTCCTGTTGCCCTGCTGAAATAACACTGTTTGACATTGTTGCCGAAAAGATTGTATTGTTAAAAAACTATTTCCAATTGCTGTTTTTAAATCCACTTAAATAATCTATGTATAATAAAGATGTCTAAGAGCATTTAACAATTTTTGAGTATTGTAATATGAATTTCTAAGGGCAGAGTATTGATTGTACTCAAAGGGGATGGAAAGAACGAGAAAGAGGTAGAGAGAGGGGGATGGAGAGCCTTGTAAACACTAACCCCTGTCCCCCTCTCTCTCCCCTCTTGTTTCCTCTCGTTTTCTCTCTCCCATCTTCTGTAGTGGTCCAAGATGAACGACAGAGATGTAAGGAGAATGGCATTTAATTAGTTGGTGGGGAATAGTGCAGAGTACTTGTTATGTAGTTGTATGTCAATGCTCAGAAATGGACCATCCCACACGGAAGACGGCGCTCTCTTGTCTACAAGACTTTGAAACAATCATCCTTTTTCTAATGTTTGTGCATTTTTCAAATGTTTTATTTGGTCAAGAGGTAAAACAACAATATTTTGTTGTTTTGTTGTGATGGTCCATTTCTGGGTGAGGTATGTTGCAGAATGTATTGGTATAAAACTCTAATTACCAGGCGCAATGTAAGTCTTAAGGCCCTGATATACTATAGCCATCGGGCGTACAACATTGCCATCAGCCGTTGAGGAAATGCTTCCTTTGAAATCAATGAAAGCTGCTTCACTACCCTTGTTGTGCTCGCGTTGCGTCATGTCCAATGGCAGCGCCCAAGCTCAGGAATCGCAAAGGTTCAATTCTTGACGCCGCGTTCATTCAATCTTGTAAATTGGAATAATGAGAAATAAAGTTGATTTTGGTTGCATATAGCCTCCACTATACTCCACTGGTTATTTTACTAAGATTTATGAAGTCAAGAAGCTACTACTTCTAGCTAGCTAGCTACGTTGACTAGCTAGGTTCACAATGTAAACAAAGGCAACTTGTGTAATTCGAGGATCATTTAGTACAACCACTACCAACAATTTAATGAGTGCTTGCGAAAAACTGGACCAAAGCTATCGTACTTACGCATAATTGATGAATATGGTAAGGTACAGTAGGGGAAAATAGAGGAAAGATGTTCTTCCCCTCTGTTCCTCTCCGCTCTCAAAACAACATGCTCTGTGTAGCAGGTAGAACATCACATTGACACAACGCTGATAGCAACACAACGCTTATCGTGGAGTTAGTGTTACTGTTCTCAGTATCGCTGACATTGTGTAAAATCGTATTACCATCATATTACTGTGGTGTCGGGCTGATTCACATATGTCCCTGCATTTGCTGATGGTGGTGCACAGATGATTGGTATTGTTGTGCCAGTTTATGTGGTTTGGGATGACTTCAAAGATATATATATATATAAATAAAAAAAAATATATATATATATATATATAACCTATAATGTGCCATAGGAATATACCTTTTATTGTGGGGTGATTGTAATAGGAAAATTCTTTTGATGGCTGATGGGAATCAGATATCAGTCTTGGGGCCACAGGAAAGCAGCTTGCGAGCCTGATGTGGCCCCCAGGCCTTGAGTTTGAGACCCCTGGTGTGAAAGGTTAAAAAAAAAAAGCTTTGTTGTTTGAACTAACCCGGGAAATGTACATATCTGTGTATCTCCTTTTCCTCTACCTGTGTCATTTTTTACTTTCCTCATTTCACATTCCTCTCAACTTTTTTCTTGTTCTTTTCTTTTTATTTCACCACCTTTCTCTCTCACCTTTCTCTTTTTTTCTTCACTTTGCTTCCCATTTGCTCTCTCCCTCCCTCTCCACCTCACTTCCCTGTCCTGCTCTTTCTTTATCTTTCCCCCCTCCATCCTTCTCCCTCTGCTGCTCCCTACTTTCCCCTCCTGTGCCTCTTTCCTTCTCGCTCCCCAACTCTCTCGTCCCCTCCTTCCGTCTGCCCTTCCTGTGCCCCTGCAGCCGTACAGGAAGAGCGCCAGAGGAACAAGGAGCGGGAGAGCGAGGTGGAGTCGACCAGTGCCGTCAACGAGGAGATGCCCGTGGAAAAGATCCTGGAGGCCGAGATGGCCGTGGAACAGAAGACCGAGCTGCATGCAGACGGGAGCTCCGGGGACAGCTCGGTAAATGTGTGTGTGTGACCCACCGTCTGACCCCGCAACGCACACATACCAACTTCTCTTACTCCACTGTCTAGAGATTTGATTGTGCGACTGAGCCAACAATTTATTGTGATACAATATATTCTTAGATAAATGACCCGCTTAGTTTAAATGTGATCCTAAGGTCTCCAGTCTCTATTTTGTGCCCTATGTTGAAGTCTCTCTGTTCCTCTCTCCAGCCCAACGACCCAGTCACCAACATCTGCCAGGCTGCAGACAAGCAGCTGTTTACCCTGGTGGAGTGGGCCAAGAGGGTCCCCCACTTCTCTGAGCTGGCCCTGGACGACCAGGTCATCCTGCTACGTGCCGGTACGCTCAAAAAGCCTTCGCCATTTCATGTTCATCAGCACCAAACGGAAGAAAGCTAACTGAAACAGGGAGGGACTACCTGGACATATCCAATAAAACTAGTTTTTTTTTAGTTGTAAAAAGTTTTTTGTCATGCACCCTAATGAACACAGCCCTGCTCAGCTTTGACCTCATTAAATCCAAGCCGTTCACAGCCCTACATGGATAGGCTGATGACCCTGTCTCTCTCCAGGTTGGAACGAGCTGCTGATCGCTTCCTTCTCTCACCGCTCCATCAGTGTGAAGGACGGCATCCTATTGGCCACCGGCCTACACGTGCACAGGAACAGCGCCCACAGTGCCGGCGTGGGAGCCATCTTCGACAGGTAACACACACACATGTGCGATGGACCTCGGTGAAGCACATAGAAGCAGCCTTTTACATGTTCATTTTCAAATAAAAGCTTATAAACTGCAGGGAGAAAGATTGAAAAAAAGGTGCCCCTGAATGATTTAAGCATTCTGCATTGGTTTTTCCGTAAACAGTCGACACTTAATGTCTAGTGTTTTTGTAATGGCAGTTTATTTTATTTGATCATACACGCCGTCATATAAACACTTTACCATACATGTGTTTGTAGAACATAATTTTCAGTCATGGTCATGCCTGTTACTGTTATTATTCATTAAATGGCCATTTCTCTTTGGAGTCCAGATGAGTTTGTTGAAATGAGCTGAATCATTTTCCTGACTAAAGGGAGAATGGAGCACTTTCGGTAGAGTTCGTGCATATATTATGATTACATTTTGTGACGTTTTTGTTCATTTTGGACTACGGTCAGGATTTTTTTGGGCTGTTCGAGCACCCAGCATTTTTTCTGGAGGCAAGCCGAAGTTCAGAGACAAAGTCTACGACCTTTCATTGGTCATTGGTCAACAGTAGGGATTCTTCAGTGAAGTCTTTGTTGTCATTCAACAAGAGACGACTTGTTTTCATGTACATTTTTTAATTGAAAATACACCAAACATCTTAGATGTAAAATTGCACGACTGACATCTATTCGGGCAAAACGTCTAAATTAATGACAGGTTTTTTTTTAGTTATCTTAGATTAATTTTGATTATTTTGAGGAAGTGTATACTGGCTACAGTGTCTCAAAATGGACAAACAGTACTATTGCGCGCTTTTTTTTCTCGTTTTGCAAGCAAAGGTCTTTTAAGGGAGTATGCGAGCACACTCGTTCGGTTCGGCTAGCTGAGTTTGGCCAGGTGCCAGCCGAACTGAAGCATGCTGACGCCTTTAGACTGCCTCTAGAATGATGCAGCGTGCCAGAACGCTGGGGACTAATGCTTAATGTACTGTAGACGTCACTGTTGATTTCACTAGGATACCCTCCTCCCCCCCAACACAGCCACACACACACACGGGGCACATTCATCTATTCCATTTTACATTGGCAGATGTCAGTATTTTATTCAGTAGCGTAAAATAGCCTTTAATCAAGCGGCATGGCACCTGTCTTGAGCAAAATCCTGCACTCATCGCGTGCCCACCCCAACTCAATAGGGTCGCCACATCACATGGTGTGAATTCATTGTTTATTACACAGTAATTACATTGTTATTAATAGTTCGTAAACGGCAAGACTCCCAATTCCCACAGGAATTTAAGCATCTCTTGGATTAACTGGTTGCAGGCTTTTGTTTCAGATTCATCGCAATCTAGACATCCTTCCGTAAATGTGGTCCGCTGAATGTTTTTTTTTTTGTGTGTGACGTGTCTTTTTTTTGTTTCCTAAAAAAAGCATTATTTCCTTCATTCATTTATGATTTATGCCAAATCGATTTGATTAAGATGATTAAACTGCCCTGATCATATTACTGCATTGTTCCTTTGACTATTTATTATGCTCCTCTATTGGCTTATGCTTCTCTGCTCTACTGTCATTGGCCCATGCTAATACCCATAACCCTTTTGTGCTGATTTGGTTAAACCATTTTCATGAAGGATTTTTTTAAATGATCCGTACCTACCCAGAAAGTTTTATATGCTAATTATCGAGGGTACAATGAAGTATGCCTAAAATGCTATGGTAGTGAAGATAAGCAGAGGTCTTGGGTAATACTGTATAGAACTAGTTAAATAAAGGTTCATTAAAAAACAACAACATTAAATAAATAATAACTATTTGCCCTATTTCAATCAGACCCAATATGAACGTTTTCTCCTTTTAAATCTTGTCTGTGCTCAAACGTCTCGGACCTATTTATTGCTGTGTTACATTTGGCATATTTTTGTCATTCCTCAAGCTTTACTTCCCATAGTTTAAATGCTATCTAAAACATTTTCATCAGGCCCAAGTCTCCATCAACAAGAGCCTGTAGCTTGTTAGTCCCAGAAGTGGAACTGGGCACCAAAATGCAATGTAGAGTCTAACTTACCTGTTCCTCTGGGCCCAAACCAACGCAGGGGGGGACAATGTAATAACAATGTAACTGTGTAATAACATTGTAATAACACATTGTAATTGAATACACAGGGAGAGTGCGCACAATGCAGAGGTTGGAGCCATATTTGACAGGTAATGACATCACTACACGCCTACCTTCCCCTATCAACAACGAACACAAAACAAAACAACGCCACAAAATAAACGCTTTTCTTGGCCCAGTTGTTGAGTGAGAGAATCTGGCAGAGAAAGTGCTGTAATTAGCCCAGGTAAAAGAGCGGGTCGTGTGTATCTTGTCCGCTCGTGTTGGGTTCTGTTTTTCCTCTTTTCTGTCGTAGTGCAGGCTCGACTGGTCGCTGGCGCAGCGTCGACAAAACACCAGCTGCTAACTTCCTTCCCTTCATCTTCTTTCTGTCCTTATTAAATTATTGCATTACCCAACATTTTTTGCGACGTGCAGTAGTTTATAAATAAGAAAAGTGTGGTTTGGGCTTGGATGGAATTTCTAGATTGTGTGGTTGTAGTGTAACGTTTAAATGCACAGTGTAAAGAGGATGTAAAACTTGTATCCCTGCCCTTCTGTTACTTTCTTTATTTAACTGCTGCATCGTTGAGTGGAACTGTGGTGAACCCTAGAGAAGATGCTAACCCATCTCCTCCCGTTCTCTCGTCCCTCTGTCACACCTCCCCCTCCTCGACCCTGGTTGTAGAGTTCTCACTGAGCTGGTCAGTAAGATGAGAGACATGCAGATGGACAAGACCGAGCTCGGCTGCCTCCGAGCCATCATCCTCTTCAACCCAGGTAATGATATCCGCTCAAATAATGGTTTGAGACGAGATAACGATTTAAGCCGTTTCAGACCAGATTATGACTTCAGTCATTTCATCCCCGATATAGCATGATGTCAGGAAGAATCACATGTTTATTATTCTCGGTTCTATAGTGCCTGTGTTTGTTCCTGCATTCAGATGCTAAGGGCCTGTCCAGCCCAAGTGAAGTGGAATTGCTGAGGGAGAAAGTGTACGCATCGCTGGAGTCCTATTGTAAACAGAGATACCCGGACCAGCAGGGCAGGTACAAGAGAAACACACAGACATACTATAGCACCTATCCGCACAATACTCCCACGTCACCGCCATGATTGACCTCACTCGTTCTCCCCCATCGCCCCAGGTTTGCTAAGCTCCTCCTCCGGCTGCCAGCGCTGCGCTCCATTGGCCTGAAGTGCCTGGAGCACCTGTTCTTCTTCAAGCTGATTGGCGACACCCCTATCGACACGTTTCTCATGGAGATGCTAGAGGCGCCCCACCAGCTGACCTAAGAACCAGGTTCTGCCCTGGTCCATTTTGCACCAGGGGTTCTAGTTCTGGCACCCTGGTTCTGGGGCTTCACCATGTCTGCTGGTTTTGATGTCCCACTCACACCAACCCCACCACCCCTTCTTCACCCATAACCCCCTCCCCCAAGCTTATACAGCTCCGAAAGACCATATGCTGTCAAACACACAGAAGCAAACACTTTTTCACGTAGGGGTTAAGACACATTGAAGTATCTCCTTTCTAACGGCATATACAAGTTTTATCATGAGTTATCCTTCAGTTGGTAGCCTCCAGCTTTGAGTGTAAACGCTTCTGCGAATCTGGTAGACCTCTCAGCTTCTTGTGGGGTTCGTAGGTTATTCAGATACATTGCTGTGCGCATAGATATGACGAGTGGCTTACTCCGTCTAAGGCTTTACTCTTGGGTTTAACCCAAACACGTCATGATCAGGTGCGTAATATTTCAATCAACTGTCACCCAACTTCTATTGGTCAGGACACAGCCAATAGAGGCAGACACGCCCCTCTGAGTTCACCAATCTGAATGTGATTTGAATAGTATGCTTTATTCATGCTTAAATGCGCTGAATTCATTCTAAAGTACTGTACTCTTAAAATGAGACCTTTTTAAGGCATTGAAATCCAAGGAGGGGGCACTTTGGTTGGCCCTTAAAGCTCACACCAGGCTTTCAAAGAGAAACTGACTTGTAAGATGTGTTCTTTGTTGCATTTTGCTGTTTGTTCTCTAAGTGCAAACAAGGGCCATTGGGCACAGGAAGTGAGTGCAACCTTGTTCAAGAGCACTGCGTTCATTGGTGCTGTTTTAGATGTTTCTTTTTGTTTGATACCCTCTACTTTGCTAATGGTCATTTTTGCACTCTGTGAAACATTACTGTGTAAGTAAACATTTGTTGCAGAAACCTATCTGCCCAGCTTTTAAGAAACTGGGGCAACCACAACGAATCTCTCCATCTCTCATCATATGTCTTCTCAAGAGCCAAGGTGTTAATGGCCGTGCTTCGTTCTGTGAAATGGCCATCCGGTCTAAGAAAGCCTTGATATCATTAGATATCTTGTTCCAGTGGTCTAGTGTACCCCCTACAACTCCCCTTCTACAATATGTAAATAAGATGACACATCTGCTCCTTCACTAGAGCACGACTGGGCAATCCCAATATGTGCATACAGTAGGGAAAACACAGGGGTTAGCAAGCATATTAGCACACAACAAAAAGTATTCCCCGATTAGCAATATGAACAGATAGTGTACACATTCAATATGTACTGTAAAAAAAATATATATATATAATCGTAAAGGGTTTTACCCATAGACTGGATTTTAAGCTTGAAAAACCCACCTCGTTGTCACTGACTATTAGGTCTAGTTGTTGTGTTGGTAGTTCCGTCACTCTTGACGCGATGGTATTCTATAGGGCTGCTGTGTCACGGGCAGGGCGATAGATCCCGCCCCCTCAGCCTGCCCAGCCTGTGACAATACTTTGTGTTTTATTGTGGAGTTGATTGGTTGGCTTCAGCCGATGACCCTGCCAGCCATCTACCGCGACTGTATTGTGTGGTCTGCTTACACAAAGCTAAGCAATAGGGGCCGATTCAGCTTCCCCCCATAACAGAACTAGCTGTCAACACATTAGATACAATCTTTGAACTGAAATATTAAAAGGGCATCGTTACACACAACGTGAGCAATATTGGCGGATGCATAACGATTGAGACCATATTGTGTGCATAGAAGGATTTAGATGTGTGGGTCGTTTATGAAGTATTTGGAGATTGGTATTATTTACCATTCAGAACAGAAATTAGGATGTAGAATAGAGATTGCTGTATCGCTTACTGGACAGAAGTTCAACTGTCCTAAAGTTGGGTGCTACACGACTCGTGGTCTTACAATTATAGATGTGCTTGTTTACACCAGTGGAGGCTGGTGGTAGGAGCTATAGGAGGATGGGCTCATTGTAATGGCTGGAATGGAATTGACATTTTAGTAATTTTAGAAGACGCTCTTAAGCAGAGCGACTTAGAGGAGCAATTAGGGTTAAGTGCCTTGCTCAAGGGCACATCGGCAGATTCTTCACCTAGTCGGCTCAGGGATTAGAACCAGCAACCTTTCGGTTACTGTCCCAACTATCTTAACCGCTAGGCTTCCTGCCGCCCGTTCAGTGGAATGCTGTCAAACACGTTGTTTCCATGTGTTTGGTACCATTCCATTTATTCCATTCCCGCCATTACAATGAGCCCGTCCTCCTATAGCTCCTCCCACCAATGCAAACACAGTACACAAACAAAACGCTAAGAGTGTGCAAGTACACACCCTCCACCTTTTTTCCCTCTTGAAACTGAGGTCTACTTAAGATAGGATTCCCACTCGGCCGTACTCTTTTCAGCCGATCCCCTACATTGACTTGCAGTCAGCCCTTTCTGGCGGGAGAGGAACACCTCCCCCATGTAATGTGGATATGGAGGATGATACCTGTCTAACAGGGTGTCTTACTCGAAGCCTGTGAACAGGCCGTGGGAGCACTGTAGACCATTTACATGCCCGTCGGGTTTATGTACGTCTATACATGTGAATATACACGCTCTGTTCCTCAGTGTCCAGATTGCGAATGTACAGAGAAGAGCTGCGTCGCTTGTTGTCGCATCCCGATTTCAGAGCTCTGAATCGAATTCGGAATCAGTCTCTGCAGAATAAAATGAATGAGTAGAACTCGAGATCAGTCTTAACGAATTTAGTCCCACAGGGTAGAGTATCTGATCTGTGTATCCCCAGTGTGAACCACGATCTTGTCACGATGTTGGCAACAACCCCTCGTGTAATTCCCTCGTTTTTTGGGGGGAGCTTCCTCAGTTGAATGTGAACGCATTTCAATCTCCCATTTCTTAACACTAGAAAAGCCTGGCCTTGAGGGACCCCTCTTCAAGCCAAAACGAAGTCTTTGACTCCAACATTCTAACAGTCTAATAAATTAATTTCATATATGCTATTGGGAAAATAATATTTTGCTTGTGTTTATGAAGGTCTTAGGTAACAGAATGCCAAAAAATGTATTATTTCAAAGAACAAAATAGCATTTTCATGAGTTTGTTACTGTAGGCTATATGTTTTCTCATGCTCAAGTGTAGAGCTCATGGAACAGAGGTCATTATTGGAAAAGTGATATTTTGAAATAGAGCCAATTTTGGATACTATATAGAAATCAGTCTTACCTGCATGTGACTCCGTAGGAGGATTTGAAAAAGTCACTTGTCGCTCCGAAAAATATATATCCTCTTTTTAAAACTGCTTATAACACAAAATGCTAACATGCGTGTGTTAGACATATTTAGGAAAAGTCAAAATGGCAGAGATATTTAAATGTCATATTTAGTCAAAATGACTCACTTGCCTCTTCTAATGCTGTAACAGTGCATTTTAAAGTGAATCCCTTGTTATGCTGTGTCTTGTCCTATAAAATTCAGTTTAGCTGTGAGCAGAGATTACTTCGTATAGTATAACAGCCCTATAAGAATTCTACAGGTTCTATAAGCTAAGCATTTTCAGGTTGTTCAGGCAGACAGTTCATCAGAAGAAGATTTTTTTTAACTGCCTGTACACTATGTTTATGTGCCTGTGTTGATATGTCACTATGTCCACTGTGTACAATGAAGTCTTGGTCTGGTTATACCAGCAAGCTTGGGTGTGCTGCAGCATGGAGAGAGGTTTTCAACAACACAGACAGATGCACAGAAGAGCATGGGCGCAAGCGAAGTGGGGCGTGAATTTGCGGACATGTTGCCCGGGCCCTTCTCTTCCCTTGCCAACCGAGTGCAGTGTCCCTTCGGTATTACTTGATGGCAGTGCTGCGGCGGTCTTCGCCCTTGGAGACAGACCGCCGGTGTGCGGCCCAAAGATGCGTGTCCCTCGTGACCGCGTGCACTCAAGGCAGACGCCTGGACCTTTTGATTACGTTCATTTATCTTCAACTTACTTATGAAATCACTTCCTTAAAAAAAAAAAAAACGCTTAAGCTTTTGCAGCCTGTGAAGCTGTTATGTGTTGGTATCTAGCGGGATGCAATACTTATTTAATAGGCACCCTGGTGCAAAGGTCAACTCTATGATGATCAAAACACCCCATGCGGTTGGTTGGTGCCACCCCTGTGATGACGTAACACTGCCAAACGGGTGTGAAGGCCAGCGTTGATGCTGTGCCACGCTGAGGCCCCGTGGCTGACTGTTGAGTATTCAGAGTGTTGTGCTTTGTCACTAAAGAACTCCCCTTTATAAGAAAGGTGCCACAGCAAGGGGGAGGGCACTAGTCGGGGTGGTCCCTATGGTGATTATACTGTGCATTGGTGCTTTTCTTTAAGTGGCCCAAGAGGGCAGAGTTACAAGCTAGGAACGTGCACCGATAATTTGGCTATTTGGATCACAGTTTTGTCTTCCGTGTCCAGCGCAAACAGGAGTGTGTTAACGTAGAAAAATATGCATTGGACACTGCCAGCAAACCTTGGCTTAAGCTGAGAAAAAAATTGGAGCCAATGCATAGATCCCAAAGGTGCGCGCTGAAGTCACGCCTCTGGATAGTGTCCCATTACGCAGATGAACTTGAGGGGAGGGCCACCTCAACATGCTCAGAGGAGAATGCGTTCAAAGTGGGATAAGTGCTTAGGATGGTAGACTTTCACTTGATCAGAGTTGTTTTGTTGATCAAGAAAAGCTGTTTTCGTTAGATCTCGAGATTTCCTGTCGTTGATTCCCGCCAAAATACACTGCTTCTTTGTTGTGCTTGACTCTTTCCTTTGACCGCGCTATTCATCTGTCTGTATTCAGGACTATTAAACACATGCAGGAACTGTTATATCACATGGGAGCTTCAGTTTCCTTTTTCTCATGTCTATTTTTTTTGTCATGTTTTTATCTCTGACTCCAGCATACATGTGGAAATGATTGACTGTTGTGTGTTTTGGGGAAGGAAAGTCATTTTTTTGTCATTTAATTTGGAATCTGTTTCTGTTGTATCATGTCCGAGTAAAGGTTTTAATACTGTACCATTCCTGTCTTGGTGGATTTTGTCTGTCCATGCTTTTCAGTGTATGTTTCAAAATAAGCATTCAAAGAACAATGTGGAACATTTGACTTGTTGGAAGCTTGACAACCATGTACTATTGGATTCAACATTTTGATTTACAGTTGAAGTCGGATGTTTACATACACTTAGGTTGGAGTCATTAACATGTTTTTCAACCACTCCTCAAATTTCTTGTTAACAAACTATAGCTTTGGCAAGTCGGTTAGGACATCTACTTTGTGCATGACACAAGCAATTTTTCCAACAATTGTTTACAGACAGATTATTTCACTTAGAATTCACTGTATCACAATTCCAGTGTGTCAGAAGTTTACATACACTAAGTTGACTGTGCCTTTAAACAGTTTGGAAAATTCCAGAAAATGATGTCATGGCTTTAGAAGCTTCTGATAGGCTAATTGACATCATTTGAGTCAATTGGAGGTGTGCCTGTGGATGTATTTCAAGGCCTACCTTCAAACTCCGTGCCTCTTTGCTTGACATCATGGGAAAATCAAAAGAAATCAGCCAAGACCTCAGAAAACAAATTGTAGACCTCCACAAGTCTGGTTCATCCTTGGGGGCAATTTCCAAACACCTGAAGGTGCCACGTTCATCTGTACAAACAATAGTACGTAAGTATAAACACCATGGGACCAGCATATGCAGCCATCATACCGCTCAGGAAGGAGATGCGTTCTGTCTCCTAGAGATGAACGTACTTTGGTGCGAAAAGTGCAAATCAATCCCAGAACAACATCAAAGGACCTTGTGAAGATGCTGGAGAAACAGGTACAAAAGTATATATCCACAGTAAAATGAGTCCTTTAACGACATAACCTGAAAGGCCGCTCAGCAAGGAAGAAGCCACTGCTCCAAAACCGCCATAAAAAAGCCAGACTGCGGTTTGCAACTGCACGTGGGGACAAAGATCGTACTTTTTGGAGAATTGTCCTCTTGTCTGATGAAACAAAAATATAACTGTTCGGCCATAATGACCATCGTTCTGTTTGGAGGAAAAAGGGGGAGGCTTGCAAGTGAAAGAACACCATCCCAACCGTGAAGCACGGAGGTGGCAGCATCATGTTGTGGGGGTGCTTTGCTGCAGGAGGGACTGGTGCACTTCACAAAATAGATGGCATCATGAGGTAGGAAAAGTATGTGGATATATTGAAGCAACAACTGAAGACATCAGTCAAGAAGTTAAAGCTTGGTCACAAATGGGTCTTCCAAATGGACAATGACCCCAAACATACTTCCAAAGTTGTGGCAAAATGGCTTAAGGACAACAAAGTCAAGGTATTGGAGTGGCCATCCAGGGTCTGTTCTGGGGGGGGGGGGGGGGGCAGTACCCCTGTGACAACAATTTTGGACCCCCTTGTGGCCCCCTAAATGTGGAGTATGAAATAATTTTTACATAACTAATTTTTGCTATCGTTCTTTTTTTACATCCGTTATTAGACAGTGGCAACGCGGAACACTAATGATTATGAACATGGTCTTTTACCTGCTAATGCCTGCAATGCAGTGAAGAAAACTATATGACAATAACGTCTAGTGTAACTGGCCCCTCTAACAGTACAATTGGCCCCCCCATGTGAAATGGTCTAGAACCGCCACTGTGTCCATCACAAAGCCCTGACCTCAATCCCATAGAAAATTTGTGGGCAGAACTGAAAAAGCGTGTGCGAGCAAGGAGGCCTACAAACCTGACTCAGTTACACCAGCTCTGTCAGGAGGAATGGGCCAAAATTCACCCAACTTATTGTGGGAAGCTTGTGGAAGGCTACCTGAAACCTTTGACCCAAGTTAAACAATTTAAAGGCAACGCTACCAAATACTAATTGAGTGTATGTAAACTTCTGACACACTGGGAATGTGATGAAAGAAATAAAAGCTGAAATAAATAATTCTCTCTACAATTATTCTGACGTTTCACATTCTTAAAATAAACTGGTGATCCTAACTGACCTAAAACAGGGACTTTTTACTCTGATTAAATGTCAGGAATTGTGAAAAATTGAGTTTAAATGTATTTGGCTAAGGTGTATGTAAACTTCCGACTTCAACTGTAGATCAATTATACGTTCTGATGTTCTGATTTGTTATGAATCAGTTTAAGCATTTTCAACAGGCTTCTTAGAGAAAGTAACTTGTTGTCTAATAAATGGAATATCTTGATTGGCCTCCCCCGTGTCAAGAAATGGGATGGTATGGTCCTCAGTCCAGCAGGACCCCAGGGCCTCGAGTGCCCAGTGGCGCTGTAGTTTAGCGATGAATCCACCAGAGGGAGCGCCGACCTGTGTCCTTTCTACCCCGGCCTGCTGTTACAAACTGTCCAGCCGCGGAAAGTGTGTCCGTCCTTCTCTCATCGCTGTTTGGTAATGACCGCTTCTCTGTACAAGTTTTATTTTCTGTTATCTCCCCCCACCCCTGTCTCCTCCCTCAATTTTGACTCATTGGTTTGATTTTCTTCTCGGTCAACATTGTGCCTTTTCCCTCAATTACAAAAGCCTTCTAGAAGGATATTCACAATAACCCGAGGATTTGGGCCCACGGACATAACATTTTAGAGTCGGTAAAATGCCTAACTTAAATCACAGACCACCTATACAGCCTGCCAACTTTCTACAACTCATATTCAGTAATCGTCCACAGTTATTGAGGCTACAGCCTCTCTTCAGATGTATCTACCGTATTATAATTGAATTCCCAATTTAAAAAAGAAATTATAGTTTCAAACATGTCTTGTTCAAAGTCACGTTTCCCAGGCTTGGTCAGTGTAACAACCAGTAGCCTAATGAAAAATGGCGGTCGGTTAGTGTAAACGTCTTAGGCTATGGAGTCAAGTCTAGTGTGGGCACCAGGAAGAGTAGCTTCGGCTTTCGCAACAGCTAATGGGGATCCCAATAAAATACCAAAATAAAGTACTTTGTCATACAGCAGCTATGACTGAAATTGTTAACATTCCTTTTGCTCTGTACTTACGTAATTTTCGCGTTATTTCTGCACTATACCGAGTCAAACGTTACGTTACACAAGCAATACAGATTTACAGCTTTATTGTGAGTCATTGGATTCTGATTGAAGTGGAACCTGGCCTCAAGTCAGTAGTAGTACTCAGTACCGACAACAAAGATGCACAGTAACGCCGAGGAAGTTGCGTCTGTTGTTCCAATTGTGTCCAGCAGAGGGAGTACGTACCTTGACCTGATACAGAGACATGATGAGCTTGATGTCAAGCAGTGGATCAATTGTATTGTAGGCCTATGTGTGAACCTCCATGTATCTCTGACTCATGTTTAGTCACATTTGACATGCATTGGCTGAAATGGTTGCATGATTGAAATGTATACAAGGCTGTTAAGTCCAGTGAATCATTCCTCAGGTTGTACCTATGGGACTCATCGCCCATAGGGCGGCGCACAATTGGCCCAGCGTCGTCCGGGTTTGGCCGGTGTAGGCTGTCATTGTAAATAAGAATTTGTTCCTAACTGACTTGCCTAGTTAAATAAAGGTTACATTTAAAATATATATAAAATAAAATAAAAATGAATCAATCTGCTTCTCCCTCTACTTTACATCTACCTTGCTCTCAGCTGCACCCTGTGGGGGCCTCTTTTGCAAATTCTTCTTCACCTCTCTCAGGGTCTTTTTAACATTTTTCATTTCCGACTCCCAGTCCCTCCCCAATCCTGTTCCTCTCCTCCCAACCGTCTCCCTCGTCTCCTCCTTGTCCAGTTCCCCTATGTGTTAGGGGTGGCATAATGGGGCCTTTATGCAGGGACAAAATTCCATGTTCTTTTTAAACTCTCATGCCTCAAATGTTTGATTTCTCTAAATGAATATTATTGCTGAGTATTAAATCAAATGTTTCTGTTTGGTGGGCAATGTGTGGTTAAAGAACTCCCACACCTAGCTGCATGCAGACAGAACTTTATTGAACTTGTGAACTGATCACTTAGACTCAGCAAATATTCACATATGGAAAGGCTTCCGATTTCTGTACGGTTTGATTGCTTTAATCCCAGTGCAATTAACAAACACTTTACTCACATTTAAGATGTTAAAGCATGTATTTGCATGTTATACACGCTATCACTGAAGAACTTGGTTCGAAGGTCATGCTCTAATCTATTTTAATCAGCATGTCTGTGTCTTTTTAAATCTTTTTTTTCTGTTATCACCCCATGTTCCTTTCCATGTAGTCTAAATAAAACGATTTTAAGACACTGGCTCCGTCCCTCTCCTGTCAGTATTAACCCCTCCTTCATTCTATCCAGTCATCGGTCACATAACCTACATGTTTTTTTTCTTCTTTCGGTCCCATCCTGTTTCTTTCTATGACTATATAAGGTCAAAAGTGAGAGATGCAGGTAGACCTGGAGAAGGTACACTGCCTTCAGAAAGTATTCACACCCCTTGACTTATTCCACACTTTTTTGTGTTACAATCTGAATTCAGAATGGATTAAAAATATATTTTTCCTCACCCATCTACAGAGAATACCCAACAATGATAAAGTGAAAACTTTTTAGAAATGTTTGCACATTTTTTGAAAATGAAATACAGAAATATCTAATTTGCATAAGTATTCACACACCTGAGTCAATGCATGATATAATCACTTTTGGCAATGATTACAGCTGTGAGTCGTTCTGGGTAAGTCTCTAAGAGCTTTGCACACCTGGATTGTGTGGAAAAAGTCAAGGGGTGTGAATACTTTCTGAAGGTACTGTATGCGTTAAGCTTTATAAGGTGATGATGAGGCCAAGTATGGATTGTGTTTTAGGGTGTTTGTTGGCATGTCTCTGTTACTCTGTCAGAGTTCAGTTGGTAGGTCAGTCTGTTACAGAACACCCTGTTACTTCTCCATGTTTGTAAGATTTGTGCAATTACACATATTTACATTATCCCTAAATCCCAAAACCAAATGAGCTTCAAATAAAATGAGTAATGGGAAATTGTTTGCTATATTCAAAACAAGCTCTGTGATCTGAAATCATAGTCCTTTAAAAAATGATATATTTTGTCACAAGTTATGACTTTGTTATTATGGAGTATTTTATTGTTAATACTCCATTATTGCTGTGGAGTATGACACAGTAGGCATTTGTTATAACAGTTGCACAAAAAGACATGCAATCTTTATTGAACTAAATACCCATGTAAAGGTTGTAGTTGTTTTGATGTTGTTTGATCACTTAGTTGGATGCAGAAGTAAAATGTAAATGCACAATTGAAGCAGTAAAGTAGGTTTTATAGTAGCTTTTGGCTTCCTTTAGTGACTTGGATTTATACTGAACAAAAATATAAACACAACATGTAAAGTGTTGGTCCCATGTTTCATGAGCTGAAATAAAACAAAACACTCCATGTTCTATAGACACAAAAAGTTTATTTCTCTCAAATGTGGTGCGCAAATTTGATTACATCCCTGTTAGTGAGCATTTCTCCGTTGCCAAGATAATCCATCCACCTGACAGGTGTAGCATATCAAGAAGCTGATTAAACAGCACGATCATTACACAGGGGACTGGGGACAATAAAAGGCCCCTCTAAAACGTGCAGTTTCGTCACACAACATAATGCCACAGAGGTCTAAAGTTTTGAGGGAGCGTGCAATTGGCATGCCGACTGCAGGAATGTCCACCAGAGCTGTTGGCAGAGAATGAAATGTTAATTTGGCCTATAAAATATGATTTCCTCATGTGAACTGTAAGTCAGTAAAATCACTGAAATTGTTGCACGTTGTGTTTATATTTTTCTTCAGTGTAGATAGATAGAAAAAAAACATAATTTTGCCATGTAGGCCTATCATGTATTGCACTGTCCCCGCAAAGAACACTAGTGTATCAGTACATCGATCCTTGCCAGGAGTGAATGTGAGAGGGGTGAAATGTGTCACAGAGGGGAAATGGGGAAAGGAAGGGAAGAGGACAAACAGGAAGGAAGGAAGAAAGGGAGGGATTATTATTCTGTATCATCATAGTTATGTATTCTTCTAACTGGCTCTGTGTGTGTTAGCCTAGACAGGATGTTACCAAACAAAAATCAAACAGAGACCAAGCAAGGGACTGCTTTGATGGCTTTCCAAAGGCAAACATTAGGAGGAATTGCTGACCTCAAACGTTCCTTTAATTTTGGGGTTGTTTTTATTGTGCTCTTTCCCTGACCTGATTAACTATACCCAATCTCTATTTCTTGTTACTGTGGGTTTCACCACTTTGGATCACTGAGGAGATATTCTATAGGCCAGTCCTTTGCCTGCTGTTTGGTAACTTTAATGACAAAGCGCTCATAAGATACATTCTATTAGGGAATGAGTGATGATTATGAATGTCTTATTCATTAAAGTGGCTTCATTGTGTTACCCATTTATTTCAGTACACTTCAATTCATTTTTTTTATACTTTGGTCTTTCTAGGTTGTAAGATCGGATCGCTGTGTGCAGGACTGTAGATAGCTTTACTCTGAGGCAAGCTGGAACCAGGAGGCAGGACTTGACAGGACCAGACTGGCAGCAGCTGGATTAGCTCCAAAGGTAAAATGGGTTTTGTTAGTGGTCCAGTCAGAAGGAGTACTGTTTGTGTCAGGATTGGTCAAATATGATTGATTTTGTAGTGGAAGAATGTGCATGACATCAAGTCAATGATATCGCCTGAAATGTAGTTGTCCAAGATCAAGCTCAGGTTCTTTGCATTGGAGAGTTATTTGAATGGATAGGCCTTTGTGGTATGAAACGCCCGGTTGAGGCTATGAAGGTATGTGTAGCAGATGTAGTATTGCTAGCAGTTTAGCTGAGCACCAGAGCGAGCATTAAGCGGGGACATCACCCTGTCTGAGACTTGAAGTAGTGTCGCTCTTGCTCAACCAAAACCATGGCTTTGGTAGAATGATTGGTTAGACCGCTGCTTCGTGAGTGTGAAGAATTGTTGTGCAGAAGGTCCTGAGTTCGTGCCCAGGTGGGGCCAGGGATGGGACATAATCTATTACTGTGGTGCCGTGACTAGTATCACACAGTCAGGCTCTGCCTGGTTGCTGATTGGTTATTATTTTGTAAGAAACATTGATGACGTGACCATAGGAATGTGAACAGAGCACAACAAGGAACCAAGCACTGAGCCCTGAGGGACTCCAATCGTCAAAATGCATTGATTGTAAGGAAACATTCCTGTCCTTGGCCACTTATTAAGAGCTAGATAAGTCCCAGTCCAAAAACAACCCATAGCCTCCAGGGACTTCATGTAGATCAGTGTTTCTCAAACTTGGTGCACATTTAAATTTTTTGCCCTAGCACTACACAGCTGATTCAAATAATCAACTAATCATCAAACTTTAATTATTTTAATCAGCTGTGTATTACTAGGGCAAAAAACTAAACGTGCACCCCTTTGGGTCCCGAGGACCAAGTTTGGGAAACACTTATCTAGATAGAAAGAAATGTATAGGTAATTTATAAGAAATATGGTAGTTGCTCCACCTTGCCCTCGTAATATTGCTTACACCTAACCAATCCTTAACAAGGACTGGGCGTTGTTTCTAGAGCATGGTCACTGGGCCCGTCTCTGCGGCTTCCTATTATAATTAATAAAATAATGATATCTGATGGTTTAATTGGTCCAATGCTGCCAACAGGCCTTGCAGGATCAAAACTGAATGGGGAGGTGGAATCTCATTTAGATTTGAATGGAGTGTTGAAACCAATGAACTTCGGCTGCTTGTGGTGCTGAGTACATTTGCTTTTTTTCTGTGGGAATTGCACCGGTCTCCTCATATTTTATCGTGTTTTTGTATACTATTTCATCCGTTGTTCACAGTTGCTTTGTTGTCTCTGTTTTGCCAATATTTTTAAATTCTTGATTGACCGTATAGCCTCAAATCATGTGTGAAGGGGGAATTGAAGACTATTTAACATTTGCCCCCCCCCCCCCCCCCCCCACTCCGGCACTTTGGGAAACACTGTTAAGTTATTAAGTTGTAGACTGTGGGTGGAATGACCCTTAAAGTTAATTTATCATTCTGTTTAATATGTGGCATATTGTGCCTACAATATATGTTGTTCACCTGAATAATCATTAACACTTCCAGTGGACAGCTGGTCTTGGATAAGGCTGTACGAGATGAAGACTCCGCAGTTCTCGTCACTCTCCTCCTCTACACTCCCCTTCCTCCAAGGTTCTACTGTACCACTGGGCCCGTCTCTGCTGCGCCCTGTCTCACAAAAGGCCCTTCTGTTTTCCCTGCCTTTCCCCTGCCACCCCACCCCCTCCCTCAACACCCCAGTGGTACATTCCCTCTCCTCCCCTATCGCATTCCATATTGACCAGTCCCATTGGGAAGTACCTCATTGACCTCATTGGGAACAGAACCATAGTGGTCCACTCTTGAGTATGGTGGACCTTTAGAGTGTCTCAGGTAGACTTAACACAGGCCTAGTACCCGTTCCTGTAAACTGTGGCCCTCAGTTGTTTCCTTGATTATAGTCCCAGCATACACAAATAAAATGTTATTCGGCACATGCTTCATCAACAACAGGTATAGACTAACAGTGAAATGCTTACTTACGGGTCCTTCCCAACAATGCAGAGAGAAAAAAAGTACATTTTTTCTCTCACCCATCTACACACAATATACATTTTTGCAAATGTATTGAAAATAAAAGACAGAAATGTCTCAGTTACACAAGTATTCACACCCCTGAGTCAATACTTTATGGAAGCCCCTTTAGCAGCAATTACAGCTTTGAGTCGTCTTGGGTATGTCTGTATCAGCTTAGCACATCTTGATTTGGGGATTTTCTCCCATTCTTCCTTGCAGATTCACTCAAGCTCTGTTAAGTTAGATGGGGAGCGGCAGTGAACAGCAATCTTCAAGTCTTTCCACAGATTTTATATGGGATTTAACTCTGGGCTTTGGCTGACCCACTCAAGGAATTTCACATTCTTGTTCTGAAGCCATTCCAGCATTGATTTGGCTGTATGATTGGGGTCATTGTCCTGCTGGAACTAAATCTTCGCCCCAGTCTAAGGTTGTTTGCACTCTCTTAGCAGGTTCTCATCAAGGATTTGCCTGTATTTCGCTCCATTCATTGTTCCCTCTATCCTTACCAGTCTCCCAGTCCCTGCCGCTGAAAAGCATCCCCATAGCATGATGCTGCCACCATCATGCTTCACAGTAGGGATGGTGCTAGACGGGTGTTTCATCAGACCACAGTCTTTTACCTTTTACCTTATGCTCTCAGTCTTTCATGTGTCTTTTTTTGCAAACTCCAGACGTGCTGTCATGTGCCTTTTTCTCAGAAGTGGCTTTCATCTGGCCACTCTCCCATAAAGCACAGATTAGTGAAGTGCTGTAGAGACTGCTGTCCATCTAGCAAGTTCTCCCATCTCAGCCAAGAAACTGTAGTTCGGTCAGAGTGGTCATTGGTTTCTTGATCACCTGCTTGATCAAGGTCGTTCTTGGCCGGTTGCTCAGTTTAGCGGGGTGGCCAGCTCTAGGAAGAGTCTTGGTGGTTCCAAACTTCTTCAATTTAAGAATGATAGAGGTCATTGTGTTCTTGGGGATCTTCAATGCTGCAGAAATCTTTTGGTACCCTTCCCCAGATATGTGCCTCCACACAATCTTGTCTCAGAGCTCAACAGACAATTCCTTAGAACTCATGGCTTGGTTTTTTCCCAATGATGGAGACCATTGTGCTTTTGAGAAACTTTCAACACTCTAGAAGTTGTTTTATACCCTTTTGCAGATATATGCCTCCTCATAAATCTCAGAGATCTACAGACAGTTCCTTGGACCTCATGGTGTAGTTTCTGCTCTGACATGCGCTGACAATTGTGGGACCTTATAAAGACAGGTGTGTTTCTTTTTAAATAATGTCCAAACAATTGAATGAGACACAGGTGGACTCATCAAGTTGTAATGACATCTCAAGGATGATCAAAGGAAATTGGATGCACCTGAGCTCAATTTGGAATGTCATAGCAAAGGGATGTGAATACTTATGTAAATGAGATATTTCTGTGTTTCATTTTCAATACATTTGCAAAAATTTCTAAAAACATGTTTTCACTTTGTCATTATGGGGTATTTTGTGTAGATGGGTGAGGAAAATAATACATTTTATCAGTTTTGAATTCAGCCTGTAACACAACAAAATATGGAATAAGTCAAGGGGTATGAATACTTTCTGAATGCACTCTAACTAGGAATAGATAGACTACGCAACAGGATAGTAATCAGTAGCAGCAGTGTATGTGATTAGTCAAAAACTGTTGTGCAGAAAGGGTCAATGCTGATATTCCGGGTAGCTATTTGGTGACTGGAGATAGGGCCTAATTCTGAGTCATTTATGTTCATGCCTGGGTGTGGCATTTGATAGCTATGTCGTTACTTTGCTTTTGTCATTTGTGTCGTTTGTGTTGTCATTGGTGTAGACTTACATTTTGTAGCACGGGAGACCCTTCCATATTCACAACATGAATGTAGCGTTTTAGAATTAAATGATGCTGTACTGAAAAACAATCCTCTTGTAGGGGTTTCCATTGTGCAGGATGAAAGATGAGAGGCAGCAAGTATGTCAACTATTCCATTTGTTGCTGGTGGTGAGGGTATGAAACAGCAGCCAGGCCGGAACTTCAGCGGTCAGCTGGCTTCTGTGGATAGAGGGAAGGTTAGGTGGGTCATTTTGACGTTAGCATGACGCTGTGCTCTACCTGCTCCTGCTGACCGTGCGAATGGACTCTGTAGAGCAGGGGTCACCAACTGAGTTCCTTAAGACACAAGTTAATTAATAAATATCTGAATCATTATGTGTACAAGAGAAATCTGGTCAGTTGTATAATATATTCATCACAGATTTATAATAAATAAACAAATAGATCTTAGTGGCTGTCATGTGTGATCTTTGTTACATACACAAAGGCATAAAGATATACTCAGCTAGACTATCATAATAAACAATGGGGTAACTTCGGGACAAAAAAGGTCACATCTATTCTTTACTGAATACAAATATAAACACAAGATAAACCATCCACCTGACAGGTGTGGCATATAAAGAAGCTGATTATACAGCATGATCATTACACAGGTGCACCTTGTGCTGGAGACAATAAAAGGCCACTCTAAAATTTGCAGTTTTGTCACACAACACAATGCCACAGATGTCTCAAGTTTTGAGGGAGAGTGCAATTGGCATGCTGATTGCAGGAATGTCCACCAGAGCTGTTGCCAGAGAATTGAATGTTCATTTCTCTATCATAAACCACCTCCAATGTCCTTTTATAGAATTTGGCAGTACGTCTAACCGGCCTGACAACTGCAAACTGTTTTCTGATGTCAACGTTGTGAACAGAGTGCCCCATGGTGGCGGTGGGGTTATGGTATGGGCAGGCATAACCTACGGACAACGAACACAATTGCATTTCATCAATGTTAATTTGAATGCACAGAGATACCGTGACGAGATCCTGTACAACAGCATGTTCCAGTTCCCGCCAATATCCAGCAACTTCGCACACCATTGAAGAGGAGAGGGACAACATTCCACAGGCCATAATCAGCAGCCTGATCAACTCTATGCGAAGATGTGTCGTGCTGCATGAGGCAAATGGTGGTCACACCAGATACTGACTGGTTTTCTGATCCATGCCCCTATCTTTTTTTTCAAGGTATCTGTGACCAACAGATGCACATCTGTATTCCCAGTCGTGAAATCCATAGATTAGGGACTAATGAATTTATTTCAATTAACTGATTTCCTTATATGAACTGTAACTCGGTAAAATCTTTGAAATTGTTGCATGTTGTGTTTATATTTTTGTTCAGTATACATGGTTCGCTGTTTGTATGTTGAGTAGACTCAGATGAGCGTCAGATCAAGTCCATAATATGCTTATTTGTATATACCTGACAGTGGTACAGTGGTTTTGCCACTTCTTAAACACCTGAATTATGCAAGCAGCGCATGAGAGCTGGGCGCGGCTGGTAGCCTAGCGGTTAGAGTGTTGGGCCAATAACCGAAAGGTCGCTGGTTCGAATGCCTTAGCTGACAAGGTGAAAAATCTGTCAACGTGCCCTTGAGCAAGGCACTGAACCCTTAGTGCCTTGCCAGTTTTTCCATCAGTTCTGAGTGGGTAATTTGCTGTTCACCGCCAGGCTCCTAAATTAAAACTCTGCCTCCCCAGGGGAGATGGCACTTGATTGCAAAACACTTGCACCTACACTACATGACCAAAGGTATGTGGACACCTGCTTATTGAACATATAATTTCAAAATCATGGGCATTAATATGGAGTTGGTCCCCCTTTTGCTTCTATAACAGCCTCCACTCTTCTGGCAAGGCTTTCCACTAGATGTTGGAACATTGCTGCAGGGACTTGCTTCTGTTCAGCCGCAAGAGCATTAGTGAGGTCGGGCACTGATGTTGGGCGATTAGGCCAGGCTCGCAGTCGACGTTCCGTTCATCCCAAAGGTGTTCGATGGGGTTGAGGTCTGAGCTCTGTGCAGGCCAGTCGAGTTCTTCCACACCGATTTCAACAAACCATTTCTGTATGGACCTTGCTTTGTGCACGGGGGCATTGTCATGCTGAAACAGGAAAGGGCCTGCCCCAAACTGTTGCCACAAAGTTGGAAGCACAGAATTGTCTAGAATGTCATTGTATGCTGTAGCGTTAAGATTTCCCTTCATTGGAACAAAGGGGTCAAGCCAGACCATGAAAAACAGCCCCAGACCATTATCCCTCCCCACCAAACTTTACAGTTGACACTATGCATTGGGGCAGGTAGCATTTTCCTGGCATCCACCAAACCCAGATTCGTCTGTCAGACTGCTGGATTGTGAAGTGTGATTCATCACTCAAGAGAACGTTTTTCCACTGCTCCAGAGTCCAATGGCGGTGAGTTTTACACCACTCCAGCTGACACTTGGCATTGAGCATGTTGATCTTAGGCTTGTGTGCGGCTACTTGGCCATGGAAACCCATTTCATGAAGCTCCCGACAAACAGTTTTTGTTCTGACGTTGCTTCCAGAGGCAGTTTGGAACTCAGTAGTGGGTGTTGCAACCGAGGACAGGCGATTTTTACACACTACACGCTTCATCACTCGGTGGTCCCGTTCTGTGAGCTTGTAAGGCCTACCAGTTCGCAGCTGAGCCATTGTTGCTCCTAGACATTTCCACTTCATAATAACAGCACTTACAGTTGACCGGGGCAGCTCTAGAAGGGCAGAAATCTGACGAACTGACTTGTTGGAAAGGTTACATCCTATGACGGTGCCACGTTGAAAGTCACTGAGCTCTTCAGTAAGGTCATTCTACTGGCAATGTTTGTCTATGGAGATTGCATGACTATGTGTTCAATTTTATTCACCTGTCAGCAACGGGTGTGGCTGAAATAGCCGAATCCACTAAATTGAAGGCGTGTCCACATACTCTTTGTATATATAGTGTATATTCTCAAGGAATGCTGCAAAATATACCAATCACCTTAAAGCCATAATGGAGAAGGATGCTACCTAATTTCATGAGGGTGTGGTTTATGGCATATTTCATCTGGAATCTTCTACTGCTTGTGTTTCGGTCTGGACATAAGATACAAATTTAAAAAAGTGAACTGTCCCTTTTAACAGTGAGGTGATTGAAGGAATGGGTTGTTTAAATGATTCTAACATGAAACCATTGTAGGTTTACTGATTCCAAAATACACAGTTTAGTCATGTTGTTGGACAGTAGGTCAGCTGAAGTGAACCCCCTGGTCGACTGCCCCTCCCCTCCCCACCTCCATTTTTTTCTAGAATTTCCCTGTGTAAATACTGTTTGATCCCGCTCTCTCTCTCTCTCTCTCTCTCTCTCTCGCTTCATCAATGGCCCTCATTCATTCCCCCTCTCCGTCTGCATGCCTCTGTACCCCCTTCCCTCCTTCACTATTCATTCCTATGATTTTTCCTGCCTGTACCTTTCCATGGCTTGAAGTATTTCAACGCACACGTATTAACCCATTGTAAAGACATGCCTGTAGAGGCCATCACACTCAGTGAAACAATATGTTCTATTGTCACATACACCAGACAGGTGCAGTCAAAATGTGTTGTTTTACCGGGTCAGCCATAGTAGTACGGCGCCCCTGGAGCAAATGAAGGTTAGGTGCCTTGTTCAAGGGCACATCGACCGATTTTTCACCTTGTTGGCTTGGGTATTCAAACCAGCGACCTTTCAGTTACTGGCCCAACGCTCTAACCGCCAGACTACCTGCTGCCCAGTATTGGCCTATTAAAATCCAACGCTAAGCAGCATCCATTGATATCGACAGATCCACCTCACCACTCCATGGACACACAGCCATCATACACAGCCATCATACACAGCCATCATACACAGCCATCATACACAGGGTGGCATACACAGGGCGGCATAGAAACTCCAGACCTCACAGACACCCACCCCACACATAGATAAATACACCCACCTATGCATACCCTCTCTCTGTGTAGGCCTGTCTCTCTCTGCCCCTCTATTCCCTCCCTCTTGCTCTCTTTTCTCTCTCTCTCTCTCCTCTGAATGCCTATTTCGATTGCATGTGGTTAGTTGGGCGTGTTCACGGTCATCAGTGACCCATTCTCTCATTCAATTCCTTCTTCTTTACCTGCATCACCTCTATCAGTGTGCCCAGGCCATGCATGTGTCAAACACACACACACACACACACACACACATTCACTCTGTGCTAACATCCTACATTAATACCCCAACCCCTCCCTCGCCCCATTTCCTCCCACCCCCTCTCTGATCTATTTTTGTGTTATGTGGCGAGTAGGGTGTGTGTGCTCGGGTTTGCAGCCCTGCCCAGTAAAATACAGACTTTTCAAGGAAGTCAACAATATAATATGGTCGCTTTATTGTAATTACAAGGTTCCAGTTTTGAAAATAGCCAGGCTACCCACAAGCACTTGCTGTGTCTGTCTCTACGGCACTCGTTGCTATTCTTTTGCACCCCCCTCAACTCCCCCGGCCAGCTCTCTTTTGGTTAATATTATTTGGCACAGCAACGCAGAAGCCCATCAGTAAATCAAGTGACATCATCATAGCCAATGAAATATAATTGGTTCTCACTAGCTGAGTGTTGAAAATCTGGCACGTGGGAGGCCAACCCTGACCACGATGAACCACAGAGCCTTGCGGTCTTTGTCTTAACCCTAAAATTACTGCCGGCAAATTACTAGGCTTTATTAATTTAAAGAGGCTGACATTCAAGGTAAATTCCGTAACTGGTAGTTCAGACTTAACCCTAAAACCTGCTGCCCAGATTTAGTAAGAGCATCTGCTTGTTCTTTCAGCAGATTGTACAGTGTAATAATGCTTTTACAGTCAATTCTCATGGTAAAATCTCTCCTTCACATTGTGCCAAAAACGTATTCAGGGTGAGTGAAGTCAGTCATTTTGCCCATTTTGGTACGTTCATTAAGCTGTGGCACATTCCTAAAGTGATACATATTCACCTGGTTGTGCTTATGACTACCATTGCTATGAGTGTGTGAATGCCCAGTGTATTCTCTTCGATGTTAGGAAACGTATTTTTGCTGTTCATAATCAAAGATTTTCAAAGATATTCTTGCTTGGCCTATGCTTGGCACAACACATCATTTCCCCTTCACTCTTTCATCCAATCATCATTCTTATCTGTCCTTTTCTGCCCACCCCTCTCCTTTCCCTGCCACTGTTTATCTGGGAACCGCAGGTTCAACAAAAACTGGGATTATAGTCATTTTAAAGGACCAATGCAGACATTTTTATATCAATATCAAATCATTTCTGGGTAACAATTAAATATCTTACTGTAATACATTTCTATTAAAATGGGCAATAATAGCTTTTTAGCAAGAAAATATTTCTCAAGCAAGAATTTTGCTAGGAATTGGGAAGGGGAAAACTGAAAACTAGCTGTTATTGGCAGAGAGGTTTGGAACTCTCTTTGTCATTAGTCTATTAACCAATTTACTGCATGGTGATGTCACCATGGAAAGCCGAAACTCCCACCCATGCAAACCTGCTGATTAGAAGCTCCTGTGTAGAGGTTATCAAGAAATAACACAGATCAAATGTTTTCCCACTTTTACAGTGTTATTTTCATCAGCTATTGTACAATATGATATAAAACACAGGAAAACAGAATTTTGACTGCACTGGGCCTTTAATATGGAAACAACCTAAGGTTACAGTGCACAGGCACGGCACAAACACATACCAAGGGTGTCTCTTTACAGCCTGCGGCAGCTCTGACCTTACGGGCAAAAACATTTGGCCCACAGAGTGTCCAATGTGTTCTACGGTCCAAAATAAAACCATAAAATTCTCATTCTGAAATATTTTCAATTGCGTTTACCCCATTGTGTTTGCTCAGTTGGCCAACAACAGAGATTCCAAAGTTTTTTTTTCAATCGATATACACTATATTTACAAAAGTATGTGGACACCCCTTCAAATGATTGGATTTGGCTATTTCAGCCACACACTTTGCTGACAAGTGTATAAAATCAAGCACACCGCCATGCAATCTCCATCGACAAACATTGGTATTAGAACGGCCTTTCTGAAGAGCTCAGTGACCGTCATAAGATGCCACCTTTCCATCAAGTCAGTTTGTCAAATTTCTGCCCTGCTAGAGCTGCCCCAGTCAACTATAAGTGCTGTTATTGTGAAGTGGAAACATCTAGGAGCAACAACAGCTCAGCTGCGAAGTGGTAGGCCACACAAGCTCACAAAAAGGGACCGCCGAGTGCTGAATCGTGTAGCGCATAAAAATCATCTGTCCTCGATTGCAACACTCACTACCGAGTTCCAAACTGCCTCTGGAAGCAACATCATCACAAGAACTGTTCGTCGAGAGCTTCATGAAGTTGGTTTCCATGGTCGAGCAGCCACACACAAGCCTAAGATCACCATGCTCAATGCCAAGCATCTGCTGCAGTGGTGTAAAGCTCGCCGCCATTGGACTCCGGAGCAATGGAAACACGTTCTCTGGAGTGATGAATCACGCTTCACCATCTGGCAGTCCGACAGATGATATTGGGTTTGGTCGATGCCGGGAGAACGCTACCTGTCCCAATGCATAGTGCCAACTGTAAAGTTTGGTGGAGGAGGGATATTGATCTGGGGCTGTTTTTCATGGTTCGGGCTAGGCCCCTTTGTTACAGTGAAGGGAAATCTTAACGCTACAGCATACAATGACATTCTACACAATTCTGTGCTTCCAACTTTGTGGCAACAGTTTGGGGAAGGCCCTTTCCTGTTTCAGCATGATAATGCCCCTGTGCACAAAGCAAGTTCCATTACGACAGAAATGGTTTGTCGAGATCGGTGTGGAAAAATTTGACTGGTCTGCACAGAGCCCTGACCTCAACAGCATCGAACACCTTTGGGATGAATTGGAACGCCGACAGCGAGCCAGGCCTAATCGGCCAACATCAGTGCTCGACCTCACTAATGCTCTTATGGAAAGCCTTCCCAGAAGAGTGGAGGCTGTTTATAGCAGCAAAGGGGGGACCAACTCCATATTACTACCCATGATTTTGGAATGAGATGTTCGACGAGCAGGTGTCCACATACTTTTGGTCATGTAGTGTATGAGTTCTGGTTGTCTCTTTTGGTTGTCCAATAGTAGTCTTGCTGGTAGCTATAAATATTGCCTGAGCGCTGTTGCCATATAATCCCTGATTCATAATTGGTGGTTAATTATTCCTTTCATTATATTTTTGTATACTTATCCCTATAGTTTCTTATGAAAGGAAGCATGATTTTCCTAAGTGGCCTTTCATGCAAAAGCCTGGACAGTGCCAAGGTGCGGGACCCTAAAAAAGGACCTTAGTTCCTTCTACTTCTAAATGATCCCTTACTTAGTCCTCTGAACTGCAGACGGGCATCTATATGTGCAGTCGAGACACAAAAGCGATTGAGACTGAGGGGAGGGATGGTCAAAATACCACAAAATACAAAGTTTTTTTGCCTTCAGAGAATCCCAGTAAAAAATATAGGGAGAAATGAGAGGGAATGAGAAAGAGCAAGAGGCAAAGAAAGAACATCAAAAGATGATTATACTGAATGATGGCCTTCTGGCTCTTCAGTCTGCTTTTGAAAAAAAACGGACTAAACACTGGTTGTTTCGCTGTATAGCAAGTCACAAAGCAAAGAGCCACACAGGTACAGCTATTCGTATGATACCTTTGAAATAGAGGATATAATGGACTTGAGTTTGAGTACTTAATAATTCCCATCCATGACTTGCACAAAATACTTCCCATTGTAGCTGTCAATTCATCTGACGATCAACTCCTGAAAACGAGTGTGGAAATTGACAGAAAATGTTGTTGTTGGCAGCCCTATTTTCTGATTCAGTTTTCACTACCCTGCCTAAGAAGAAATATGGGAACACTAACATCAGAGGCAATCAGAAAATGACTTTAAAAGATACATTGCCTTTGGAAAGTGTTCAGACACTGACTTTTTCCACATTTTGTTACGTTACAGCCTTATTCTAAAATTAATTACATTTTATTTTTTCCTCAATCTACACACAATACTCCATAATGACAAAGCAAAAACAGGTTTAAAAAAAAACAAAACATTTTTGCTCATTTAAAAATATTTCAAACTGAAATATCATATTTGCATAAGTATTCAGACCCTTTACTCAGTACTTTGTTGAAACACCTTTGGCAGCGATTACAGCCTCGAGTCTTCTTGGGTATGACACTACAAGCTTGGCACACCTGTATTTGGGGAATTTATCACATTCTTCTCAGCAGATCCTCACAAACTCTGTCAGGTTGGATGGGGAGTGTTGCTGCACAGCTATTTTTAGGTCTCTCCAGAGACATTCGATCGGGTTCAAGTCCGGGCTCTGGCTGGGCCACTCAAGGACATTCAGAGGCTTGTCCCGAAGTCACTCCTACATTGTCTTGGCTGTGTGCTTAGGGTTGTTGTCCTGTTGGAAGGTGAACCTTCTCCCCAGTCTGAGGTATGTGAGCACTATGGAGCAGGTTTTCATTAAGGATCTCTGTACTTTGCGCCGTTCATCTTTGCCTCGATCCTGACTAGTCTCCTGAAAAACATCCCGACAGCATGGTGCTGCCACCAACATGCTTCACCATAGGGATGGTGCCAGGTTTACTCCAGACGTGACTCTTGGCATTCAGGTCAGAGTTCAATCTTGGTTTCATCAGACCAGAGAATCTTGTTTCTCATGGTCTGAGAGTCTTTAGGTTCCTTTTGGCAAACTCCAAGCGGACTGTCCTGTGCCTTTTACTGAGAAATGGCTTCCATCTGGCCACCACAAAGGCCTGTTTGGTGGAGTGCTGCAGAGATGGTTGTCCTTCTGGAAGGTTTTCCCATCTCCACAGAGGATCTCTAGAGCTCTGTCAGAGTGACCATTCAGTTCTTGGTCACCTCCCTGACCATGGCCCTTCTCCCCCGATTGCTCAGTTTGGCCAGGTGGCCAGCTCTAGGAAGTGTCTTGGTGGTTCCAAACTTCTTCCATTTAAGAGTGATAGAGGTCATTGTGTTCTTGGGGAACTTCGATACTGCAGACAGTTTTTGGTACCCTTCCCCAGATCTGTGCCTCGACACGATCCTGTCTCTGAGCTCTACGGACAATTCATTCGACCTCATGGCTTGGTTTTTGCTCTGTCAACTGTGGGACCTTATATAGACAGGTGTGTGCCCTTCCAAATCATGTCCAATCAATTAAATTTACCACAGGTGGACTCCAATCAAGTTGTAGAAACATCTCAAGGATGGTCAATGGAAACAGGATGCACCTGAGTTCAATTTCGAGTCTCATAGCAAAGGGTCTGAATACTTGTGTAAATAAGGTATTTCTGTTTTTTATTTTTTAGACATTTGCAAAAATGTCTAAAAACCTGTTTTCGCTTCGTCATTATGGGGTATTGTGTGTAGATTGCTGAGTTTTTTAATTTTTATTATCCATTTTAGAACAAGGCTGTAACATAACAAAATGTGGAAAAAGTCAAGGGGTCTGAATACTTTCTGACGGCACTGTATATAATGATATTAGATAACACTTTACTTAAATCATCCAGACAGATGTATAACTTCTTATAATCATGTATGAGCCTTTATAATGTCTTACAACAAGATTTGTAGTATGTTATGTATTTTTATGCATACCCTTTTCAATGTCTCAAACTTCTGTTATTTAGTCCTGCTCATTATGAGATTGTTATAAGACGTTACAAAGGGGTCATTCATGCCTCATAACTAAGACATTATACCTACCTGTAGACTTCAAGTGGTCAATTCAGCGGATCGATTGCTATTCAGTTTCTGTTTTTAATAAAAAGGAACTGACAACATCTGAACCCTAACCCTGTCAAGTCTAGCCCACTCATGTAAACCCCCGTGTCATAAAACAGCTACGGGAATGAAAATTGATACATTCCAGTTATGATCACGAGAAATGTGCCTGCTCTAAAATAAACGTCCTCACTGTCGCACCTGGGTAGCTTCTGACGCCACGTGGGACTGACCAATCAGACCTTAAAGGAGCACCGGAACGCTCCAGGACATTTTAATATGGGCGTGGATTACATTCGTTTGCGAGTTCGGACGGCGAACTGATTGGCTGCGGCATCTCCTATACAGATTTACACGGTCCAGCTCTTTTATTGGGATATACAGGGACAGAAAAAAAATTCCGTTTGACAGACAGACAGACGCTCATATTTTAAAAAGCGAGCATATGCCTGGAAAGAGCGCAACACAGTGCCACGGATACTAAGACAAGGATGGAAATTAGGAAATAGAGAGAAGGTGCCCCTAATAAGAAGACAGTGACAGGTTTACATTCAGGATTATACATGGTTCCCTTAGGCAATAATATTACCCCACATGCAATAGAAACATAGCCTAGTAAGGGGTGAATATTTATTATAAACGTTCCATTTATCGCATGCTCTCTTCCTCTCGCAACTCTACATTTTTCTCACACGTCTGCCGCGCGCGTAATTGCTCACAATCTCTCCCTCCCTCCTTCCCTTCTGCCACTCAGTCATTCACTCACTCTCTCTCTCTCCGCACGCACACACGCGCTCTCTCACTTTTCGTGGGAGAAAGTAGGAAGGGGGAGAGAGAACGAGAGAGAAAGGAGAGGGAGTGAATTCAGGTCTCTCTCTGCTCTCTCCGCTGTGGGCACTCATATCCACTCCGCTGTCTCAATGGGGCTTTAGCACTTGGAATATAACATCAAATATTTATTTATCGTACCCCTTTTACTATTTAAATGTTGTACATAGCATAAGTAGATATAGGTAATTTATTAAATAAGCGTTAAGAAGAGGTAAAATACGTCTTTTTTTTGCCTCACAGAAGGTCCAGTCGAAATTCTCTTCCACTGACTTTCTGTGAGAGAGGATATCTAATTTTAACATATCCGAATTTATAGTCCAGCCTCAAACAACTACAAAACAATGGATATTCGAGATTGCCCTTTTCGGAAGAAGCGGAGACCATGGCGCGTGGACCTTTCCTCTTTTGCCTTGGTAACTCTGGTGGTCGCGCTGTGCCAACTACCCGTGGCTCGAGCAGGTAAGATGCCTTTTCTTTTGAAAAATTACGCTGAGCGTTCCAGTGAGACTGCAGCTAAATATTTGTCTGAAATGCGATGTAAATTGTACCAAATCTCAGAATTGTCAAGCACTTTCCAAAAGTAATGTTGCTTGACAGTATTTCCAACGATTGTAGCCTAGGTTTATAGGTGACCCGTGGTGCTTTACTGCTAGCCTACATTACTCCAAAACAGTACAGGGAACAGGGTTTCTAATTCATTTAATGTTCCACTGAAATACTATTTTGACGTTTTCATGGGTTTGTATCTCTCCTTCCTCAAGAGGCCGTGGTGAAAGGCGCTGCCCTGACAGGTGTCAGTCAGTTCGCCATTGCAGTTAGCCCAACGGCTCAACCATTCCACATATTTAGACGATTTCTGTGGAAGTTGTGAATGTCATGTTGTCGTCTACATTTGACAATAGTTGTAAAAGAAAATGGCCTTGTTAGATGAATTAAGTGACGTTTTGGAGCTCGTGCGCCATTACGCATGGACGCGCGTTCATTCCAGACGGGGCCATAGGATAGGACGGTGCGTTTAGCAGCCAGAGTTATACAGAGATACTTTACCGAGAGAGTTCACGTCTGATTTATCGTTCTCTTTACCTGTATATTTCTTGCTACTGGATGTAGGCCTGTGCGTACGTGGCTATACAGTGGCAATGTCAGAGTTATGACTGTGGACATTTTATGGGGACTTGATTAGATGTTTACCAGTTCACCCCGTGCACCCGCCCCTGCCCATCACCGTCACCTCTCATCACCCTCTTGTTTCGTGACTAGGAATGGATGTTAGTACTGTGACAATAGAGACAGGTTTTTTTGTGTTCCATCCTGTCTTTAGGCCTACTTGTGAAAGCCTTTAACTGTCATTGTTTAACATTGGTCGCCTCTATTGTTTATTTGCCGTGTCAAAAAAATAGTTACCATTGTTTTTATGAAGTTACTGTATCATGATTGAATCATATTATTGATTTATATGATGATTTTTAACAAGGAACAGTTTAAAGCGAACAGAAGTTTGTGCTTAATAATAGCCTAATTGATAATAGCCGGTCAATAATTTGAATTAGACAATTAACAATCACGCTTTTATAATCAATTGTCATTATGATTCTAAGATTTTTAATTTATATATGGATAACGTTTTATTTTAAGTTTCAACAGCGTCAATGCATAATTGTTTTTCGAAGAATTTGGCGTCAAAGAATGTCTTCAAGGCAGGATGGTAATTCCGTGACTGACCACTAGATTATAACATGCGCATTTGGATCTTTCACGTTATTTTTAACACAGTGGTACCATTCATTCCCTCAACTCTACAAGCTATGCTCTTAGTTAAATATGACTTCTATAGGATTAAACTTTTTTTATTATTATTTATTTATTTAGTTGAACATTGGTAACTAATGACAGACTTAGCCAATATGAATAGGCCTACAATTGAACCATTTAATATTACACCTTATTAATACCGCACTCATATAATTGTATTATAACATAACAATAATATCCTGCAGTTTTATATAGCAATTGCATATTGAGCTTTATCCCAAATGTATGAGGCTAACGTAAAAAAGAGCACTGCTTGTAGTGCCTGCATGGGAAACCTCTTGCAAGATATTGGCAATGTAATATATTAATATAGGCTATACTTCCAAAATACTTTGTTGTTCTCTTCGGGTGCGATGAATGCGACTTTATTCTGCGGTTTTGGTTAATTATGCTTTAATGTCCTAGGCGTTTTAGGTGGGAATAGATGCTAGTGTGTACGGATGGGGGTTTATAAAACATTTGTACGCTCTTCTGTGTTCTTTGGCTCGAGTTCCTATTTCAGATTGCAGAGCCGATTGCATTTCCCCGTCGTCTGACTCCTGTATGTGTTTTGGACGAGGAAGTCTGAACATTTTTGCTTTTTATGAATAGGTTATTATACGGGGTGTGCGCTTCTGCGAGAGCGAGTCGAAGAGAGAGAGAGGGGGGTATGGAGAGTGAACGTATACGTGTCTCCGAGTGTATGTTCGCTTTAGCAGTTATGTTTGTGTATAAACCTATGGATTGTTCCATTTCGGGTGTGGAAGTGCCCCTTTAAAATGAATGTGCGCCTCTGTGTCTGACACCTTGGACTGTTTTTCTGACGTTATGAACGTTTTTGCGCTTGCAAAAATGCATCAGATCATTTTTAAGTTCAGAAGTGATTTCTCTATATTATAGTTCATACTTAACGAGCAGTATATGAATCCATAAAATATTAGCTTATTTCCGTAGTTGGGCGCACTCGTGCGTTATTGCGCGGGTGTGAACTTGCGCACATCAGTACGACAAGACAGTATCTAAACGTTCCTTCAAACCCCTGCTACTGCCCATGCTACAGCGTGATAGCTCCTTGGTTTATGACGTCCACAGATGGCATGTGGATATGGGCTACACACTAAAGACTAAACAGGTCCCCACCCAGGCAATGAAAGCTCGAATTAGAGACGGACTGTGCTGTGGCTCCCTCAGAATGTCTGCCCCTACGGTTTGTTCTCATCCCGCTGGGAAAAAGAGAGTGTGCATATTATAGCATGACACACACAGAGGGTCGAAGGAATGAAAGCAGGGTTTTGTAAATGAACAAAATAGGTCGGCAATATTTTCTTAACATGGATATTCCTTAACCTCATTTCAAAGAAGCGTCTCACTTATTATAACCAAAACACCCTCCCTCACTTACACCCTCTTTCCCCTGTGCTCTCTTACTTGTTCTCCCCCTAGCAGTCACAGAGGTAGTGAATAGAGCCACTGTGTGGCCGAGCAGTAGGGCCCTGGCTATTTGTCCTCGGCCTATGCCACAGGCATGCTTTTGGGTGTATGTAAGTGTGAGTATGTATCTATGTGAACTGGATGCCTGAACTGATGTCCCCGTGATTTTCCCTTGTCTTGTCTTTTTTCACATGTCCCGTGGGATGGATTATTCCCTTATTTATTGTCCTCTCTCTCGCTCCCTCCACCTCTCTCTCTCACTCCCTCCCGCCACCTCACTCACTCACTCACTCACTCACTCACTCACTCACTCACTCACTCACTCACTCACTCACTCACTCACTCACTCACTCACTCACTCTCTTCCCCTCTTTCTCTCCTTTGCCTTGGCATGCATGCTGCTTTTGTCCAGTTGCATGTTGTCTCTAAAGTTGAGCAGTACCATAGCCACTTTAGCTGCCTCCAACAGTTAGCAACAGTGATGGAGAGCTCATCAGACCAGCACACTAGATAGCAGATACTGTTCAGTCACAAGGGCCTAGTGTTAGTGTACCATGAGAGGTGTCCCTCTCCTCCATTCACTTATCATGAGAGGTGTCCGTCTCCTCCATTCACTTATCATGAGAGGTGTCCGTCTCCTCCATTCACTTATCATGAGAGGTGTCCGTCTCCTCCATTCACTTATCATGAGAGGTGTCCGTCTCCTCCATTCACTTATCATGAGAGGTGTCCGTCTCCTCCATCCACTTATCATGAGAGCTGAGGAGTGGTGTATGGTGGGTCAAGAACCATTAAGACAAAGGAAAACCAAAGGGGCATCCAAGCATCCACGATGGGTCATGAACCGACACCCCCGGTTGCCCACATCCCACTCTGCAGGGCTTGGACTCAGGGCTTGGCCCAGACTGCGGTCGTACCGTAGATGTCAAACATGCACCACCGAAGGCCCTAACTGCGTATCAACCATGTAAAGCTGTAAATCTGAAATCTTGCAGTGTTAAAAAGGACCTAACCAGTTCATGTCGCTGCCAACCATAAATGTCATAGTCACGTTTCAGACTAACCGCAGAAGCCCGTCAGACTAGAGCCCCGTCAGACTAGAGCCCCGTCAGACTAGAGGCTCTTTCAGCGCTCTGCTTTTGAGGGGGTGATTTGGGTTTTGCGAGAGAGATAGTTAAGCATCTTCAAGCGGTTTTCTGAAAATTGACATGCCAAAGCATAATCATACACTGTCAGTCTAGACCTCCTATTCCTGGTAAACCAGTCACTGTCATTTTCCTGGTTGTAGGAAGTGTGTGTAGGCGTGTCCGGAAACTTAGATGGGTGCTTTTGCTTGTAGATTTGTATCCATTATTTCAGACAGACAATATTTTATACATTTGAAGGCATCAGCTGTCCATGAGTGGACATGCATGAGATGTAAGACTATAAATAGCATATAAATAGCATTCCGTTATTGCAGTCTTACTCAGGAACTGAACTGAAGTTATCATTTATGGTCCTAGTCATCTGGAATTCTCTTTGTTTTATGAGCACGGTAAGTGTTTTAGAGACCAATGATTTCAACGTTGTATGGTCGCAGAGCCCCCGGCGCAAGAGAGTCGGACGGCTCTTTGGCTGCTTGTATGGTCTATGCAACCCCTGCCCCCCTTCATATAACACAGTGGGCCATTTAGAGATGAAAAACCATCACCTGCCATCATCTCCCCACCTCAAATGATGTTCCAATTCAAGGTAGTGCTCACCTATAAAGATTTCAGAATGTTCGGTGATTTTCTGAAGGATATTCCCAGACTCGGATGGACCGTCGCCAAGTGCCTCCATAAACAACGGCGATGACACCTTATTGTTCTGTAATCTGCATCGTTCCACAGCACTATTTAACGAGCCTGACTTAGCCACCATTCCTAGGCTCAGGGGCGAATAGGCTGGAAGCTCTTCGGGAATACTTTGCTTAGGCCTCGGTCTGGTTTGATTTCACTGTTTTCCATTCAGACTCCTTGGTTGTGCAAGAGGGCTGTAAAAGCTGCATGGCAGCTATGCTGCATTAAAAAGTGCCAACACAGTTTGTTGTATATCTGTATAAGGCAGACGTTTAGGCCTACATGTAAAACAGAGTTGTGGAGCACCAGGTTACGATGTGGGACTATTTAAGCCATGTGTTTATCATGGAAGGGCACTAACTTGTTACCCCCTGAGTTGGATTCTTGCTTGTGCTTCTGTTGGATACTAGGCCTAACTGCCAAGAAGACGTGCAGTACCTTAGCCTTCCAGCTATGCCTCAGTTAAGATTCTTTATTTGCCGCTGGCTGTTTGGGCTGTACGTTTTAGTAGGGCACCAAGGCCTCTCACATTATGGCCTAGTGGTCCTATCGAGACCTTGTGGTCCACGTATCCTCCCTTATGGCTAGTCCTATCCGCGGCCCAACTGAGTCACTGACTGAACTGAACCACATGCCTCATGGTCCACGTTGGCACTCTGCAGTAGAACTGCCAATCGGGGATAGGCTTACTTTTGTAGCATAGGGCAATGGTTAGGTTTAAATCTTCCTAGCCTGGTTAAACCAGACTAAACACTACACTCTAAGTAAAACATCAGTGAACGTAGGACTCAGTCTGGTTTAACCAGGCTGTAGCTCTTCCACCTCCTCATTGACTTTATAATGTAAAGAATGAACTGGGATTCACCGCTGTCCACCATACTGTCCTGCTTGTCTTATCCTACCATTCACTTATCATTGCTTGAGGGTACGATCCCTTGCATAGGAGAATGAGTGCTCTCCTGTGGGTTTTCTACAGCATTGACCTGTGCACATTTAACCATTGTGATCTTCTACTCTGCCTAATGTTTTTGAGGCTGCAGGTCTCGGACAACAACAGAAAATGCAACCGTTACGAGGTCAGGCCTGAGCTGTGGTCAGGGGCTACGATAGATTGTGTGATCATGTGATCTGGTGTCTTGGGATGCCTCTGTCAATCAAAACACGTTCGGAGATGTTCACAACCATGTTAGGACTGGACATTGAGGCGTGTTAGCGAGGCGTTTTGAAAACGTCGTTTTTACTGAGCTCTGTATGTACATGTCAAACGACAAGTGCATTCTTACGTTGTATGATATGGCAAGGTTTCATCAGCGGTTTTGTGGAATGGTTTGATGGTTAGAAGTCGTTCGAAGTTTCTCAGCTTGAGGTTGAGCTCGTCAGTCTTCAATAGTCTCTTGTATTTACCCCAGGCAACCCTTCCAAACATTTTACCTCACTTTGAAGTTGTGCATTCTTTCATATTAAGTCCTAATTGTATATAAATATATATATCATATGCCTCGATAACTCCTTTTTATAGTGTGGGTGGTTATAATGGATTTTCTGTCTGTATACATGGAGGATTATAAATACATTGTAACTATAGAGAATGATGATGTAAATTATAGGCCTCCAGTCTGAGCTGAACACATGCCTTACTATTGCAGAGAGAGAGAGAGAGAGAGAGAGAGAGAGAGAGAGAGAGAGAGAGAGAGAGAGAGAGAGAGAGAGAGAGGAAAATGAGGACAAACTTGGTTTTGGTCTGGATTCATGCCTTTTTTTAAGTGTTGCGTGTTCTCCAATCATCTTCCATCTCCTCTATGTTTTAGCTCTTCTCACTTCCTGTTTTAGTCTCCTTCTCATTCCGTCCTGTCTGCAACACTTTCCTGTTGTCCCTCTCTCTGTTTTTCTCTCTGTCTCTCTCTAACAATGTCAGCTTTGTGTGAAGGTGAGAGGTGAGAGGTGAAGGGGTCAAGGTGTCAGGTGGTGTGTCTGTCTGGCATTTGGCGCCGCTGTACAAGGATGCCCCTGAAGAAAGAGTGAAAGGTGCGAGGGTGGAGGCGGGAAACGCGAGGTTACCCACGGGGTGCAGTGAAGAACGCTCCTCAGCACTGTTCTCATTCTCCTTGTTTAACGTTGGACAGTGTTACAAAAGCTCTGCGGTTTTAATGGGCACCAGTGCACCAGTCTATAGGGTCATCTGGAGCGCGACGGCTCTGGTCTGCGGTGGTCTCACAGCACTCTGTTTAGTGTGTGTGTGTGTGTGTGTGTCAAGTCACCTAGTCTCCTCCAACAGTGTCTGTCCACAGTCTCTGTGTTTGGACAACAGGGTTGTTTGTTTCACTGGGTTGATTTTGGGTCAGTCAGCTGTTTTATGGTCAAATATGTATTGGCCTGGATGTATGGAATCAGTGTTCAAACTGTGATCAGATATGGATGGCATTGATTGGTTTTACTGGTGTGTGTGTGTGTGTGTGTCTGTGTGTGTGACTCAGTGTGTGTGGTGTATGTACAGTATGCATTCTGTCATGAATGCAATGAAACAGTAGGCTTTACCCATCAGAGTTTTATGCCATCCTATCAAAGCATAGATTGCTTTTCGGCCCCAATATATCGTTTGTATATTAATGGTAATTATACATTTGGAAAGACTTGTGGGTGAAATAAACCAGGGAAGTGCAGATAGAAATGTAATGGATAGAGCTAACAGGAGACCTCATTCTACCAGACAGACAATCACATCTGCTCTACTCAGTACTTTTCTATCTGAGCGTTCGGTAACGTTGGACCCTCCTGAACAGGCTCCTGTTCTGACAGCTGTCGGGAGAGTTCTGTGTCTGACCTGGCCCCATCTAGTGGTCAATAAAGTGAATTACATTAAAGCAGCTGTGCCTCTCCTGTTTGTTTACGTTACGTTACACTACATGTTCCAATGGTCTTACATTTAGGATTGTTTTGATTGGGCTTAATAAGGCTTACATATAAAAGGCTCCAAGAACAATGTCTAACATCCTGGTGGATAATGGATGGAACATACAACTTACTGTATGTAGGCTATTTGCATGAAATACATAGATGAAATACATAAATACATAGCCTAGTTCAATTTCTATGTGATTGGTTAATGTGATTTCGTCATTACTGTAGCTCACTACTGGGTTGCTGTGAATAAAGCAACGTGAGGGATAATAGAATGATTATCATTTACAGTACAGGGCGTTTTACTCCTTTCACACACAAGGTACTCCCCTTTAAAGACACTGTGTACAGGGTGGTCTCAACTCTGTGACCAAATGTGTGACTTAAAGGAGAGGGAGAGAGGAGAAAGAAAGTGGGTAAAGAGAGAGAGGTGGCTTGTCTAACCCCGGCTGGTTCCATATTTGTCCCGCGTGTATGTTTCTTTTTATGTGGGTGTGTGTTTGTCGTTATATTCGTTCGTCCTCCTCTCCCAAGACCTCCTGGCAGGAAGGGCTCATTGAGCAGGGCAGCTGTGAGCGGGCCGAAACAGAGGTGCTCATTGTGTGTGTGATCCTGCGGTGGAAACTGATACTGTATCCAGCATCACAGGGCTGTGCTGTCTGCAGTTTCTCTCCTTCTCCCTCTCTCTTCCTTTCTTTCGCTCTCGTCCCTCACGTCCTCTCTCTCTCTCTCTCTCTCTGTTTCTCTCTCTATGTCTCTCTCTCTCTCTCTCTGTCTCTCTCTGTCCTTCTCTCTCTTCTTTCTTCCCCCTTTCTCTCTCAATCCCCCTCTCTTTCTCGCTCTCTCTCTCCCTGTTTCTACCCCCTTCTCTCACTTCCTCTCCCTCTCTCCCCCCTGTCTCGTTCTCCCAGTTACTGTTTTGGAGAGCTAATGGGGCATTACAATGTCCCTCTCTCTCTCTCTCTGTTTACAAAGAATTCCCTCTCTCATAGACCCTTGACCCGTCCTCTTCCCTCTCTCTGTCTCTCAGAGTTAGTGTGCTGGTAATAGACTGTGGTCACGACTCTCTGAGTCAATATTAACGCACCATTTGAGAGTTCTCCATAAATATAGTCTCCTGAGGCCTTCAAACTGGTTGTTAACTCTGGGTGTCACCTAAACACAATGAGCCTGGATTGGATCATTGTGCTAAAAATGATTTAATACCGTATGTTCTAATTCAGTGGTATTTACACCTCAGTACAGAGTACAGACTTTCCTATGGGAATAATCGTACCATATCGTTACATATGACTGTGAGTTTTCAGTTAATCAAAAGATTCATTCCTATGATTGCTTTTCTCTTTCATGTCAAAAGTGCTGTTTATTAAAGTGGCTGGGAATAACGAATAAATGTGGCTTACTGTTTTTTCATTGTAATGGCGACATTAAAGCAAAGATGCCATTTGAATTCATATTAAAGGTCTGCGGTAATTCAGTCATTCCCATAATTCCTGCCTTTAAAACGCTTGACTGGCATCATAAGGATATTAGGACTAGTGTCACTGCAGGGTGCACGATAAATTCAACTTTGCCACCCCACTAACAGCATAGAAAAATCCACCTAGCATCTCGAACACAGACAGGGCAGCCAAGACCAACTCTGAAAAATAATACAACTTTGAGAAAAGTCCCTCCACTGAAACATAGTAAAGAAAGATGGAAGTACCTGACTTCCTTAGGCTGTACACGGCTCTCTGTCCAGGAACTTTGTCACATTCCTGAACTAACCAAGGGCCCCATTCCCGGCTAAATTGGTAACTGGGTGGAGTCAAAATTATTCATCCTGCTCGGTAATAGAGCACGTTTGAAGTAATACTTGCTTTGTTGAGTACATGAATTCAAGCATGCCTTCTTGCATCTCAAGAAGTTGTTTGACTTATCGCAGAAACTCTGTTTCCTGGTTTGATTGAGTAAAGCTATAGCATTCCACATCTTATCCAACCCAAGTCTTACTTGGGCAGAACAGACCAGTTTCCTGGACCCAGATCTTAGCTAAAATGCACTCTCAATTGAGAATCCTCATTTGAAAGTGCTTTTTTATTTTTTTGCCCTGAAGTAGGTTTAATCTGGGCCTGGGAAACCTGCCCTGAGGAGTCATCCCATTGGTTCAGCTAAGCAACGGATGAGGGACAGTCTTATACCCAGATGAAGACAGCATGCCTGTCGAAACGTCGGTTATTCAATTATTGCATCTTGAGCTCCTAGAGTGTGCGGCTCTGCCTTTCATTTTCAAGTGTTCCACTCCGCTAGCCAGCACCTCGCCTCAACAGGCGTGTGTTTCTTTGGCCTTCAGATTGACAGACAGTCATACCTGGTCTGGAGGCAGGATGTGAGATTGGCGGTGATGTCAGCGGTCGGTGTATTCTATTTGCACAGACCTCCGTGACTCAGCGCTATCACATGTATGGTGCTTGTTGTGTTTGCTTGACAGACACTGGTCGAACAGAGGAGGCTGTTCCTGGGGTTAGATGGAGTGTAAAAGATGGTGGACTTGGCATGGGGACTTTCTATTACCATAAAAGTTTATCAGCAATAATTATGTCTATGATACTTTGAGTGTAACTTTAGGAGACAGGCCTAATATTGAATCTACAAATCTAACTGGAAGGGTTATTGTCCATGGTGATGGGTCTCAGACCAAGGTCTATACAGAAACTATTGTGATATGTAACATGGTTCTTATCTATTGGTTTCAATGTCAAAACTACTCTATGATGGAGTCCATCCATGAAGATGTAGCCAAGGCTCACGACCATAACTCCATGCAGTTTTTCAGTTGATTAAACCTCTCTCTCTCGCCGTCTCTCCTCAGATCCAGTGGATGTGTTACGGATGCTGCAGCTGCCCTCTCTCCCCGAGGGGGTGCGGAAGGTTCCAGGCTTCTGCACCTCCCGCCGTGCCGGCACCGCTGACCACGCCTACCGCATCTCCAAGAAGGCCCAGATCTCTGCCCCCACCAATCAACTCTTCTCAGGTACCTCTACATCCATGTCAAACTGGGTCGTGTACATTAGGCACCAAACGGATGAAAACAAACTGAAACAGTGATGGTCTGCCTGTACTTTCCCAATAAGAAACGTTCATTCCCGTTTTCCGTTGCAAAACATTTAAAACGTCTTCCGATGCGTGCGCTAATGAACACGGCCCAGGCCTCAAATGAACTAAAGCTACAACATACCTCATCCCTCAGGTTGACTTGGAAAGATGTGGTCGACATAACCTGTAAATAGGATGGATTGCTCAAACAATGGAAACAGACTGGGGCGTACAATTCCTGCCTCGTGCATTCTGTGAATTTATTTTTTGTAAAGTGTCACGATTGCTATTTGTGTCTCTTTCTTTTTGTGTGTGTTTCTTATCATTGTTGTTCGGTTTTAGGGTTTATTTTCGTCTTACAATTACCTTAAGGAGGTTAGTTGGACCATAACTTTGCAGCTTTAGTGCTAGATTGCTTTTGCGTAGGCATATAATTATTTCGTGCAAGAGCATGTGAAATGTAAATGCCTTTGGAAGAGCCTGAACACATTAAGAACCAACTAACTACCGTCTGAGACCCTGAAGCGCGTTAGGATTGTAAAGTAGCACTTCAGTGGTTGAAAGATATCCTGAAAAGTCAAAACGCTCATTTAAGCTCATTTTTTGTTTGTCTGGGTTCTCGATTTTTCTACACCCACCCGTCTGTTCAGACTTCAAACCTTCGCTTTTAAATTCAAATGAAACATGCAACTGTCTACTCTTAGACAGCCCTAACTCTAATTTTCATTTGAATTTCATCACATCTCATTAACCGTCTGCCCATCCGCTGTATCTAATATCCTTCTTCTCCCAATGCCTCCCTTTCTCCCCTTTCTTCTTTATTTCTCCTCTTTTCTTCTCTTCATGCCTCCCCCTCCCCCCATCTCCTCCAGGTCGTTTCCCGGAGAACTTCTCCATCATGGCTCTGGTCAAGGCCCATGCGGGCCTCCAGGCCTTCCTGTTGTCCATCTACAGTGAGCAGGGTGTCCAGCAGCTGGGTGTGGAGCTGGGACGCTCCCCTGTCTTCCTGTACGAGGACCAGACCGGCAAGCCCGCGCCCGAGGACTACCCCCTCTTCAGCGGCGTCAACCTGGCCGACGGCAAGTCAGTAACAACGCGTCCTGCGGTTCTGTGTTTGTGTGTGTGTGGGGTGTGTCTGTGTCTGTGTGTGGGGTGTGTCAGTGTGTGTGTGTGGGGTGTGTCAGTGTTTCCATGTGTACTGGAGTTTTCAGTGTTTCCATGCATGGTTGTTTTTGTTTCATACACATTACATCATCTGAACATCTTCAAAAGTCAGATTTTGTAGGCTTGTTCTGAGATTTGACTCATTTTGCCTCAGTGTCCCAGAATAGTGGTTTTCAAACCTCTCCTCACGGACTCCCAGACATTCCACAGTTTTGTTGTAGCCCTGAACTCAGTCACTGATTCAACTTATCATTGGCTTGTTAATTAGTTGACAAGTTGAACTTTGGTATGTTAGCTCTGGTATAGTTTAAATGTGTGGATCGGCCAGGGGTCCCAGAGGAGAGGTTTGAAAACCCCTGGCACAGAACAGGTTTCAATCGTGGGAAGTCCCATAAGTCCCCTCCAACACATTACACAGTTGTGCTTTACCTCCTCCCTGCCTGTAGGTGGCACCGCATCGCTATCTCCGTGTCGAAGAAGAACGTCACTCTGCTCCTGGATTGTAAGAAGCGCATGACCAGGGCCCTGCCCCGCAGCAAAAGCCCCGTGGTGGACACCAAGGGCATCACCGTGTTCGGAGCACGCCTGCTGGACGAGGAGGTCTTCCAGGTCAGAGGTCACACATTCAGGCACTAGTCACCAGTGCCATAGAGCTAAACACTGAGTGTAAAAAACATTAGGAGCAATATTGAGTTGCACCCCCTTGAGTTGCCCTCAGAACAGCCTCAATTCGTCAGGTCATGGACTCTACAAGGTGTCGAAAGCGTTCCACAGGGATGCTGGCCCATGTTGACTCCAATGCTTCCCACAGTGGTGTCAAGTTGGCTGGATGTCCTTTGGGTGGTGGACCATTCTTGATACACATGGTAAACTGTTGAGTATGAAAAACCCAGCAGCGTTGCAGTTCTTGCTACAAAACGGCGCGCCTGGCACCTACTACCATACCCGTATAAAGGCACTTAAATATTTTGTCTTGCCCGTTCACCCTCTGAATGGCACACATACACAATCCATGTCTCAATTGTCTCAATAATTAAAAATCCTTATTTAACCTGTCTCCTCCCCTTCATCTACACTGATTGAAGTGGATTTAACAAGTGACATCAATAAGGGATCATAGATTTCACCTGGATTCACCTAGTCTGTCTGTCATGGAAAGAGCACATGTTCCTAATGTTTTGTACACTCAGTATACATGACACTAATGCCATAGAGATATACATGTTAGATTGCTTCCTTTTGCTTCCTTACATTATTAGATTGCTTCCTTTTGCTTCCTTACATTATTAGATTGCTTCCTTTTGCTTCCTTACATTATTAGATTGCTTCCTTTTCTCGTCTCTTCTCCTTCCTGAGGACTGTTAGGGAGAAAAACGGAAGATGGGTCTTACTTCCTACTTTGACCTATCAAGTTGTTACAGGTTTGCGGTCTTGAAGGAAAGGGGGCTGGGATGTGAAGGCTACCGGGACACGGTTACCGTTAACGTCTGTTGTAGTGGTAGCATTTTTATTGACATGTTCAATCTGCTTCACTAAACAGGCTACCATGCTATGTCCTTACCAAGCTGAACCGCTCACGCTGACAGGATGAGTAACAGTCTTCATTCGTCTTTATCTTCTTCTTGTTTGTCCAACAAACACCTGATAAACCCCTGATGTCTTCGAAAGCAGCGGATCTGCTTTCAGCTCAGCAACGGATTCCAGTTCAGTTCCTTTGCGTTTCAACGAGGTTTTCTGTTTGTTCTCTAATTCCCACACAGGGTGATATCCAACAGCTGCTGATCGCATCCAACCCTCAGGCTGCTTATGACTTCTGTGAACACTACAGCCCGGACTGTGACTCCCCTCTACCCAAAACCCAGTCCCAGGACCCCAACACACACGTGAGTAGCACAGCAAAACGCCACATACACCGAACAGTGACCTGGAAGGGAATTAGGATTCACCATTACACCTCTAAGTCACAGCAGTTTTATATAGTACCACTCACTACCAGTGCAGCTCTCTTCACTACAGTCTATCTATGCAGTCCAGCTACTTCAAGCATCACAACCACAGCATAAAACAACTTCGTCCCACACAAGTTAATGCAACAGAACACATTATAGCATATTGCAGTACAATACCGCCATCCTAAACCCAATATTCACTGATATGGTGGCATGTCCAGGCAAACTCCTCTGCTCACTAAAGGCAGTGAGGCCTCGTCATCCCCAGACATCGACAGCTCCCGGAAGTCATCAAAGTGCTGTTCTGTCCTCTCGCATTGTGAATTTGTATCTATCCACTTTCCACCTCACCTACGTGTGTTCTGAGGGAATTAAATGAAAGGAGAGCCCTTTGTTTACCACTACAAACCATACACAATAAAAACCATGCTGTTGTCCTTCAGTAATACAGGCAAACTGATGAGAAACTGAGCAAAAGTCAAGTCGTGTCAAATTTAGTTTTGAATTTGTTTGGGTTTGTTGAAATCCTGATGCAAGACTTATTGCAACAAAGACACACAAGAATTGAATCAGAGTTGATTTGAACTCAACTTGAATAAAATGCTTTTTTAGAACAAAATGGAAGACAGAGAGGTTGGGGAAAGAGGATGATACAATCAGACTGCTTCTCTACTCTTCGTCATCTCATTTCATGACTATGGAGAAAGTATCGCTTCGGATGCACCAATCACAGAAGTTTTAGAAATGCTGCTGAAATGAGATCTGTGTGGTTTTATTCATTGCGCTTGTTTTCTCATTCATCTAGACCCTCCACGTGTCTCCATTACTAGCGCTCCAGACATAATCGACACATTGAGTCCTAATGAATCGGAAAACATTGCTTTTATTTACTTTTCCAATCAATGCACCGTATTTCCCCACCGTATTTCCCCCCTCACTCTCTCCTTTCATGCATTCCTCTCCACCCCCTCTACCTTTCTCTCCCTTCGCCCCCCCCTGTCCTTCATTCCACTGCCTCCATTCCTCTGCCTATATGACCCTCTTGCCAACACCCCCATCTCTCTCAGTACTTTGATGAGGAGCAAGATGACCATGAGTATCTCTATTATTATGGGGAAACAACATCCCCCCCGTCCACCTCCCCCTCCCCCAAACCAGGGGGCCCCACTCAACATTTAAAGAGGGAGAAAGAAAATCAAAATACAAGGAAAGGAGGGAGAGGTAGAGGCACAGAGAAAGAGGTATGAAGGCAAATATACGTTTCAGGCTCAGTACACGAAAATAGAATGACATCATTTTTGTACATCATTTTGTACATGTTTTGCAATGAGAGGGATTTCTTACTGTAAGAAATCCCTTATAGCATTGTGAAAGTTTAGGTCGCCATGCCTCTCTCCCTGTCACTCTATTTCTGCTCTGTAATACTGCCCTTCTCATGATGTCATTCACATGACCACTCATCCTCTTACATCATCTCGTTTCACCTCATCTATCACATTGAATTAACATTGTGTTATTCATGTTGCAGGAATGTCATTTACATGTTGTCATTGTGGTATATATGAGGATGTGTAGGTATGTTTACAGCGTGGGGCACTGGGGGTTCAGGTACAGCACACACACTGCCCTTATTCTCTGGCCACACGGCCCCTCTCTCCCTTATTCTCTGGCCACACTGCCCCTCTCTTCCTTATTCTCTGGCCACACTGCCCCTCTCTCCCTTATTCTCTGGCCCCACTGCCCCTCTCTCCCTTATTCTCTGGCCACACTGCCCCTCTCTCCCTTATTCTCTGGCCACACTGCCCCTCTCTCCCTTATTTTCTGGCCACACTGCCCCTCTCTCCCTTATTCTCTGGCCCCACTGCCCCTCTCTCCCTTATTCTCTGGCCACACTGCCCCTCTCTCCCTTATTCTCTGGCCACACTGCCCCTCTCTCCCTTATTCTCTGGCCACACTGCCCCTCTCTTCCTTATTCTCTGGCCACACTGCCCCTCTCTCCCTTATTCTCTGGCCACACTGCCCCTCTCTCCCTTATTCTCTGGCCACACTGCCCCTCTCTTCTTTATTCTCTGGCCACACGGCCCCTCTCTCCCTTATTCTCTGGCCACACTGCCCCTCTCTTCCTTATTCTCTGGCCACACTGCCCCTCTCTCCCTTATTCTCTGGCCCCACTGCCCCTCTCTCCCTTATTCTCTGGCCACACTGCCCCTCTCTCCCTTATTCTCTGGCCCCACTGCCCCTCTCTCCCTTATTCTCTGGCCACACTGCCCCTCTCTCCCTTATTCTCTGGCCCCACTGCCCCTCTCTCCCTTATTCTCTGGCCACACTGCCCCTCTCTCCCTTATTCTCTGGCCACACTGCCCCTCTCTCCCTTATTCTCTGGCCCCACTGCCCCTCTCTCCCTTATTCTCTGGCCACACTGCCCCTCTCTCCCTTATTCTCTGGCCCCACTGCCCCTCTCTCCCTTATTCTCTGGCCACACTGCCCCTCTCTCCCTTATTCTCTGGCCCCACTGCCCCTCTCTCCCTTATTCTCTGGCCACACTGCCCCTCTTTCCCTTATTCTCTGGCCACACTGCCCCTCTCTCCCTTATTCTCTGGCCCCACTGCCCCTCTCTCCGTTATTCTCTGGGCCCACTGCCCCTCTCTCCCTTATTCTCTGGACCCACTGCCCCTCTCTCCCTTATTCTCTGGGCACACTGCCCCTCTCTCCCTTATTCTCTGGCCCCACTGCCCCTCTCTCCCTTATTCTCTGGCCCCACTGCCCCTCTCTCCCTTATTCTCTGGCCACACTGCCCCTCTCTCCCTTATTCTCTGGCCACACTGCCCCTCTCTCCCTTATTCTCTGGCCACACTGCCCCTCTCTACCTTATTCTCTGGCCACACTGCCCCTCTCTACCTTATTCTCTGGCCACACTGCCCCTCTCTCCCTTATTCTCTGGCCACACTGCCCCTCTCTTCCTTATTCTCTGGCCACACTGCCCCTCTCTCCCTTATTCTCTGGCCACACTGCCCCTCTCTTCCTTATTCTCTGGCCACACTGCCCCTCTCTTCCTTATTCTCTGGCCACACTGCCCCTCTCTTCCTTATTCTCTGGCCACACTGCCCCTCTCTTCCTTATTCTCTGGCCACACTGCCCCTCTCTTCCTTATTCTCTGGCCACACTGCCCCTCTCTTCCTTATTCTCTGGCCACACTGCCCCTCTCTTCCTTATTCTCTGGCCACACTGCCCCTCTCTTCCTTATTCTCTGGCCACACTGCCCCTCTCTCCCTTATTCTCTGGCCACACTGCCCCTCTTTCCCTTATTCTCTGGCCACACTGCCCCTCTCTCCCTTATTCTCTGGCCCCACTGCCCCTCTCTCCGTTATTCTCTGGGCCCACTGCCCCTCTCTCCCTTATTCTCTGGACCCACTGCCCCTCTCTCCCTTATTCTCTGGGCACACTGCCCCTCTCTCCCTTATTCTCTGGCCCCACTGCCCCTCTCTCCCTTATTCTCTGGCCCCACTGCCCCTCTCTCCCTTATTCTCTGGCCACACTGCCCCTCTCTCCCTTATTCTCTGGCCACACTGCCCCTCTCTCCCTTATTCTCTGGCCACACTGCCCCTCTCTACCTTATTCTCTGGCCACACTGCCCCTCTCTACCTTATTCTCTGGCCACACTGCCCCTCTCTCCCTTATTCTCTGGCCACACTGCCCCTCTCTTCCTTATTCTCTGGCCACACTGCCCCTCTCTCCCTTATTCTCTGGCCACACTGCCCCTCTCTTCCTTATTCTCTGGCCACACTGCCCCTCTCTTCCTTATTCTCTGGCCACACTGCCCCTCTCTTCCTTATTCTCTGGCCACACTGCCCCTCTCTTCCTTATTCTCTGGCCACACTGCCCCTCTCTTCCTTATTCTCTGGCCACACTGCCCCTCTCTTCCTTATTCTCTGGCCACACTGCCCCTCTCTTCCTTATTCTCTGGCCACACTGCCCCTCTCTTCCTTATTCTCTGGCCACACTGGGCCGGACCAACTGTCAAGAGAAGGAAGGAAAATGAATGAATACAAAACAATGGGCGATATATTTTGATAATTTTTGTTTGCAATTGCTCATATAATTATTACCCTCAACTTGGAAATAACAACTTATTGCAGTACATGTTTTGTGCCAAAATAAGCATTAAAGGTAGACTCAGTGATCACGTCATACCACTGAGTCTGAGTCTCAGTTTAAGATGATTCAACTCAGACAGCAGTGGGTGAGAAAGGGCTGCTATGCATCAGGTGTGTCTGCATTAACATATCATTGGCAAGTCTGATTCATTATGGGATTAACAACTGCATTTCTGCTTTTCGTATGTATAAAGGTCACTGCATGCGTCCACATATTTGACTGTGTTATCGGTCTACCTGTCTTTTGGTCAATATAAGTTAACAATGAGTCTGTCTAAACATGCCTCTGTCTGCCCAGTTGTCTGTCAATCTCTCTGAGTCTCGGTTTCACTGCCTGTCTAAATACCTGTGTTTGTTAATGTCCCTTTTTTAGGATATTTTATCATTTTGTTGTCATTACCTCATTATGTGTAACATACATGTTTCCCATAGCATGTCCAACGAGCTATTCTCTACATATATGCATACAAACTGTACATATTTTTGTATTTGCCTTTAATTTGAATATATCTGTTCCCATCTGTGTATTTCCTTCATCCAGTTAAGATATCAGATCACGCCCCAGTAAAACTAACTTTTGCGCAGTGCTGCTGCTTCTCTGTGGCTATGAGCTCACAGCTCTCTTGCAGTTGGACGGCTCAGTGCATCAGAGGCTTCTCAGTGTGTCCTTGGCTACAGCTTTACCTGACCCTTATATCCCCAGTGCCTCCGCCAGCCACAGGTTCCAGTTTTCATTAGCACAGATATGCTGCTTTTTTAATATGGAGAATGGCATTACTGGAGAGATCAGCATCCATTGCACTGTACGTGCTGAGTATTAGGCTACACACTGTATTCAATTGACTGCCAAAAGATCATTCTACACTGACCCCTGTTGTAATTTGAGTCTTGTCATTGGCAAATAACTACATTCCTACCTTGTTCCGATTAGTCAAGGTTTCAATTGGCTATAAAATGCTTACTTCCCATCTTTCCTGTTGACACAAAGTATTTTTTTATAGGTGCCCACTTTCTGCTGTATCCAGTAATGCCAGAACAGTCTCAGTAAATCACCCAAGCCTAAGCCATCTTTAAATCACTGTGTCTCAAAACATCCACCCTTGTCTTTCTCTCTCCATCTATCCGTCCCTTGTTCCTTCATCCCCTCCCACCCCCAATGTATCTCTCTACCTCTCCTCTCTCAACACCCACCCACCCTCACAAACTACAACACAACACAACCAATATGCATAAACAACAGAAGGATGCCAATGGCAATGCTGACAAACACAAACCTGTAGTGGTTAAGGCAGATAAACCTGTAGTAGTTAAGGCAGATAAACCTGTAGTAGTTAAGGCTGCAAAACCTGTAGTAGTTAAGGCAGATAAACCTGTAGTAGTTAAGGCTGCAAAACCTGTAGTAGTTAAGGCAGATAAACCTGTAGTAGTTAAGGCTGCAAAACCTGTAGTAGTTAAGGCGGCAAAACCTGCCCCATCCAAACCTGCGAAAGCAGAGATTGCCAAGCTTGAGGCCAAAGCTGCCGCACCTGCCACAGCCAAACTAGCTAAAACCAAACCTGCTGCCGCCAAGCCCACCAAAGCCAAGCCTTCCCCGGCCAAACAAGCCAAAGCCAAACCAACTGCAATTGAAGTCCTCCTGGCCAAGATCAAACCCACTGCAGTCACACCAGTGGTCAAGCCCACACCTGCCACAAAAAATGGCAGTGAAAAAAAAGTAAATGCCAAACCTGTAGTTGAAAAGAAAGTAAATGGTAATTCCAAGGTCAATGGCAATGCCAAACCTGTAGTAGAGAAGAAAGTAAAAGGTGAGGCCAAAGTTAATGGCAGCGGTAAAACTGCTGAGGATAAGAAAGTTAATGGTAATGGAAAAAGCGGCAGTTACAAAAAAGCTAATGGCAATGGTGTAGAAGCAGCAAAACCTGAAACCAATAAAGCCTGGCCAGAAAAAAAAATCATTAAAGTTAAAATACAAAAAACTGTGGTCAGCAAAGTGAAACCAGCAAAACCAGAAACTGGAGTCAAAGTTAAAGTAGTAAAAACTGAGGTCACTAAAGTTAAGGAAGCAAAAACCGAGATCACTAAAGCCAAACCAACGGAGCCAGTCGTCATCAAAGTTCCTCCCGTCCTCAAACCTGCACCAAAGAAAGAGCTGCCAGAGAAAACCAAGGTGGTGCTTGATGTAAATAACATCAAATCGATGACCAAAAAAATGCCTCCCTTTGGCAAGACTGCACTCAGTGGCACCGTCGTCCCTGTGCCGGAAAAACCAAAGAAGAAACAGGGCAACGGTTATCAACAGGTACAAACAAAGAGCCCGTGGTGGCAGTCCAGAGCTGTATCTTCCAGCTATCCTTTCTGGGAACCAGGTCGTTCTCCATCCAGATTTTACTGCAAATGTCCGTTCAACAAGCAGACTTGTAGTGTCTGCTTAAAATGGATAATAGTTTTAGAGGCAAGTTTTAGGTGTAAGAGTTTAGACTTTTTTTTTTATACATTTGGTGCGCAGATAATATTTTTTTATACAACGATACATACCTTCACCATGGGTATATTACTTACATAGATTACAGTAATACTAAAAAGCTGTGACTTATTTGTTTCATATTCATATCTATATAACAACTAACTGATTTATACTTGTTGCCTAAATTATGCATATCATTTACAAATCTTGGATTTACCATCTATAAAGCTAAAACTGCACAGTTTGACAGTTTTGTGACTGCAGTGCTTTTTCAACTGAACCACCAACCACTATAGAATTTAGTGTAAAAACCTAGGTGGTGGACAACCTGGACCTCAGAAAGGAAGTTGGCCCATACCAACCTGGACCCTCTCTTCCCTTTATATATCTATATGATGGTGAGAACCTATATGATATAGCGGTGTAACAGACTGTCATATTGAAGCATGGCTATCTGTACAGTCTCTTCTCCGTTTCCTTACAAACTCCCCTTCAAAGCTCCTGAAACTCAGAATCTGTTCTCAACGTTCACACAAGGCCTGTTGTCTTTTTTTTTTTTTTAATCATTAAATAACAACGAGTGGTGCACTAATCAAGTGAATGAGCTGTGTGCATGTCTTTCTTACACAGGAAATTGAAGACAGAACACATATGTACCCACACAGTCTGCAGACCGCACAACAACATGTTTCCCATTTCCCTCTGTCTTTTCTTCTCTCAAAACGTGTGTTCTCTCAAAGACTGGTCCTTGTCCTGATCATATTTGAATGAAATATGAATGAAGCAGTCTCACAGAAACGAATCACGCTAAACATGCTTAGGTGTCAGTTCAACTTCATTCAGTGTACACCTCTGGCTCAGTTACTATTAACATGGGTGAGTATGTTAATGTAATGAAGCGCTAAGATGGTTTCTCAACAAAAAAGGTGAAATGTAAAAACCATATGTATTACAATTCTCAGATAAGTGTGCACTGATTGAAAACGAGTAAGTATTTAGTTATTGCGAATACGTCTGGAAATAGTTGAACTTGTTCTGTGAGGCTGCTTTATGTGGTACAAACTTTTTCCCGTGTCTTCGGTTAAAGTCTGTCCCACTTCACAGAGGATACCAAACAAAATATGCATCCACTATTAATAACAGTGATCATCGATTCTCACCAGGATTTGTCAAGTTTAGGCCTTCTGTAACCTTCTGACATCAGCAGAAGAGCAGACTTGGCCTAATGAACCTAACATGACATTGTGGCTTTCTTTTTACAGTCCAAATTGTTCAGGGAATTCAAGAAAGACATTTTAGCATGGACAGTTGATCTCGATGATTTCCTAAATCTTGCGGATGGCAACATTTATAGTCGTCAAGATTTCTTAACTGCTAAAATGTCTTTCTAACTCAAAGTGGATTTTCTACACTTTGAAAACATGTTTTGCCAGAGAACTCGTTGGCAAAACTCGTTGTTTGTCTTTTTACCCGACAAGCATCCCCTGTAATGTGTCTCATCCTTTATTTAAACACATCAGTCATGATCCTGACCATCTTTAAACTAACCACCCTTTCTCATTCAAACCTGCCAACCTCCAACTTGGTCCCCCCCCCCCACCTCTTCTTGAACTGACCAATCAGGATGTAGAAACTGCAAATTCTGAGGCTGGCCACACCCCTACAGAGTCGGATTATTATTATGAGGAGGCGGTCCTACAGCCAGAGAGTGAGGTGATTGGACAAGAAGCGACCACTGGCCAGGTAAACCGCATGTAGCGAAACAGTGGGAGAAGGCCATCGATATCACACTAGTTCCAAAGACTCCCCAGCTAAAGTTAATACACATATTCATTATTAGATACTATTATATACTTCCTAGTAATTTCTATGTGGAGGTGAGCCCAGCCATCCAGTAGTTTAACAAAGTAGTGTATCAAGTTGTCACGTACTATAACAATCCTAACCAAAAATTGCCACCATTGCTATGAGACATGCCACACTTTTTCAAAGAGGAATGCACCACATCCATTTTGGCCTATCAAACATTTTCATGTGGCTCTCATTTTCCCTAAACCCAAGATCATTTTTAGTTCTCATATCAAGATTCTATTTGATAACACATTTGGTCTTGAAATGAGAACAAAAATCTTGAGAAAATGGGAGTCGCATAAGAATATTTGATATACACAACAAAGGAATGGATATCATGCATTCTTGTTTGACAGCATATCTAACTGCATTTTGAGAGTGAATTATAGTGGCTATCCTCAGCCCTATCAGTTTGAATGTGTGACTCTTTCCTCACAGTTCTGTTGTATGTCCTCTTTATTTTATAGGAATATTTGTTTTATTGTTATCTTCAAAGAAGAAATGGTAAATCATTGAAAAAATGGCAGTTGAATTTGATTTTTTTTGTTGATCTTTTTTTCTGTTGAGAAATAAATAGGTTAGTTTATTTCAATAGCCAACATTCCATTCAGTCATTTTTATCTATATAACCAATGTCGGACCTTTTACAAAATGTTTTACATAACCAGCGGTGGTAAGTTGAATAGAAATAAATAACGTATTAATAGCTTTGCAAAATAGCAGCAGCTTTTGTTTTCACAAAGTGGGGTGCTTCACCTCACTCTTGTGTGTTTGTGTCAGTGAGTCTTATAAACTAAACTATTATCCTGTATGACCTACAGTGAGGGAAAAAAGTATTTGATCCCCTGCTGATTTTGTACGTTTGCCCACTGACAAAGAAATGATCAGTCTATAATTTTAATGGTAGGTTTACTTGAACAGTGAGAGACAGAATAACAACCAAAAAATCCAGACTTTTTTCCCTCACTGTATTAGGGTATTGCTAGCCCACAATTATTCTAGTTTCTTTTCTGTAACTCAATCATTAGACACAAACACACAAGCTGGTGAAAAACCATATAAGCTTTGGTGGAAACATGGCATTATTATAAGCCTAAGAATAAACACAAGTATGCGTACATGTGTAAGAGATGATGGCCTCAGAAAGACCAGAAGGCCCTTAATGAATTCATGAAGCCTTAAGCTTTCCATGCTTTGGTGAGGAAATTACCTGAAGAACTGGCTGTTCTTTTGATGTCCACCAGGTGTCACTATGCTCTATGTCCCTTTGTCAGTGTATGTCTTTCGCAAAAGGTAAGACTTACCACGCTCTCTGCCGTCTCCTTTTCTCCCGGTATCTCTCTGCTTCTTCGTCTGTCATTCACTGTCATCCTTCACTGTCATCCTTTTGACATTACTGTCACTTTACTTTTCATCAATACCTTCGATTTCTTTTCTATCATCCTTTTCGTCTTCCTCTCTTTCTCTTCCTCTCCCTTCTCTCTCTCTCTCTTTTTCTCTTTTTCTCTCTTTCGGCACCTCCATTCCGTCATCGCTCTGCCCCAGGTGGAGGGAACGTTGGTGGCAGAGGAGGTAGAGTTGGCCAAGGCAGAGGGTGAGGCTGAGGCCTTTACTGAGGAGTATGTGACTGGAGACCTGGGCATGAAGGAATACGACTATTCCTACAAGGACTACAACGAGCCCCTGCCCGAGGGAGAGACCGACGGCTACATGGGCCCCGCCCTGTCCGCTGTGACAGACGAGGGAGGCGTAAGTCACTCCGCTTCCACTAAATCTTCATTTCAATCCTAACAGGAATTGAAATATGATTTGTGTATACTGGGTGTATACTCTACTTAGTATGCATACACAAAGAGGCACTAAAGGCGCAGCAAATGATCTGGCTCGGATCTCATTTGTTTTTAATGCCTGTCTATGTGTATGGCTTGATTTGGACTTGCTATTAAGCTTGAGGTCATAGGTCACCCTGAGGGAAGGATGCCCTGAAGACTTTTTAGTGAGGAGAGTTGTTAAAAGTTGGGTCGCCCAACCAGGGGCTGGACTTACTTACTTGATTTGTTTCTACACTTAGACGTCTCTTTAGACTACTCTTACGATTACAATACTTCAGATATAAAAACAGGTGAGCTTTATTGCTTCTACAACCTTGTAAATCGCAATATTGTCGGCAATCATTTTATGATTCAAACCCACTCTGTTCGTTTTGCCTTTAGTAGTAAAGACCACGGTATATATTCTGTCTGCACTGAATGTATCTCTCATTAATACTATGTTGGTATTATCAACCCAGCACGCACCGTTTGCAGGTATGTTTCCTGTAACTTGATTATGATCCATTAATTTCTTCAGTTTGATAAGGAGCTACAAAATGTCCTATGTAACGATGCCATTGAGAAATGGTCAACCCATTAAATAGTCCCCTTGCTTTTACAAACAAACGCTACAACACCTCATTTCTCCAAGGCCGCGCCATAGAACAATTTTGAGCTACCTTTCGGTTCACGTGTGAATCAACTGTTTTCACGTTGTTGCTTTTATGACTATTTCCCACCTCTGTGATTATTTCTACCTCACCCTGTTGGCTGCACGTCACGCCGACAGGTTTGACCAAAGCTCTTGGTTGAGTGTGTGTCGGGTCTGTAAGCATATGCATTGACTGTGCTGTATTGTGGGTTACATGTGTGTTTTCCTCAGGCCTCAGTGAGTGCCGTAAAAGGAGAGAAGGGAGAGCCTGCTGTCCTTGAGCCTGTGAGTTGCCATTCATGTTGTCTTTCAGTTATTATAGCTACTCCTGTGCACTGGGACCTCCTCATCTACAGGGGGCACCACAACAGTCAGTAGTCAACATAAGCTTCACAAGAAGCAGTTTAGCATTCCATTGGGATTTCTATGGAAAGAATTAGCAACGTCTAACATTGAAATGCTACCACTATCTCACACTCAATTCTTTTGCATTCTTCACAGGGTATGTTGATTGAGGGACCTCCAGGACCAGAGGGACAGGCAGTAAGTGCATTTCACCCACCTCTTTCTACTGAAATGTGTTTCACAGAATAGAATACCTTAATTTACCGTACTCATTTCCCCATCCTCTTCTTCTCCCTTAGGGTCTCCCCGGACCTAATGGCCCATCTGGCCCTCCTGGCTCTGTTGGTGATCCTGGTGAGAGGGTGAGTCTTAATCTTATGTTTATATCTGTGGTCCTGATAAAGTTCTATTTTCTATCCGGTTTGTCTATGGTTGAGATGTAGTTGTCTTGTTGTGGAGGCTGACTATGCTGGTATCTCCTCCTGTAGGGCCTCCCTGGAAAGGCTGGTATCGCTGGTGCCGATGGTGTGCCAGGCCCCCCTGGAACGTCCGTCATGCTGCCCGTGAGTGCCCTCCTGTCAATCGTCTCTAAGACCCACCCTTACATTACCTATTGACCTCTGTTTCTGTCCCTCTCCTTCTCTCACTCTCTGCTTTCTCTCATCAACCTTCGGTCCTCCCTCCCATGCTCCACCTCAGTATGTTTACTCCTCCTATTAGGACAATGGGTTGAAGATGATGTGTTTGGTGAGCGTTTTTTCCCTCTCTGTAGTTCCGTTTCGGAAGCAGTGGAGGTGACAAGGGTCCCGGGGTCTCAGCGCAGGAGGCCCAGGCTCAGGCCATTCTGTCTCAGGCCAGGGTGAGTGATGAGAGTTTAACACTGTCCATCCCACTGGTTTATCACACAGCTTTAGCGCGCTCGACAAAACACCCCCAAATGATTTAACAAACACAACATCAGGACAACATGCAGGTTGAACGCAATCTCTTTCGGGCAGTGTTCTTAAGCGGCTCTCATGTTGTCCTTCAGCGTGTGTTCAAAAATGGTCTGAGTAATGGGTAAGTGCTGACATCTTGTTGTTTCTCCTTTCTCTTAGCTGGCTCTGAAGGGACCACCCGGACCAATGGGTTACACTGGACGCACAGGACCCCTGGTGTGTACCGTCACCCTTCCTCCATCTCCTTTCCTTCGTTCACAATCTGACGATGTATCAGAATATCGACCATGTATGGATGGTCCCCAGATCGTCAAGGAGATGGAAACAGAGAGGCTGGGCTATTTGATTGACGTCTGTGTGTTCCTCCGCAATAATGATTGTTTCTGTTCTATCTCAGGGTACCCCTGGAAGTCCTGGGCTGAAGGGTGAAGGTGGGGATCCTGGACCTCAGGTAAAGAGATATCCCAGAACCACGTCCGTGGACCTCTTTCCCTATGTCTGGCTCTGACCACAGACTGGCTTTATACAGGTTCCTTTACACCACTGTAGTGCTGGTCAGTTCCAAAGAGACGGTTGTTTTCCCTCAACTGAAATGTAGTAGTAGAGACTATTTCTCTGTATGTGTTTATTATTGATACTGAATTCAGACAGGCATTCATCACAGACATCTCTTTTGTTCTTCAGGGCCCCAGAGGACCACAGGGTTTGAGCGGACCTCCCGGCAAATCAGGAAGAAGGGTAAGTGAGCGCCATCTGATCCCCGTGACTGTCTTTATGGATGCGCCCGAAATGGCAACCTTTTCCGTATGCGCCCTGGTCAAAAGTAGTGCACTATATAGGGAATAAGGTGCCATTTCGGATGCACTCTATGACTACGTTCCAATGTTGATATGAGCATACTGCTTGTATGCATGCCAATACATTACTTCACGCTAAGTGGTATGCTATGTCTCCAGCCATGCAGATTAGATTCTGTGACAAAAGATGTGAACGCTGTGGTTCCCTCTCTCCTCAGGGTCGTGCTGGAGCTGATGGAGCCAGAGGCATGCCAGGAGAGGGTGGGCCTAAGGTAAGCTCTCAGCTGCTACTTTCGTTGTAAACATCATTTGTGTCTTTTCTTCCCAATTCTGTTCTATGATCACGTATTTCTCTGAAACTGTCTGTATGGTCGGCACTTTGCATGTGTGCTGCTTTTTAAACATTGTTCAGGTCTCATTTCTATTTTTTCCATTCTCAGTGTGGATTTAATGCGATGCTCAGACTTCCAACTGCATCTCGAACGTGCCGCAGTATTGTGTTGTTGCTACTGTGTTCTAATCCGTTTTCTCCTTACACGATGTGTCTGTCTCGCGCAGGGTGACCGCGGTTTCGATGGCCTGCCTGGATTGCCAGGGGACAAAGGACACAGGGTGAGTTCAAGGTCAAAGGTCAATACAGCACACCACCAGAGAAATATAGTAGAGGACTCATCAGAGGTTGATTATCAAATGAAAGGAAATCGATTGGGAAAACCAATCGACTCGGTCTGGATCTATTGTGACTCAAGATTATGAACCAGGAAGGAGGATCCTGTCCAATCAAAGGAAACAGAATGAAATAGAAGTGTGGTTAAGCATGCTGTTGTTTTAATTGTTTTCCCTCCCTCTCTGTTCCACCATTCTAGGGTGATACCGGAGGATTGGGACCCCAAGGAGGTCCTGGAGAGGACGGAGAGAGGGTAAGTAGTTTGGCCAAACATCAGACAAACATCAGACATTAACCTATCAGTCCCATGAACTATGAGTCTATCAGCCAGAACTACAGTGGTCACTTAACCTAGAACTTCACACACTGAGTTTACCTTCATTTCCCCCCATAGTCTTTTAACGTGATCCTGTTTATCTGTCAAACTCCTTCCTCCTTCCTCACATTCTGTCTCTGTCATTCACCTTTGTCTGTCTGTGTCTGTTGTTCCCAGGGAGACGACGGAGACATCGGACCCAGAGGACTTCCAGGTGAACCAGTGAGTGTATTTCTGACGCTACCGTTGACATTGGCTCCTTCCTCACTACCATCACCTTTCCATTTTTTTGGTGTATTATGTTGTTTATAGCGACTAGATGTTTTAGCTTGCTTGTTATTGACCCGTTCCAGGCTCCTTCTCTCTGTGTTAGTGTTTTGATTTGCTCTTGTTTTTAGGGACCTCGTGGTTTGCTCGGTCCTAAAGGTCCGAATGGAATCCCCGGACCTCCTGTGAGTACACACATTGGTGCACCACACTGGAATGTCAGTTTCACTCAAAATCCAAACCACTTGGCTGTGAAGCTACACTGCAAAAAGTCAAATCTAAGCAAGCCTAAATGTCTTATATTGAGTGATAATTAACTTAACATTTGTGTTATTTTCATTTTTTTTGTAACAAACTAAATTATCTAACATCATTGGTAGATCATTTTGCTTATTTTAACCTACAAAAGGCTTAATACAAGTAATGTATCTTATTTCAAGATAAAACAAAATATATTTTATATTAATCGTCGTATTAAGGTAAATATCTTGAAATAAGATCAATTACTAGTATTAAGCCTTTTTTTTAGGTTAAAATAAGCAACAATTATGCAAAATTATGCCAATGACAGTGCCCCCTAAAACATTACCATGACCAAGCAAACCCTGCACTGGGATAGTTTCACTATCTCCCAGAATGACTCCTTTACCCTCATACTACCCCTGGAAGTACTAAGAACCCTTAAAGTAGGCAACTATATGACCAGGAACCACAGTGGAACAGTGTCAGTAGACCGCATCACCCTCATGCCACTCCCTAAAAAGGCCCTACAGTATAGGATCATGTTCTTATCACTAGTACACATCTAGATAGTCATTTTGTAGCAGGCCATTTAAGGTCATGTGTGTTGTTTACCCTGAATTGATAACTAGCAATCTTTTCTATTTATTCAATGTGTTATTTTCTTTTTCCTCTCTCAGGGTGTGCGTGGAAACGACGGGCCCCACGGTCCTAAAGGAAACCTGGTCAGTGACCGTGAATGTTTTTCCGTCCTTTTGTCCTCGGTGGACATATTGATGTATTCCCATTGAGAGCAAACGATTCTTAAAGTCTCAAACCATCTATCCTCTCTTCCTCCTCGCTCCCCTTTTCTCTCTCAGGGTCCCCAAGGAGAGCCAGGCCCCCCAGGGCAGCAGGGTACCTCAGGAACACAGGTGAGAGACGCCACAGAACAGGGGCCACGTTATTGGGGACAGATTTTAGCCAATTGAAACACTTGAAAATAACTGGATATACTATTCTCATTTTCTCCTCCTTACAATGATGTGGGATTACAACTGTAATCTGTGGTATTGCCCCAATCTGATCTCTGACCAGATCTGACCGTATGACGTGTGATTGTTTCAGGGAATGCCAGGACCACAGGGAGCCCATGGGCCCCCAGGAGAGAAGGTAAAAGAACAAAGTGATCCATGACTGTGGTGTGTGTAATTACTATGTTATGAACCTCCATAAAGATATTCAGTGTCCGACAGGCTTGACTTTTGTCTCCATAACATATCACAACTAGTGAAGCGCCATGACGCATCATATTCAGAATATGAATTTAGCCAGGAATGATTAAGGAGACAAAATATCTCCTTTTGAAGGTGTATCGTATACTTTGTTTCTTAGTTGATGATAATGTTGTTATCAGTATTGTCGTCAGTAAGCCGGTAAACTCATGACTTTCCTCTCGTCTTCTCTCCCAGGGCCCAACAGGAAAACCCGGTCTGCCAGGCATGTCCGGAGCCGACGGCCCCCCTGTGAGTCACAATCTCACTGGTTTATATTGGACTCATCACTACTGTATGTTATAATAGAACAATGAAAACATTACTGCTGATCTGCAGTTGTTTTAACATGAGATGACCTAAATGCATTGCACAGAATGTCACTGGTCAAAAAGGTAAAGCACTTTATTGCATTTTCCTGGAGCACAGTGGTAAGAATAAGTGATCAGCACATGTTGAATTGAAGTTGCCCTCATGCCTCTCTTGACCTCTGCTACTCTCTTCCCCTCACAGGGTCACCCAGGAAAGGAGGGACCTGTTGGCACCAAAGGAAACCAGGTGAGTTCCTCCAGTCATCTTTCTCCTGCACAGAATTTATAGAATGTAGTCAACCTCCCCACCAAAATCCCCACCGTGTCGTATGCAAGATGGCTGCCTAATTGTTGTGTCTTACACGTTATGTCTTGTGTGAGGTAGTGCATCATTAACCCTCGCTCCTATCTTTATACAGGGTCCCAACGGTCCTCAGGGAACTATTGGCTATCCTGGCCCTCGTGGCATTAAGGTGAGATTAGTGTTGTGGCTAAAATCATCATTAATTGCTATTCATTTGTGATGATAATGCCTGATTAATGACTGACCTAATCGTGTTGTAATTGCAGGGAACTCAAGGCATCCGTGGACTGAAGGGTCACAAAGGAGAGAAGGTAGGTCACCTCATCCAGTGTATCAATGATTGGCGAATAGTATATGTGACAATAAAACATCCTATTTTATTTTGGTATTTGGTATTTTATTAGGATCCCCGTTAGCTGTTGTGAAAGCAGCAGCTACTCTTCCTGGGTAGTACAGAACATTAATAGAACAGAACAGGTCAAGGACAGAACTACATCGATTAAGAGTCAAAGAAGTAGCCTCACTTTGAGAACTGATACTGGCGTCTTAAAAGTGATGTACAATGTTGGTCTTTTGTCAAGATGACAGCAATGCCGTAGGCTAACACCTCTTAAACATTTATGGTAGTATTTTGGTTGGATTTATGGACGTACCTTTAGAAATGTTGTAAAGTTAAGTCTCTCAGCCCACAAACGTTTATTTTGTGAACAACAAAGTAATTGTAGTTTCAGATATCAGCCCCAGTACTTTTAGTTTAGGACCACTAGGGGGAGTACTGTGGAACACTTTCAGACAGCAAAGCCACACAGGTGTCAAGTTATTTGTCTCTCTCTCCGACCTAAACGTGAGAAGATATTGATACTGCTTTAAGTACTTTTCATATTATTTCACCAACATTTTTCATCATTCTTTATGTTGTAAGAGTTCACAGAAAGACTTTATTTGAATTGGTGCATTTGAGTCGCCACATACGAAACACTTGATTGACCATAAATATAAAAACCTTTAGCTTAACCGCAGTTGTCTTTTTTAGGGAGAAGATGGCTTCCCTGGAATCAAAGGAGACTTTGGTGTCAAGGGGGAGAGAGTAAGATTAATTTTGTTTTTTAAATGATTCCTCTAAATAATTGTATTCAAGTATTATGTCTTGTTTTGCAAGGTCATGTTAAATTTTGTACAGTTATTTGGCATGTTTTTTACCTTGTGGTTATTTGCATACAATTTAATTACAATTTTACGTTTATGGATTGATTTGCCTTTAATTGATGCGCATGTGTTTTCTGTACCAGTGTTGATTGTTTCCATGTGTGTTCCTGCTGACAGGGAGAGGGTGGAGTGCCCGGCCCCAGGGGAGAGGACGGTCCTGAGGGACCAAAGGGCCGTGTTGGCCCCCCTGGCGAGCTCGGACCCATCGGCCTGGTCGGAGAGAAGGTGAGAGGAGGGTTCATATTCCGTATAACAGAAGTTGGTTTATCTTGATTAAAAGGTCACTGTTTGAAAGTATCTCATAACACATCTATCTGGTTGGCTAGTTTTTATCATTTTGATTGGTTTGTCATTGGGTCATTGATAAGAATATCTGATTGCAGGGTAAACTTGGTGTTCCTGGACTTCCTGGCTATCCTGGAAGACTTGGACCTAAGGTAACGACAACCCTGGTTTCCTTCTAATAGTTTGCAGGTAACAATTACATGTTAGCTTATTAAAGGGACTGACAATATGGAAGCTGGGTTAACCAATGCTTCATGTGTCTTCAGGGCTCCCTCGGTTTCCCAGGATTCCCTGGAACCAACGGCGAGAAAGGAACAAGGGTAAGGTTGCTAACGACGGAAATTAAAACTGTTCTGTTGTCAATCAAATTGTCACGCTATGAACTATGCATGATGTAATCCATGTATGGAGTCAACTGCACTGAAGTTGACGCTGATGTTGCCTGTGTGTCTGTCTTACGGAGTCTGTGTTTCTTCAGGGTCTGATTGGAAAGTTGGGACCCAGAGGACAAAGAGGACCAACGGTACAGTTCAACTCTACTCCACTCAATTCCACTTATCTATAACACTGTTGATTATCAAAGTCTCTCTTTATAGCTCATCCACCACTGATTACACCAGGGCTCGTATTGGATAAGGAGCAAACAACAGTTTGGTTAGTTTACTGAGATGAACCAACTAGAAGTGGATCAGAACCACTCAACCAAATGCCCTTATTATTCCTAATTGATTCTCCAACTCTCTCCAATAGGGCCCCAGAGGTCAGAGAGGACCGAGAGGATCTACTGGCAAACCAGGAGCCAAAGTAAGACAATATCTTTAATACAATATCTATAATACAATATCAACAATACATCCATCACTGACAGTTATGACAAAGGAGATTTATGGAGGTTAATGCTCAACAGCACTGTCAGTTCACCTACAGGCCACCAGGGAAGTCACATGTCATAACAAGGCTGTAATATTGGTTGGCTGCATCGATGGTAATAATTCTGGCCTTCTATCTCTTTCTTTTTACTAGGGTACATCAGGAAGTGACGGCCCATCTGGTCCACCAGGAGAGAGGGTAGGTTGTCTGAGCTATCATTTATTTGTTTACTGGTAGACACTTTGTCGTGCCACTAGCATACATGTTGTTGTGACACTTATACCTGTCCTCCTCCCATTGTATCTTTCAGGGACTGCCCGGACCTCAAGGAGCAAACGGTTTCCCTGGGCCAAAGGGACCTCCCGTAAGGCTATTTATTATATACACTCTATAAGATGTATAGTTTGAAACTGTAAGTGCCTTCTTTCCCTTAACCCTTTCTATTTCCTACCCAGGGACCACCAGGAAAGGATGGACTGCCCGGACACCCTGGACAGAGAGGAGAAGTTGTAAGTATGTTTTCTTGTCTGGAACATGCGGCCATGTGGGGTACAAGCTAGCAGGAATATATGAATCTCATAAACAGTGCCACGTCTTTTGCTATGTTGTGTTCTTTAAAAAAAAAGTTGATCTACCGTTACTTCCTCACGCGATAAACACATTTACCTAAGCTGATTGCATTAGGGGTTACACAAGGCTCTATTCAAGGCCCAATTATTATTTTTTCTCTTCCACAGGGATTCCAAGGAAAGACTGGGCCACCCGGACCTCCAGGTGTTGTTGGACCTCAAGTAAGATTAATGCAACATTTCTTTATTAACATTGTCCAGTGTCCAATGTATGGATGTTATCCAATGTATGGATTCACCTACACCATTCACTTTCCATCTTCATTACTCCTCTTCCTCTTCTTCATTGTCCCAGGGTCCCTCAGGAGAGACAGGCCCCCTGGGCGAGCGCGGTCACCCCGGGCCTCCAGGACCACCAGGCGAGCAAGGACTCTCCGGACCCTCTGGCAAGGAGGGAACTAAGGGAGACCCTGGTCCCCCAGGCGGCCCCGGCAAAGATGGACCCCCAGGACTGAGAGGCTTCCCCGGAGAGAGAGGAATGCCTGGCACCCCGGTTAGCAGTCTGACCCAATACACTTTCTGCGTCTGATACCCTATTCTCTATGTCCCAGGGTGAGATGTCATATTGTATATAGATTGCACATTTAGTGTTTTAACATGTTCCTGTCTGGTCTTTAGGGAGGCGGCGGACTGAAAGGAAGCGAAGGCCCAGCAGGACCTCCGGGAACAGCTGTACGTCTGACAATAATTACATCTGAAATGAATCGTTGTGAAAATATGGGAAATAATGTCATGTACAGTATTTGTTGACGTCCACGTCACCTTGGCTTTAATCATGTCTGTAATCATACCTGTGCAGGGATCCCCAGGTGAGAGAGGGCAGGGAGGCAGTGGAGGCCCCATCGGACCCCCAGGAAGACCTGGCCCCCAGGGGCCTCCAGGACCATCAGGAGAGAAGGGCGTGCCTGTGAGTACTTTTACAAAACATATCCAATGTACAGAGCTGTGATTTCAGACCGAGTCATTGTTCTTCTCTATTCTCTATGTCTCATACATGTTCTCTCCCCCACCACCTTCCCTCTCAGGGTGAGAAAGGTCCGATCGGCCCGGCTGGTCGTGACGGTGTCCAGGGCCCAGTGGGTCTGCCAGGTGCTGCCGGATCCATCGGAGTTCCAGGAGAGGACGGAGACAAGGCCAGTAACCACCGTGATACCTCCATCACATATTCTAATTACTGTGTTTACCACGTGAAACGATATCACAATGCTCATTTCAAACCTCTCTTAACAAAAGCTTTTCTGGTGGATTTTTGGGATTACAGGGTGAGGTTGGAGAGCACGGCCAGAAGGGAGCGAAGGGCGGCAAAGGAGAGCATGTGAGAGACATTACCGCCATTATTTTACTGTCTGTTCCTTAAATCTATTGTGTCTGAACAACATACTGTAAGTATGATTGTCTCTGCTAAAGTACAGTGATGCCATTTGCTCACGATGAAACATTGTGTGTCAACAGGGTCCTCCCGGTCCACCAGGGCCAATGGGTCCACTCGGTCAACCCGGCGCTGCTGTAAGTAGAAACTCCATCAACAGACAGTGTATTATCAATATTGCATTGGACACATAGGAATTCATAGCATGGTGCCCCTCGGAGGTGTTGCCTTCACTATTCCTCTCTCTGTTTCCATTGTGCAGGGAGCTGATGGAGAACTAGGAGCCAGAGGTCAGCAGGGGCCATTTGGGGCCAAGGGAGATGAAGGATCAAGAGGATTCCCAGGGGCCCCAGGTCCCATTGGACTGCAGGTATGATGACGGATTTCTGTTGTGACAATATGATTTTAGCCCCATTACAATAGTCTTGTGATTGTGACTCAATAGGTCAATGGCATCTCTAACCGTGAATGTATCTTGTAGGGATTGCCAGGCCCATCAGGAGAGAAGGGAGAGACGGGAGATGTCGGACCAATGGTGAGTGTCGACGACAAATTGGAGCAACCCAACAGATGATTGGATCTCATCATTATGAAGCCAATCGTAATAGTTCAGGAAGAGGTATTGTTAGCATGAATCACACTAGGATATTGCTATTCTCATCCTATCCGTCTCTTTAGGGTCCACCTGGCCCCCCAGGACCCCGTGGCCCTGCTGGTTCAAGCGGCGCTGACGTGAGTACCAATCTTCTCTCAAAACTTTCCAGAAGTTTCTCCTCACCGCAGAATAATCGTATTAAATTATTTCATTGTAATGGAGTTTTTATGCTACTGGTGGTATTATGAAGCCATCCCACATGAAGACCTACTGTAGTCTCCCTGTTGATTTCAAGTCATATATGTTATTATGGGTATGACTCTTGCTGTTTTGATATTATTGATGCAATTATGTTTATTTGTTTTTTTATTCAGGGTCCTCAAGGTCCCCCTGGTGGTGTGGGTAACCCTGGAAACCTGGGAGATAAGGTATACATAAATTCACATTAACTTGATTTACATTTTCCGTTGTAATCGTTAGAATATGCGTTTGTGTGTGCATGTTCTGAGAACTGAAAACATTGTGTTGACAGGGAGAGCCTGGCGAAGCTGGACCACCTGGAATCGGAGGAGAGCCAGGAAAGAAGGTGAGACATAGATCCTTACTCTGTCTCGTTTGGTTCTACTGTATTGTCCCATACGCACATATTTGTTTCTATACATGGATGCATTGTACTGCGAGTGACAGTGTTGTTGTCCAATGGCAGGGCCCACGTGGAGAGCACGGTGACAAGGGAGAGGCGGGACAACCTGGTACTTCTGGCCCTGCTGGTGGAAGAGGAGGCCCTGGAGACGACGGACCCAAGGGAAACCCTGTACGTCAAATATACTCAACAGATAAATCTAGTAATACAACATGTACTGACCACACTAAATGTTTTTGTGTCTGACTTTATGCCATTGTGTCTCTCTCCTAGGGCCCTGTTGGTTTCCCTGGTGACCCCGGTCCCCCGGGTGAACTCGGTCCCAGAGTGAGTATCTAAACGCTCATCACACACGTTTCATTTGATCTGTTTTGTTGTGGTGAAACAGATATTCCAATTTGTGTGTTCATAGCGTTTCACACTGCTGGTGTTTCTATGAATGAGTGTTTTGTTCTATTAACAAACCCCAAGAAGTATCTACTTTTACACCGTCCTAGCAATTAGCATATCTCTGATAACTCTGTTTGTCTTCTTTAGGGTCAGGACGGAGCAAAGGGAGAGAGAGGAGAGGACGGTGAACAAGGACAAGCTGTAGGTGGCCTAGTACTCCAACACCTATTTCATTCCTTCACTGTTGCTATAGTTACCGCATGGGCTCTTCCAGGACTCCCCTTCCACCAAGTGCTTTGATGAATCAGATGTTATTGGGTCATATATTGTCTGTTCACGATCGCTCCGATGCAAAATGGCTCCCTGCAGCATTCAAGAGTAGCGTTTGTAATGCGAAGCACATCCTCTTTCAGATGTTCCCAAAATAATTCAAACTCAAGCAATGTAATAGGATCAGAGTTTAGGGGCCATTGTGGCCCTCAGTATGCAAATCCCAAATCTAAACCATCTCAGTTAAAGCCCTACTAGATAAGTGTATTTTCCATCCTTGAAGCACTTGTTGAAACACAAGATGGCACTGCAAGATTAAAGTTAATCTCCTTCCTAACAGATCGCCCTTAGGGCCTGTCTAGAATATAGATTATTATGCAACTTCAAATAAACAGCTACCAGTATGTATATTTTGGTTCAGTTCTTTATAGTTAATATTGACCACATTACAGGTCACTGAAGTGTTCTAATCATACTCACGCTCTCTGTTGTAGGGATCTCCTGGACCCACTGGTGAGAACGGACCTCCTGGTGGACCAGGAAAGAGGGTAAGATCGTCCACCGCACCAGGCCAAACCGCAACTATCATCCACAGTCATATCTGTTGGTTTTCAATCTATTAAATGTTTGATAGATGCTACAGGTGGCCTATAACCAATCATAAAAACGTTATAACGTTGATAATATTACACATCGCTTCTTTCCTAGGGTCTTGCTGGAACGAGAGGACCAGAGGGACGACAGGGAGAGAAGGGAACTAAGGTGAGAGTTCAAAGGTCATCGTTCAATGTGTTGGCACTGGCAGTTAACCCTGTGGATCGTTATTTATCCTAGTGATAGTGAGTCACAGGCCGTGCCAGACAGACCTGAAACCAAATGTACACAGCTCTCTCTGCTGTCAATCATTTTCCAAATATATTAATTTGCTCCGCTCACAACACACATTGGGGATTTGGAATATTGGAGTTTATCAATGTCTGATGTTCTTTTGTTTTTGCTCTCTTTTTTTTCCAGGGAGATCCAGGTGCCAACGGACCTCCAGGAAAGACAGGCCCCGTCGGACCTCAGGGTCAACCAGGCAAACCAGGAACTGAGGGTCTGAGAGGACTCCCTGGATCAGTGGTGAGGGAGATGAGCCCACTCTTCCATGGACAGACTGGGCTATTCAGTCTGTGGTTCAGTCTACTGCTCTAGAGTCTGTCTGTCTGTCTGTCTGTCTGTCTGTCTGTCTGTCTGTCTGTCTGTCTGTCTGTCTGTCTCTGTCTCTGTCTCTGTCTCTGTCTCTGTCTCTGTCTCTGTCTCTGTGTCTGTCTGTCTGTCTGTCTGTCTGTCTGTCTCTGTCTGTCTGCTCTATAGGGCCTAATTTAGGCTGCTCACTACTACCATGAGCTTAACCCCAGTGTAACGGAGCTGTTTGATGCGTTTGTCACTAACTTGTTTCTGATGATCTCTTCAAGGGCGAGCAAGGTTCTCCGGGCCTTTCCGGCCAGAAGGGACCTCCCGGACCGCTGGTGAGATAAGACACTGATATGTACATGAATATATCTATAATAGATTATCTTCCACACTGTGTTGATCTATTGGCATACAGGGCTATATTGACGTGTGAATATACCCACTTCCTTAATCTATAAAACTGCAGTACCATCTCACTCTCTCTCTCTTCAAGGGACCGCCAGGTTTGCCAGGACTGCGCGGCGAGGGTGGTGACAAGGGAGAGAAGGGCCACTCGGGTCTGATTGGTCTGATTGGGCCCACCGGAGAGCAGGGAGAGAAGGGAGACAGGGGACTGCCAGGGCCACAGGGGACACACGGATCCAAGGGAGAGACTGTGAGTGACACCTGTCTCTCGTTAGCTGACATTATAGAGCTTTGAAAGAAAGGTCGCGGGTTCGAATCCCAAGCCGACTAGGTCCAAATCTGTCGATGTGCCCTTGAGCAAGGCACTTAACCCTAATTGCTCCTCTAAGTCACTCTAAGAGCGTCTGCTAAATGACTCAAATGTAAAGATACCGTATATTTTCTCTAAGGATACACACACACACACACACACTGGAAATAATGTTATTCTGTCAGTATGACACATCCCTATTGAACATGTGGGATCACGCTTTCCATAGCCGATGTGAGCAAGACCTTTAAACAGGTCAACATTCACAAGGCCGCGGGGCCATACGGATTACCAGGGCTTGTGCTCAAAGCATGCGCAGACCAACTGTCAAGTGTCTTCACTGACATTTTCAACCTCTCCCTGACCGAGTCTGTAATACCCACATTTCAAGCAGACCACCATAGTCCCTGCGCCCAAGAATGCGAAGGTAACCTGCCTAAATGATTACCCTGTGGCACTCACGTCGGTAGCCATGAAGGCTGGTCATGGCTCACATCAACACCATCATCCCGGAAACCTTAGACCCACTCCAATTTGCATACCGCCCCAACAGATCCACAGATGACGCAATCTCAATCGCACTCCAAACTGCCCTTTCCCACCTGGATAAAAGGAACACCTATGTGAGAATGCTGGTCATTGACTACAGCTCAGCGTTGAACACCATAGTACCCACAAAGCTCATCACTAAGCTAAGGACCCTGGGACTAAACATCTCCCTCTGTAACTGGATCCTGGACATCCTGACAGGCCACCCACAAGTGGGGCGGCGCACAATTGGCCCAGCGTCATCCGGATTAGGGTTTGGCCGGGGTAGGCTGTCATTGTAAATAAGAATTTGTTCTTAACTGACTTGCCTAGTTAAATAAAGGTTAAGTAAAATAAATAAATAAAAATGTGGTAAGAGTAGGCAACAACACGTCTACCACCCTGATCCTCAAGATGGGGGCCCCTCAGGGGTGGGTGCTCAGTCCCATCCTGTACTCCCTGTTCACCAACGACTGCATTCCCAGGCATGACTCCAACACCATTAAGTTTGCTGATGACACAACAGTGGTAGGCCTGATCACCGACAATGATGAGACGGCTTATAGGGAGGAAATCAGAGACCTGGTAGTGTGGTGCCAGGACAACAAGCTCTCCCTCAATGTGAGCAAGACAAAGGAGATGATCGTGGACTATAGGAAAAGGCGGGCCGAACAGGCCCCCATTTACATCGACGGGGCTGTAGTGGAGCGGGTCAAATGTTTAAAGTTCCTTGGTGTCCACATCACCAACAAACTATCATAGTCCAAACACACCAAGACAGTCGTGAAGAGGGCACGACAACACCTTTTCCCCCTCAGGAGACTGAAAATATTTGGCATGAGTCCCCAGATCCTCAAAAAGTTCTACAGCTGCACCATCGACCTGACCGGTTGCATCACCGCCTGCTATGGCAACTGCTCGGAATCCGACTGTAATGCGCTACAGAGGGTAGCGCATTACAGGATGGCAGGGACCAAGCCTCCTGCCATCCAGGACCTCTATACCAGGCGGTGTCAGAGGAAGGATCAAAAAAATTGTCAAAGACTCCAGTCACCCAAGTCATGGACTGTTCTCTCTGCTACCGCACGGCAAGCGGTACCAGAGTGCCAAGTCTAGGTCCAAAATGCTCCTTAACAGCTTCTACCCCCAAGCTATAAGACTTCTGAACAATTAATCAAATGGCCACCCAGACTATTTACATTGACCCGCCCACCCCACTTTGTTTTTACACTGCTGTTACTCGCTGAATTATTATCAATGCATAGTCACTTTACCACTACCTACATGTACAAATTACCGCGATTAACCAGTACCCCCACACATTGCCTCGTTATTGTTATGTAATTCTATTGTGTTACTTATTTACTTTTAGTTTATTTAGTCAATATTTTCTGAACTCTATTTCTTGATCTGCATTGTTGGTTAGGGGCTTGTAAGTAAGCATTTCACGGTAAGGTTCGGATCAATTGACAAATAAAATTGGATTTGATTTGTATTCTATGTCACCCTTCAACAAACAGTTCAATGCTGATGAATTTGTTGTGTGTTAACTGTGTTTTTAGGGTGTTTCTGGAGGCACTGGGCCTATCGGTCCTGGTGGCCCTGCTGGTATGCCCGTGAGTACCAGTTCTACATCCTGGTTCTTTCATCAGTATATCATGTAACATCCTCTATCAACATTGTGGTATTCTCAAAACAACCTGTAACATAGAAAGATTTCAGCATGAACGCATCCATGACTTTTATACTTTACATAACTCTTATGTCACTAGTAATTAGATTCTCCTTTTTTCAATGGTTTTATAATGGTAATACTTATCTTCTATTGAATGATAATCATTTATTTCCTGTTCCTCTTCCACAGGGTCCTGAAGGTGTGAAGGGAGCTAAGGGTGCTACAGTGAGTAGAATCCCTTCCTCAAACACTCTTTGTAGTGTAATATCGGCTTCAATATTATAATGTGTATTGAGTCCCATGTGCAGTGTATTGAGTCCCATGTGCAGTGTATTGAGTCCCATGTGCAGTGTATTGAGTCCCATGTGCAGTGTATTGAGTCCCATGTGCAGTGTATTGAGTTCCATGTGCGGTGTATTGAGTCCCATGTGCGGTGTATTGAGTCCCATGTGCAGTGTATTGAGTCCCATGTGCAGTGTATTGAGTCCCATGTGCAGTGTATTGAGTTCCATGTGCAGTGTATTGAGTTCCATGTGCAGTGTATTGAGTTCCATGTGCAGTGTATTGAGTTCCATGTGCGGTGTATTGTTTAATCTCTAATGCCTCCTGTCTCTGTTTTCCAGGGAGGAGCTGGTCCCAAGGGAGAGAAGGGTGTCTCAGGACCCCCTGGACCTCCAGTGAGTACCCATCCTTTGCGAAATCAGTTTACTCCATGAAACCAATTAAATACTTGTATTTGACCCCCATTTTTCAGTTTAGTCCAGTCTAGATCTATGTGCAGTTGCTTACATCATTTCAGAGCATAGCATATATCTAAAATGCATTCGGAAAGTATTCAAACCCCTTGACCTTTTCCACATTTTTAACCGTTACAGCCTTCTTCTAAAATTTATTAAATTGTTTTTTTTCCCTCATCAATTTGCACACAATACACCATCATGACAGACCAAAAAACGTATTTTTGTAAAAAAATTTGCAAATCAAATAAATCACATTTACATAAGTATTCAGACCCTTTATTCAGTATTTTGTCGAAGCACCTTCGGCAGCCATTACAGCCTCGAGTCTTCTTGGGTATGACGCTGCAAGCTTGGCACACCTGCATTTGGGGAGTTTTTCCCATTCTTCTCTGCAGATCCTCTCAAGCTCTGTCAGGTTGGATGAGGAGCATTGCTGCACAGCTATTTTCATGTCTCTCCAGGGACGTTTGATCGGGTTCTGGCTCTGGCTGGGCCACTCAAGGATATTCAGAGACTTGTCCCCAAGTCAGTCCTGCGTTGTCTTGGCCGTGTGTTTAGGTTTGTTGTCCTGTTGGAAGGTGAACCTTCACCCCAGTCTGAGCTCCTGAACGCTCTGGAGCAGGTTTTTTATCAAGGATCTTTCTGTACTTTTCTCCATTCATCTTTCCCTCAATCCTGACTAGTCTTCCAGTCCCTGCCACTGAAAAACATCCACACAGCATGATGCTGCAACCACCATGCTTCATGGTGCCAGGTTTCCTCCAGACGTGACGCTTGGCATTCAGGCCAAAGAGTTTAATCTTGGTTTCATCCGACCAGAGAATCTTGTTTCTCATGGTCTGAGAGTCCTTTAAGTGCCTTTTGGCAAACTCAAAGCAGGTTGTCATGTGCTTTTTACTGAGGAATGGGTTCCGTCTGGCCATTCTACCATAAAGGCCTGATTGGTTGAGTGCTGCAGAGATGGTTGTCCTTCTGGAAGGTTCTCCCATCTCTACAGAGGAACTCTGGAGCTCTGTCAGATTGACCATCGGGTTCTTGATCACCTCCCTGACGAAGACCCTTCTCCCCCGATTGCTCAGTTTGGCTGGGCGGCCAGTTCTAGGAAGAGTCTTGGTGGTTCAAAACTTCTTCCATTTAAGAATGATGGAGGACACTGTGTTCTTGGGGAGCTTCAATGCTGCAGAAATTTTCCCCCAGATCTGTCCCTCGACACAATCCTGTCTCGGAGCTCAACGGACAATTCCCTCGACCTCACTTGGTTTTTGCTCTGACATGCACTGTCAACTGTGGGACCTTATATAGACAGGTGTGTGCCTTTCCAAATCATGTCCAATCAATTGAATTTATCATAGATAGACTCCAATCAAGTTGTAGAAACATCTCAAGGATGATCAATGGAAACAGGATGCACCTGAGCTCAATGTCGAGTTTCATAGCAAAGGGCCTGAATACTTATGCAAATAAGATATTTCTGTTTTTTGTTTTTTTATACATTTACAAAAATAAGTTCAATGAAACCTAAACCTATGAATCTCATTAATCATTATCAACCAATAATAATCTTTCTCTGTGATCCTCCTCCAATCAGGGTCCTCCAGGCGAAGTCATCCAGCCAATGCCCATCCAAATCTCCAAGAAGTCCAAGCGCTCCATCGACGCCAGCCGGATGCTGTCTGAGACAGACGCAGAGTCGGCTGCAGCCGACGCCACAGGCCCAGAGTTCCTGACTGGCAGGGAGGGCATGGAGGAGATCTTCGGCTCACTGAACTCGCTGAGACAGGAGATCGAGACCATGCGCTTCCCTCTGGGCACCAAGGGCAGCCCCGCACGCACCTGCCAGGACCTCAAACTCAGCCAGCCAGAGCTCAAAGACGGTACGACGCTTTCAGGCGTAAAACTATTCACAAAAATGTGGCAATTCTGACTTTACACAGGGGAACGCTTACAAAGACATTTATGAGGTTCACTTCTAACTAAAGTCTAAGGGCCGGGGCTGGGTTTCTACTAAGCTAACATATACAATTATTTTAAAATCTATCTGCAATATTAAAGCTCACCCCCCCCCCCCCCCCCCGAAAGCATTTGAATTTCTTGGTGTTTAAATCGTGCCTTATCTCTCTGCTCCCCCTGTAGGAGAGTACTGGATCGACCCCAACCAGGGTTGCTCTCGCGACTCTCTCAAGGTGTTCTGCAACTTCACCGCCGGTGGGGAGACGTGTCTGTACCCCAGTAAGACCGTGGACACGGTGAGAAGAGACTGAGCTCATCAGTCAATAATGTACACACTAACTCTACCCTGAAGTAGCCGTGTTTAAACATCTATACATCTAATTGTCTCTATTTCTATCCTAGGTAAAGCTCAACTCTTGGACCACGGAGAAACCAGGCTCCTGGTACAGTGAGTTTGCAACTGGCAGCAAGGTTAGTATGGGTTCATTACACCACCGTGCAGAATCCCAGAGGGACATTCATTATGGTCCATATGTGTGCAAAGTTTGACCTGGATATCAACAAATGCGGAAAGATAAAGGTCAATCAGAAAAATGATCAAAGCATTATCATAACGCTCTGTCCCTAAGGAAAGTGTTTATTTAATGTCAGGTGGACATATCCAACTCTCTGCTTATAACAGAGTTCACCTCTACCAGCTTAATCAGAGTTTATATCTCATGGGACATCCTCTTTCCCCCCAGCTTTCGTACGTGGACTCTAATGGCGAGCCGATCGGCGTGGTCCAGTTGGGCTTCCTGCGGCTGCTGAGTGTCCAGGCCCGCCAGAACTTCACCTACCACTGCCACCGCTCCGTGGCCTGGGCCGACCGCACGGCCAATAACGGCCACAAGAGGGCGCTGCACTTCCAGGGCGCCAACGATGAGGACCTCAGCTATGAGACAAGCCCATACATCAAGGCCCTGGTCGACGGCTGCTCTGTGAGTCTCATTGAATTGGTTTATTTAAACAGTGTGGTCCACTCAGTAACAATCGGCAGTGTTTTCCACGGAGTCATGGAAACCAAAAGTAATCTCTCTAGCTTACTCACCTGTCTGTGCGCGGACGTTCAAGTTATGGATGTGTACCTCGAGTATCTCAAAAATAAACGAAGAAACCTGAGATTATATAGGGTGTCTGGGGGTATATCCCCCCCCCCTTAGTTTTTTTTTAAAGGAACATTTGCCAGAATTCTCTAAATGTTGCTTTATTTTCAACCTGATATAGGCTAACTTAATATGTTTCATCTCAGCAGTCAATAAGAACAAATGCCCATACAAAAGTATTACAATGGAACTGTATTTTTCCATTACACACAATAAAAGTGTAATATCGAATCTTAGGCAGATACCCTTACCTCAGATGTAGCGATCTCACCTGTCTCTCTGCTTCTGTCTGTCTGCAGTATCGTAAGGGCTTCGACAGCACAGTGGTGGAGGTGAACACGCCCCAGGTGGAGCAGCTACCTCTGCGGGACCTCAAGATCACGGACTTTGGGGAGAGCAACCAGAAATTTGGCTTTGAAGTGGGACCTGTCTGTTTCCAGGGCTAAAACACCGTACAGAGAAATGAGAAACACAAACACATATAGAATATACACTTATACTGATGCACGCACACTCTGTCATGCACACACACTCTGTCACACACACACTCATGCACTTAACACAAACATTGACACATTTACATTGACATGGCAATATACAGCACATGCCCAGTAATTTATACATTTATTTCAGGATATCAAGCTCACTCACATACACAAACACACACACACAAATACTGTTGTGAAACGGACATGCACTCACTCAAGTACATGCCCAGGGGAAAACATCTCCCAAATAGAAATGGACGACAAGAGAAAAGTAGAACACAAACATTCTCGCGAAGAGGAGACCAAAGATCGATTGCAAGAATGAGAGATGGCGTTCAGACCGTCAACAGAATAAAACAGTGTTCTTTTCCAACGAACAGCTGGGTCAAAGACCCGTCTCCTCCTTCCGTACACGCCAGAGCCCCCCGTCGCGGACCCCCTCTCACTCCTCTCTCCTTCCCGCTGTCTCTCTATCGAGTTGTCTCGGCCACTCTACCTCTCTGCTTCGCCTTCACCACACACTCGTACCTCTCCTGCATCCAAGCCCCACCCCATCCTACGCCTCCTTTTCTGCCTCGCCGCATCAAGGGGAAACCAATGAAGGAATGGGATTTCCACGAAGGCCTGACGGATCAGAGACGACCAGGGAAGTCTACTGTACGTCCGTGTTGTCTAGCTAAGTGAATTTTCTCTTCATCATCTCCACAGTGAAATTCTACACCAAACAAACCACGATATCACACTATACCATCCTAACAGCCCAGTTATCCTAAAGCAGGTCAAATATAATACAGGCGGATGAATAGAAACTTTACGGTGCTTTGTGGAGATGGAGTGGAAGTAAAGCTGTGAGATCTCTAGTTTAAACGCGGCTTTAACCTAAGGCGTGACTACGAACAGCTCTTTACTCAATACTGTAATAATATAGTCCTAACAGCAACGTACTGTCTCTGAACTGTATGGCTGTTTATTATTTATGGGCCAATAATGTTGCATGCAATGGGACGGAAGGGCGTCTATGCCTTCTCCAAGGACCAATGAATCAAAAGCCATTAACCTTGTAAATTGTACTGAACTTGATGTATGGAACATTTATTTGCAATCATTGTTACAACTGTCATAGACAGGCCAGAACTGTAGTTCCTAGACAAGCGAATAGGCCAGAATGCCATCAAACCAGTCCAGTACTTACAGGTGTGATGCCTGGGATTTCATTATTGTTTTATGTAGAACACAGGGTTACATTCCAGGATCTGTGACATTCCGTCTCTTTTCAAGCAGGGAAGGTATCAGGGTTAAATATGTATATGAGCTTAATAGATGACGACCAAACGTTCTCTCTTACAGCGGTGAATAAATGCATGCTTTCAAAAACTGTGGCAAGGTGCTAATTATACCAAAGCGTTAATATATTCAGCATGAATAATTCAAGTTTGTCTCCATCACAGCCACACGATGTCGTCACCAGTTCTCCTTACTGGAAATGTGCAATCGAATCCATTTGTACAGACATAGTGATATTCTATTGTATTTATTGAAAACAAACAGGGTGCTTCAAGCAACGACAAACCAAATATGACAGTAGAATGTGGTATTTCATTTTGTATTTATTTCCTGCAGTTCTCACTTGACGGTTAAAACAATTAAATACATATTAAACTAACACTAAACCGAGTTATCTGTGCCCATCCCCCTTGGTCTATGAATGTCAACAGTTCTGGTGGGGGGGGGACGAACATATGTGGCCATATCTCATTGTAAGCATTTAGCATTCATCGACTGTACTGTGCTGTTATGATTGCTTCTATTGTAATGATTAAATGGTGACTCTCCATTGTGGTTTGCCACTGCTTGGCTGAGCTGTGCTGCAGGAGTATGGCGAGGGCGACAAACAGACACCAGGATTCTACGGTTGTGAGAATACAGCGGGCAGGGGACAGCTAGCGGGAGGGATGGAAAATTCTAGCAACCACGTGGGCAAATATTACAAAGATTTTGTTTAGAAGTAATGTAATGTGGCTATGGGGTTGTGTATCATTATGGGTATTTTGGTTTGTCTGTTTTGGTTAGTTTTTCTTTTGATATTGCAGAGAAGGGGGGGATTGACAAACTAAAACCTGAGGTGATTTTCGAGAGAAAAATACATCGATTGGTTTGTTTTTTTGTTAAAGACAAACAAATATTTCAACAAAATATGGTGCTGAAAAGACAAAAAGTATTATTTTATAATGTAAGTAATTTTAAATGTTTTGTTTCTGTAATATATAATCTTTTTAAAAATAGCTTATTGACTCCCTTGTGTTTTTTCCTCGTCCCTCTGTTTCATCCTCTCTCAACTGGCTGGTGTTGCATGTTACCCAGAGCAACACAATAGCTAGTAATTATTTTATTTCTCTCTTCATTCTGCATACAGCAGCTCAGACAGCTGAATAAAACCACATCATTCACCATCTCCAGTGAACTTACCACCTGTGTGTGAACACAGAATCAGTCAGATCCCAACCTTATTTCCACTATATATCACCTCACCAGCCCCCCCCCCCCCAAAAAATCCCTTCTAGTGTTTACACCTGTTTGATTCTGACCTATGACTGGCTCCCTCTCCTTTTCCAATCTACCGTCCACTGCTCAGTGTTGTTTTCCTTCTCTGTTTTCTGTTCGTTTTTGTTTTGCTTTAGTTTCACTGTCTTGGTTTGTTCTTGGCTTGTTGTTTTCTGTTCAACGTCTCCAATTAAACCACATGCCAACGCATTTTCTCTGTGTGCCTACTGTATTCATACTGTATTCGTGTGTCTTTGTATGCGTGACGTCAGTCTTTCCTGTTTTCAAACATCTAAATCCAACCGTGTTAGTAATGACTGGTATAAGTTTCCCTAGCGAAATGATAGTAACTGTACGTAAATGCAGAGGGTCGTGAGACGTAACTCGGTTACATTGGGGGAACCACTCAACTCTGTCTCGTGAACTCTCGTCCACAACAAAGGTTACACGGGTTTTAATGTATTGCACAATCCCATTTACACTGTAGATATTGACTAGATTTACAAAACAAGATTGATCCCCAATCAGTTGTATTTTCACACGCGAAGGCACAGTGTGAACGTTGAATAAATATACAATTACTGGACCTAGATGGGATCTTCATGAGGATGATGGAAAGTTGTCTCAGCCAATGAAAAGGCCTCTGAAGATGAGAGAAAAAAATTGTTAACAGGACAGCAGCGGGTGATGTAAAAGGCATTTCCTGTTAAACATGAATCGTTATAATGTTTTTCAGGTGGGTCCATTACCTGTTACTTCAATACTGGTTCCAGTGATGTATTGAGAGTCCTCTACTGGAAATATGCATTAGGATCCATCAGCTTCCTCTATACACACACAGAGGGAGAAGGGTTAGGTCTTACAGCTTGACTATAAAAGGTACCGAGTTCTGCATTTGTGATGTGATCTATAGCATAGAGTGTTGTATATATAGTATTCCTACCTGCAGGCTCTCCCATCCTCTCCAGTGGCACCATGGACGTAAGCTGCAGACACAAAACAAAACACAGCAAGTTAAATACACACTTCTATACAAAAAAAAAAAAAACATTTCAGGGGTAACTTTCTATATCTGATATAAAAGGGGAACTCAGTCGTAGCTGACTGATTACTTTCTCAGGAACTTTATCAGTCATGGGTGTGGTTATGAACCCTGGTAAACACAGTTACACCGGATCCCAAATCTGGAGAAAGAGAGCAGTTACAGATCATATCCACCCTGGACCTGGTTCCTCAAACACATCCCATACATCAACCCACCCTGGACCCGGTTCCCCAAACACATCCCATACTTCAATCCACCCTGGACCTGGTTCCTCAAACACATCCCATACTTCAATCCACCCTGGACCTGGTTCCTCAAACACATCCCATACTTCAATCCACCCTGGACCCGGTTCCTCAAACACATCCCATACTTCAATCCACCCTGGACCCGGTTCCCCAAACACATCCCATACTTCAATCCACCCTGGACCCGGTTCCTCAAACACATCCCATACTTCAACCCACCCTGGACCCGGTTCCCCAAACACATCCCATACTTCAATCCACCCTGGACCCGGTTTCCCAAACACATCCCATACTTCAATCCACCCTGGACCCGGTTCCTCAAACACATCCCATACTTCAATCCACCCTGGACCCGGTTCCCCAAACACATCCCATACTTCAACCCACCCTGGACCCGGTTCCTCAAACACATCCCATACATCAACCCACCCTGGACCCGGTTCATCAAACACATCCCATACTTCAATCCACCCTGGACCCGGTTCATCAAACACATCCCATACTTCAATCCACCCTGGACCCGGTTCCCCAAACACATCCCATACTTCAACCCACCCTGGACCCGGTTCCTCAAACACATCCCATACTTCAATCCACCCTGGACCCGGTTCATCAAACACATCCCATACTTCAATCCACCCTGGACCCGGTTCCTCAAACACATCCCATACATCAACCCACCCTGGACCCGGTTCATCAAACACATCCCATACTTCAACCCACCCTGGACCCGGTTCCTCAAACACATCCCATACTTCAATCCACCCTGGGCCCGGTTCCCCAAACACATCCCATACTTCAATCCACCCTGGGCCCGGTTCCCCAAACACATCCCATACTTCAATCCACCCTGGGCCCAGTTCCCCAAACACATCCCATACTTCAATCCACCCTGGACCCGGTTCCCCAAACACATCCCATACTTCAATCCACCCTGGGCCCGGTTCCCCAAACACATCCCATACTTCAATCCACCCTGGGCCCAGTTCCCCAAACACATCCCATACTTCAATCCACCCTGGACCCGGTTCCCCAAACACATCCCATACTTCAATCCACCCTGGACCCGGTTCCCCAAACACATCCCATACTTCAATCCACCCTGGACCCGGTTCCTCAAACACATCTGAAGACTAAGTTCATTAGAACCTTCATAGGAGCATCGTTAAATCTCCGAGCTGTTTCCCAAAACAACCGTTACTGAAGTTGCACTCTAAAACACCTGTTATCTACCGACTGCCTCAGACATCTCATAGAACAGATAAGTGGTCGTCGGATGCCTTCTTTGCCCCCTTCTGAGTCACTTTTAATACAGAAGATCTCCGCTAAACATACAATCAAGAGGTTTATTTGTCTCACTGTGACCGCCAATAACTTCCGAACGGAGTTGGCTACAAATACAAAGCAATGTCTTTGCAATTGTTACAAAAAAGCAAAGGATAAAAGATGCTTCAAATGAAAACCGAGATGACGGCATAAAAAAAATACAGTAGGCTGAAAGGCTACATAGGCCTATATATTTTAATCAATTGAGTTCTATTTTGCTAATTGCAGGCTCCGCTGTCTATAATTTCATGATGGTTACAACATGTGCGGAATGATGTGCCAAATCTGTGATTAAGTTATTATAGTGTAAGCATTACAATAAGCCACCTCAATATTTGCAGCCATATAGGTGATAATATATCTCTAGGAGCTGACCCATCGTCAGTATTGTGGACTAATTCTAATGTTAAGGTAAGATTTGAATGGAGAAATCTGATCCGAGAGCAGCGCTGCTTTTCTTCTATCCTATCAGATGGACACATGCTCCAACTACGTACTTAGCAAACTTTATTTCGGCCTGGTGTTTTGGGAAACGCCATGTTACATCTTCAGCCGTCGGAGCGATGGATTGCTAAAACACTCGTAAGCCTAAGTTCTATCTGGAAACCGGGCTCTGCTCACTACAGAATGTTTATAGCCTATTTATCTTCTCTCTATTGGTGAATGGGACAATTTTGGGGTGTTGAAATCAAATTCAGGGTTGTGTTCAGTAGGCACTACACAGAAGAAAACTGGCCAAAAAGGGTAGCATCTCAACTTAATATGAAATGCACATTTTTGTTTCAAAACATTTTGTTACGGTTTGCCCTAATGAACACAACCAAGGTGTACCTCACCTGCTCAGCTAGTTGGCTGCAGTTCTGGTCAGGCCCTCCACAACTGCTTTGGAAGCAGAGTAGTTTGCCTGTTCAATATTGCCCACCTGGTAACAGGCAGAAACACAAAGAGAAAATTAAAGAATGGCAAGAATGAATGTAAGTCTGTTGAAAGTTAATAACCTATGCCTGGAGGGCCAATAGTTAAAATGTCAGACTTGCCTTGCCCACAGTAATGACGGAGCATTTAGGAGCTCCACTGGCAACCAGAGCCTTTCCAACAGCCTGAGTCAGGAGAAATGTAGCCTGAGAGATTGGGGGAAAGATAGAAGGATTTGTCTCACAACCCTCTGCACTAATATATACTGAACAGAAATATAAACGCAACATGTAAAATGGTCCCATGTTTCATGAGCTGAAATAAAAGATCCCAGACATTTTCCATACGTACAAGAAGCAAATTTCTCTTAAATGTTGTGCACAAATTTGTTTACATACCTATTAGTGAGCATTTCTCCTTTGCCAAGATAATCCATCCACCTGACAAGTGTGGCATATCAAGAAGCTGATTAAACTGCATGATCATTACACAGGTGCACCTTGTGCTGGGGACAACTCAATGTGAGCAATTCACACGCTGGGATCATAAGAGGCGGGGGGGGGGGGTGTCTGTAATAAAGACCATTTGTGAGGAAAAACTCATTCTGATTGGCTGGGCCTGGCTCCCCAGTGGGTGTGCATTCAGTGACTCACTCACACAAAATGCCTCTTCTGATTCATGCAATTTCTAACTTCTCGATTGTGTTGCTAAAGAACTGAGTGAAGTGCTTCAGATCAAGTATCCGAAAACGTTACATGACTGACTCATTGTCCTACTAGGAGACGCCAGCATAGGGTTTAAGATATTGACTTTAAATTACACTATACACACACACTGAATTAGTCTGTGTGTCTGCACATGAATTAATCACCTGTATTGTGAGTAGCTTCTCTACACACTCCCTTGATGAAACATCCACAGCAGCAGCGATGTGGTCCTGCCCTTTGTGGCCATGGTTCAGGCTGCCCAGGGCTGATTGGCTGACTCCTCGCTGATGACTGAGACCACCACTGTGGCACCCTCAGAGGCAAATTGCTGTCATATCGTTTAGACAATCTCGCTGCCCCCTCCTGGAGACAATGAGTAGTGCACAAATATAGCTTTATGCAACTAACTTGGAAATTCTGTAAATTAGGTCTATAATAAAGGGGCTGATGCATTCTTTCTAGCTTGCTTTATGTCACCTGAGTGAAGGTTCTTGTAGGGTAAAATTGTTGTCTTCACCTTTGACCCAATGAGAGGGACACAGCCGTCTCATCTGGTAAAGGTGAAGACAACTGCATTTTTGTCCAATAAAAATGGCCTAATATAAAGAAAATGAGAGTGTATGTTAAAGTTAACTTAAACGGGATATTGTCATTAAGGTTTCATTAGCCGTCTAAATCAGTTTGCTGTGTTGCTCTTGAATTACCACAGAGGACAGAAGAAAAAAAAACATTTTCAAAGCAAACATGCTCAAACATGTCTGCAAGATGATACGCTGTAACAGTGATGTAGCATAGTTGAAACAATGTTATAATGTTACAAAGAACGTTAGCTACAATCTTGCACTGCAACGAAATAAGACGATTCATGCCCAACAACTAACGTTAGCCCAAGGTTTAGCTACAACAACCACAAGATAGTACGCCTAGATAAGCACATCTACCCTACTAATTCCCTACAGGAAACTGCAGTTATATTTACCTACTTTACATATGTATTTATGTGCATAAAAAGGCCGACGAGGCGTGAAAGACGACACTAACCCGTGATAACTGTCAACCTTGATATGAGCCGTGTGGTGGCCGGCATGAAGATTGAGTCGTTCTCTCTTGATCCAGGAGAGGGAGCCACAGGACAGGTTTTGTTCGCGATCATTTCTGTGACTCCTCTTCTTCTTCTGTTGGTTTTGTGGCGAACTACAACCGAAAAGGGTGTATTTTGCCGCCACTAACTGGATGGTTTGAAAAACAAGGTAAAAAGAACACCCATATGTGATACGGAAAACGAACTTAATCCACCCAAATAAAAATAGTACACTGACAAATCCAAACCAAATCTCCATATCTCCCTTCTCAGGCTCTAGGGCCTCAGAGGGTGGTACTGCTTGTGACCACACTCCATGCAACTCTTCCGCCGAGAAATCTTTCAGCCCCAGGAACAGCTCTGCCACATCCACAATGAGATACATTTTCCTGGACATCCTCTCCACCTTGGCAGTGCCATTAATCACCATAGTTATAAAGGCCACAAAGTCCACCTTCTTAACCTTTAAAATATCAGGGTCCTGCTGGTGAAAGGCAACCCCTGCAGCCTTCAGTGAAGGCCTAACCACCACCATGGACTCTTCAGGAGCACCATTCAAACCCTCAACACTTTTAACAGCCGCTGCATATGAAATTCTCTGGACAGGACCTGACTTTGACCACCTCATTCTCTTCCACCCTTGTCGGGCATTCCAAAGACGTGGCTTCATGGTTCTCACCACAGTTGCAACATGTCACATTTTCCTCACTTTTAAAACATGACATGATCTTATCCACAACTTGGACATCTCGGCTTCTCTGTTCTGCAAACACTCGAAACATGTCCAAAAGCTTTATAGTGATCACACTGCATTGGTCTTGAGATAAATGCTCTGACTCTGTAGTTCATATATCCTAACTGTACTTGAGTAGGGAGACTCCATATCAAAAAACACAAGAACAGATACTCTTCCCTTTTTAATCATTCACCACACGATTCATCCGACGTGCATCAATACCTCCTGGAATATCTTTCAACACCGACTTCCCACGAGCCGCCAGATATTACCCCATTGAGGGGTGCCCGGTACCGAAGAGGCACACACGAAACGTCAAACTTCTCAAATCGGGTGAGATGCAACACACGTTCCTTCTGAAGTACAAAGAATCTATACAAGCCCGCTTCTCTCGTGATCCTTACAGCCTTCACTTTACCCAGCACTCCCTCCACCAGTTTGGATATCTCAAATGGATCCCTAACGAAAAAAGATTGCAGTCAGAGTGCAGTATAACTGCAGTACAATACAGTACAACTGCAGTGTGCAGCAAATACTGCATCCAATATAACACCGTTTTTTTGTTCAGAAATGTTGCAGTGTAAATGCAGTTAGAGTGCAGTATAACTGCAGTTCAACTGCAGTACACTGCAGTTATTCTGCAATTACTGCGTCCAAAATACCACAGGTGACTGCAGTTACTGCACTTTTACTGCAGTTTCAAAACTGCAATCTTTTTTGTAAGGGATTCTTCAAGATTTGTAATCTGATCCTACAAGACACGTTGGGACATTCTCAGCACTGTACACTACTTTGCTCCGTTTTCCATCATTTTTTACAATATTCCAATTCTCCTTGATTCTACCGCCATTAGATTCACAATCCACATCAGCTTCCGCCATCTTTCCTCTCATCTCTGTGACTCGTCAGCTTGTAGTACGAGTCCTCATATTGTAGTGCTAAAAAAGGGAAATGAGTTTCCTCTGATTCGTTCAGCCATTCTTATGGGGAAATGAATGGGGAAAGAATGGGGTTAGGAGAACAAAAGCTCAGGAGATATTATACGTTTTGTTCTATAAGATAATATCAGTCACTGTTAACGTTGCCTTTCATGTGCTTTATGTGCTTGTTTTGATGAAATAAATGCTTCAAAAACACCAAAATCTCATGGAATAAAACATATGAGATCTCCTAAGCCTGTCTTTACCACAGACCTTATTTATCGGGAGTTTATCCCAAAATCTTCCAAAAAACCCATTCATATCCCCTTAGACTTTGGCCAACCAGCCATGGCGGAGTTAGAGCATACAAAAATACACCATTCATATTGCTCTTGATACTTTAATTGCAGCAGGTAATACAGAAATAATCCTATATTTTAACCTAGGCACAAACATTCAGACAAAGCAATTGAACTTCAATAGGCCAACCATATATCAGTGGTTTTCAACCTGTGGCCCGCAGTTCACAGGGATAATGCAGATGGTCCGCAAATATTTCCTGATTTTTAATGCGAATATGTGAACACCTATTGTTATTGTCTGAATTGTTCTTGTTGATTTTTTCTTAACATGTTCAAATAACTCAAGCATAGATTGGTAACTTTTTATCTAATTCAGTACACAGAAACAAGAGGCCATGAGTAACTTGGTCAAAAATGGCACCAAATGGCCTATAGGGGTTTCTGCCAACATTTACTATAGCCCATTTACTCAAAATGGAGTCTCAAACATGTTCCCTTAATGGAACTGCCAGACATACACTAAATGTATGTGGACCTGCTTGCCAAACATCTCATTCCAAAATCACGGGCATTCCTTGTGGCTCAGTTGGTAGAGCATGGTGTTTGCAACGCCAGCATAGTGTGTGCAACGCCAGGGTTGTGGGTTCGATTCCCACGGGGGGGCCAGTACAAAAAAAAATGCATGAAATGTACGCATTCACTACTGTAAGTCGCTCTGGATAAGAGCGTCTGCTAAATGACTAAAATGTAGGTCCCCTCTTTTCTGTTATAACAGCCTCCACTCTTCTGGGAAGGCTTTCCACTCGATGTTGGAACATTGCTGCAGGGACTTGCTTCCATTCAGCCACAAGAGCATTGGTGAGGTTGGGCACTGATGATGGGCAATTAGGCCTGGCTCGCAGTCGACGTTCCAATTCATCCCAAAGGTGTTAGATTGGGTTGAGGTCAGGGCTCTGTGCAGGCCAGTCAAGTTCTTCCACACGGATCTCGACAAACCATTTCTGTATGGACCTCTTTTGATGCACGGGGGCATTGTAATGCTGAAACAGGTCAGGGCCTTCTTCAAACTGTTGCCACAAAGTTGGGAGCACAGAATCGTCTAATGTCATTGTATGCTGTAGGGTTAAGATTTCCCTTCACTGGAACTAAGGGGCCCAGCCCGAACCATGAAAACAGCCCCAGACCCTTAATCCTCCTCCACAAAACTTTACAGTTGGCACTATGTATTTGTGCATGTAGCATTCTCCTGGAATTCCACCAAACCCAGATTCGTCCGTCAGACAGCCAGATGGTTAAGCGTGATTCATCACTCCATAGAACACATTTCCACTGCTCCAGAGTCCAATGGCGGAGAGCTTTACACCACTCCAGCCGATGCTTGGCATTCTGCATGGTGATCTTTGGCTTGTGTACGGCTGCTCGACCAAGGAAATCCATTCCATGAAGCTCCCGACGAACAGTTTGGAACTCGGTAGTGTTGCAATCGAGGACAGACGATTTTTACACGCTACGTGCGTCAGGACTCGCTGGTCCCGTTCTGAGCTTGTGTGGCCTACCACTTCGCGACTAAGCCGTTGTTGCTCCTAGACGTTTCCACTTCACAATAACAGTCCAGTTGACCAGGACTGCTCTAGCAGGGCATACATTTTACAAACTGACTTGTTGGAAAGGTGGCATCCTATGATTGTGCCATGTTAAAAGTCACTGAGCCCTTCAGTCTATGGCTATGGAGAACGCATGGCTTTATACACTGGTCAGCAACGGATGTGGCTGAAATAGCTGAATCCACTCATTTGGCCATGTAATATACCTTCACTTGGGTCTTCTGCTCTCAGACATGAGAATTAGGCCAGAACACATTGGTTTTTGCACTGACTGCTGCCATCTAGTGATCAATGTCGTCACGGCAAGAACTTGACTGTTGAAAATAATTGCCACTAATAAAACAGCTTATGATCCTCCTTTTGAATCATTTCATGGGCCCACTTTATTGCTCAAAACAGACACAGAGTGAGTGTTAGACCCCTCTCTCTTTATTTGTAGTCGGACAGTTACGTTTTTTTCTTTGAAAATAAACAGAGCAAGAAACAACCACCTCACAATTGTAGGGGGTGAAAGAACATGACTAAGAACAAAAGCAAAACAAGAAACCTCATAGTTGTAGAAACATGCTCCAAAGTTGTGACTGTAAAATGTAAACTTTTTTCAACCGTGCCTCATCTCCTTACAGCTGTACACATTGTTGTTTGAGTAGTTTGTCATTATTACCAATATCCAACTTTCTCCATTGACTTCCAAGTAAAGGTAAGAAGGATTTGGTCTGTGTCCACTCAAATAAATAACTGATTACACGTACAAAATCAAAATTCTCAATTATATATATAAAAAATCTTGATTCTTAACTAAATCAAAAAATCAGTTTAGTACCTCAGAATATCATGAAATACATATACCACTTCTGCTAAACGCACTACGAGCAAAGAAATGGTCACTACAATCTTCTTCCCAAATCAGATTTAGCTAAATTGAAGACAAAACAATTTATTCAGCTGTCAAAATGTTAAAAAGGCCAAGTTGTTAAAATAGTGTGGTTTTGTGCCATAAAGCAGTTATTGCAACGCTACGGGATTCAGACCTGGGGGACAGAAGGACGGCATGTAACCTCCCCACTGAACCTTACTAAGATACCATCTACAAAAATACTTTTTTTACACCGATAAAATGAAGTCTCAAAATCGAATCATTGTGCATTACTCATGCAAGTTAAAATGTCTTGCAAAAGAGATGTGGCCATTTCAGTAGTCTGTAGACTTCACTTGACACATCCTGGACATATCCAATTGACAGTGAACAAAACGAGGGAAGAATCTAGTTGTGGGTGTGGGTAATGCTGAGTGGAGAGATGTCCTCACAATTTATTTGCAGATTGGTCACAAGATAGAAACAGGTAATTTACAGAGTGAAACGTAGGAAAAAAGTTAGTTCACGTAAACCATCTGTGTACCACGGACAATGCTCTCAAGCTGTAGGAGTACATGCGTATGTTGCAGTCTTGATGCTCTTCAGTTTCTTCATGTATACTGAACCAAGGTGCTTTACAATGTAGAATTATTTCAAACGCCTGCATCAACAAGATGAGAAACTAAGCAGGGCGGTGTTTACTGTGCGAGGCCGTGCCCCTCTCTCTCTCACTCACTCACACACACACTTTACCTTCTAATTCCTTGTCATAAAACAGTTAAACTAAAGACAGCCTGTCCACACCTTTACTTTCTCCCCACATTTGGGGATTCCTTAAAATTCTTCTTTATAAAAGAAAAATAGATATTTATATATTTGTACATAGTATATACACAAAGCATGGAGAGAAAGACATAGTCCAGAACTCTGGGATCATCTCGTACTATCTATCCTCCTCGCTTTCTAGAGCCAGTAGGGATCCTGCCATCTTTCTAGAGCTTGTAGAGATCCTGCCATCTTGAGATCCTGCCATCTTTCTAGAGCCAGTAGAGATCCTGCCATCTTTCTAGAGCCAGTAGGGATCCTGCCATCTTGAGATCCTGCCATCTTTCTAGAGCCAGTAGAGATCCTGCCATCTTGAGATCCTGCCATCTTTCTAGAGCCAGTAGAGATCCTGCCATCTTTCTAGAGCCAGTAGGGATCCTGCCATCTTGAGATCCTGCCATCTTTCTAGAGCCAGTAGAGATCCTGCCATCTTGAGATCCTGCCATCTTTCTAGAGCCAGTAGAGGTCCTGCCATCTTGAGATCCTGCCATCTTGAGATCCTGCCATCTTTCTAGAGCCAGTAGAGATCCTGCCATCTTTCTAGAGCCAGTAGAGATCCTGCCATCTTGAGATCCTGCCATCTTTCTAGAGCCAGTAGAGATCCTGCCATCTTGAGATCCTGCCATCTTTCTAGAGCCAGTAGGGATCCTGCCACCTTTCTAGAGCCAGTAGGGATCCTGCCATCTTTCTAGAGCCAGTAGAGATCCTGCCATCTTTCTAGAGCCAGTAGAGATCCTGCCATCTTTCTAGAGCCAGTAGAGATCCTGCCATCTTTCTAGAGCCAGTAGAGATCCTGCCATCTTTCTAGAGCCAGTAGAGATCCTGCCATCTTTCTAGAGCCAGTAGAGATCCTGCCATCTTTCTAGAGCCAGTAGAGATCCTGCCATCGCCTCTTTTTCCTATGAGACGGCGCATCATCCATGTCAACCCTCTAGGTTTCTAGGGCAATGAAAAAAGTCTCTCTCCATCCACTCTTTCTGTTGGAACTGGATTCTCTCAACACATCTCTATCTTTTTTAATTCCGGGTCAGTTCTGACTATAGTCTGACCCGCCTGCAGCTCTGTTGGCAGTCCTGCTCTGTCCTGTCTGGGGTTCATTGGCTCAATGCCCATCCCTCTGGAGCTTTCAGTCCGAGTCACTGGTGTCAGAGGAGGACGAGGAAGAAGAGGAGGAAGAGTCTGAGCTGGAGCTGCTGGCGCTGAGGCGAGACGCTACGGCGTGGGGCTCCACTGCACTGGGCTTCTCTGCTGAGAGAGAGACCGATACACACAGGGTCAAATACTTGGAATATAACGTTAAGACAACCCACACATTTTACAAAGACCTGAGCTGACCTCTTCCACTATGAAGGTGGATAGGGCCATACATAAGAGAAAATGTATTTTAAATATTCCACATCTCTGTGAATGCTCTGAAAGTATACTGAACAAAAATATAAAACGCAACAATTTCAAAGATTTTAGAGATAAAGTTCATATAAGGAAACCAGGCAATTTAAATGAATTCATTAGGCCCTAATCAATGGATTTCATGACTTATATACAGATAGATATGCATCTGTTGGTCAGACACCTTAAAAAAACAAAATCAGAACACCAGACAATATCTGGTGTGACCAACATTTGCCGCATGCAGTGAGCATCCCAAACATGTCTGGTGAGTATGCAGGCCAGGGAAGAACTAGGACATTTTCAGCTTCCAGGAATTGTGTACAGATCCTTGCAACAAGGATTCTTGCATTATCATACTGAAACATGAGGTGATGGCGGCAGATGAATGGCATGACAATGGCCTCAGGATCTCGTCACGGTATCTCTGTGCATTCAAATTCCCACCGATAAAATGCAATTGTGTTCGTTGTCAACAGCTTATGCCCGTCCATACCATAACCCCACCGCCACAACGGGGCACTCTGTTCACAACGTTGACATCAGCAAACCGCTCGCCCACAAGACGCCATACACGTGGTCTGCGGTAGAGGCCGGTTGGACGTACTGCCAAATTCTCTAAAACGACGTTGAAGGCGGCTTTATGGTTGAGAAATGAACATTTAATTCTCTGGCAACAGCTCTGATGGACATTCCTGCAGTCAGCATGCCAACCGCACGGGGTCTAAAAACTTGAGACATCTGTGGCATTGTGTTGTGTGACAAATTGCACATTTTAGAGTGGCCTTTTATTGTCCCCAGCACAAGGTGCACCTGTGTAATGATCATGCTGTTTAATCGGTTTCTTGATATGCCACACCTGTCAAATGGATGGATTATCTTGGCAAAGGAGAAATCCTCACTAACAGGAATGCAAAAACACATTTGTGTACAACATTTAAGAGATAAGCTTTTTGTGCTTATGGAACAGTTCTGGGATCTTCTATTTCAGCTCGTGAAACATGGGACCGACGCTTTACATGTTGCGTTTCTATTTTTGTTCAGGGTAGTTGTCATGTCTGCTGTGTCTATTCTTTGGACACTGACGCAGATGTATTCTGACTCACCTTTGGTTTTCTGAGGCTTCTTGCCAGAGTTGAGCTGCCCGCTGACATCCAGCAGCCTCTGCTCCAGTTCCAACTGCTTCTCCAGAGCCAGCTCCTCCCGGGACTTCCCTGCTCCACCTTTCTTCCCTACTAACAGAGAGGAGACCAGGGGGTTAGATGATGCAATGTCTGCATTCACCAACTGATCCAATAAACAGAGACTAAGTCACTATAATGCTACCCAGTGAAACCCATGAAATTTGTATGACATTTGAGTGACATTGTGACAGGGAAGCCCTATGGTTGCGCCCATCCAGGACACTTAGGGACCAGAGAACATTTGGTGGGGGGGGTCCGGCGCTACACAGGAAAGCTCCCTCACCGTAGGGTTTGCGAGGCTTCTTGCGGAGGCAGGTCATGACGTAACGTTCCAGCTCGCGCAGCGTGGACGGCTTGAGCGTCTCAAAGTCGATCTCGATCTCCTCTGGGTTGGTGTCGCGCAGCGAAGGCTCACGCGCCTGGATGATGTGAACCACGCGGCCCAGCTTCTCCCCGGGCAGCTTGTTGATGTCCAGGCTGAGCTGGCGCTTCTCGTCGTAGCTCATGGGCGACACCTCGTCTTCCTCCTCGGAGTCGTAGTGGGGGAGCATGGCGGCGGCGCTCATCTGGTGCATGCTGAGCGTCACCGCCTGAGACTTCTTGGAGGACCTGAGCGTGAGAGTGTGATTTAATGATTCAAGCCTGAAGGTAAACAGTTTGCTTTTGTCAGGAATAGTTTTTGGGAATGGTTATAGTATGGAGTAAATAAATCATATCATGACAGAGACGTTAAAATCGCTAGACACCACTTGCCAGTAGAGGGAACTCACTTGCTCTTGTTGCTCTTCTTGCCAGTGCTCCTCTTGCCCTGTGTGGAGCCCCCTTTGCTGCTCTTGGGTGTCTTCGACGTCTTCGGCATCTTGGTGACCTTGGGCATTTTAGCCGGCCGAATGGGTATATCCTCTTCAACTGGTACCCGGCTTCCCCGATGCTTCTCAGGCTTCTTCTTCTTCTTCTTGTCCTTCTTCTCTTTCTTCCTCTTAGGCTTGACGATGGGGCCCTGGGAGAGTGCTGCCAATTGCTCATGAACTGCTTTCAGCTGATGGGACCATGGAGAGGACACGGTCAGTGACTGTTGTGGCAAACACTTCCAGCTCAGGTTTACATAAATACTTTTGTATTTCAAAATGTAAATATATATATACTGTGGATCTTTTTTTAAATTACCTGCACTTTCTTGATTTTTCTGACAACTACATTATTGAAGAAAAATGTATTACTACAACAGATATGTGGTTGTCTCATCTAGCTGGTTTAAGACGAGCGCACTAACAGTAAGTCGCTCTGGATAAGAGCGTCTGCTAAATGACTAAAATGTAATGGAACTTTGTGATGTAACGTAGTCTGAATGTTGATGTGTGCGCGTGTGTTTGTGGTGTTGCGGTGGGCGCAGGGCTGGGTCAGTCTACCTGTGTACACACCTGTTCCTGCAGCTCGGCCAGGCGGTGTGCTCGCTCCTCCTCGCTGTCCGAGCTGGGGCTGCTGTCGCTCTCGCTCTCGCTGCTGGGGTCGCTCTCAGACGAGGACGAGGAGGAAGATGAAGATGAGGAGTGCCCACCCATGGAAGCGGGAGGGGCCGCAGGCTCGTCGGGCATCTTGGCAAAGCAGAACTCAAAGACGTCCTGGCGAGAGAGGAAGATATCAGCTGTACGATACTACTGCTCAAAGGCAGAAAAACTCAGCCAAGAAAAGACATCTCCATGCTTAAAATGTGTTGACCCGTACCTGTAGTTTGCGTGCCATGGCTACCACGTCATGGTCTGGAGGGTTGTACTTGTAGCAGTTAGAGTACATTATCCTCACGTCGCCGGCAAACTGCTGGGCATCCCGGTACTCTCGACTGTCCATTTTCCTCTGCAGAGGGAGAGTGAAGGAGGTTAACGTCACAGATTTACTGACCGTCTACCTTCACGGTGCTTGATGCAGCTCTGATATACAGCCCTTACCTAGGGTCCATTGTGTGAGGATTACAAACAGGCTGTGTGGTGGAGCACAGGAGGCTGCTGAGGGGAGGACGGCTCATAGCCATGGCCAGAACAGAGCAAATGGAACGGAATCAAACACCTGGAAATCATGTTTGATGTATTTGATTCCGTTCCACTGATTCCGCTCCAGTTCTTACCACGAGCCCGTCCTCCCCAATAAGGTGCCACCGGCCTCCTGTGGTGGTGAGGCATGTACCTTGATGGTGCTGAGGTCCATGGGCTGCTTGATGATGTCGTGGTAGTCGTGTAGGCCCAGCATGGAGGCGTCCACTGGTTTGTAAAAGGGCCAGGCGTACGCTGCGTGCTTCTTGGACAGCAGCTCTTTGAGAATCCCGTTGCAGTACCGGAGCTGCTGGCCCAGTTTGCCGCGCCGCACCGGCTGGAGCTGCACAGAATCCGGCAGGTCCTTTTTCGGAGGCTTGATAGGGCGCCCACTGACTCCCCGCCTCCCCGCAGGTGCTTTGGCGCCCGCCGTGCCTCTGCCGCGGCCCATACCAATACCCATGCCAATGCCGAGCCCCAGGCCATGGCCTACCCCCAGCGAGGTGAGTGTCAACGGGGAGTCGGGCCCGCCGGCCATGCCCATGCCAATCCCGCCAACGCCCATGGTGATGGGCATGGTCATGGTGGTGGGGGTGGTGGTGTCTGCTTTCCGTTTCACTCCCTTTTTCTGTTGGAGACAGAGACACAGGAGCTCTTGTCATTGGCTGAAAGCTTACCATTTTGGATAACAGGCCAAGAAAATAAATATATTTCTTTAAAAACACACAAAAAGAAAAGACGATGTCAGATGATGTCGCCAATTTCCGGCTAACATTGTTGCAGTAGGTACTCTAAAGTAGCACAAACATTTGCATGGCCATCAGGTAAATTGTATAACAACTTTGTAGTTTAGGGGGTAAGCGAACACTGCACCTTGGCTGTGGGCTGTGTGGGGGATAAGCCTAGCATAGCAGGAGTACTGTGGAGGGTGAGAGGTAGGCTCTTGGCCAGGAGCGTCTGTGGGGGGGTGGAGAGCAGCGACTCTGGGGTGTCCGGCGTGGGGGGAGAGTACGCGGACTGGGACACTGCCGGGACCTGGTGAGCAGTCGTCACTCCTCCTGGTACTGAGGCAAAAGAAGGGGAAAAGGTAGTTACGCATGGGAGTTCACACGTATTCATGTGGTTCTGTGTCGCTGAGTTGGTAAAACCTGGCGCTTATAACATCAAGGATTGTGGGTTTGACTCCCGATGGAGCCGCCCATAACAAAAAATGTATGCATCACTAGGTCGCTTTAGATAAAAACATCTGCTAAATGGCATATTATATGATATATAGATTGATATCTAGATAGATATACACGTAGATATTATTCATATTCACATTATCTGACAGAAAGAGCCAATATCAAACACATTTACCCAAAACAACCACACACAAACAGAATCAAACACATTCATTAACCACACACAAAAAGAATCAAACACATTCATTAACCACACACAAACAGAATCAAACACATTCATTAACCACACACAAAAAGAATCAAACACATTCATTAACCACACACAAACAGAATCAAACACATTCATTAACCACACACAAACAGAATCAAACACATTCATTAACCACACACAAACAGAATCACACAAACCCCCACCGCTCCACGCTCCCCTGGTGCTCACCTGTGGCCCTGCGTCCTCTGCCTGGCTTGCCCGGTTTGCCCCGTGGTGGTGGAGGGGGCAGTTCTATCTCCTCTTGGGGCATCTGGGCAACCTTCTGAAGGAAAGCTTTCTCCAGGGACTGGGCCATCAGAACAATATCATCTGTTGGCTGGGAGACAGTCACCATGGAAAAGCGTTACCCGGCTGGAGATAACATGTAGGGCACATAACTTCTCAAAATAGGATGAGATCAGCGTCATCTCCATCAGATAAGATGATATCTTTAGACACTTTATAAGACTGGGTTTATTAGTGCCGTATCTCTGACAGTTTCCAGAGACGTCAAATATAAATAGATAATACGATGTTGAGCTTTTAAACGCAAATGGCGTTTTGACTCCCTCTAGTGTCCAGCCAGTAGCCGCAGTTGGTCAATGGCTCATTTATGACAGTGAAAATGTTAACTGTGGTTAGAGCATTTGTGTCTCACATACACACACCTTATTGTAGATGTAGCAGTTGGTGAACATGGTGTTGAAGTCCTGCATGCACTCGCTGGCGCTGCGGTAGTAGTTGCTCTCCAGGCGGCGCTTGATGGTCCCCATGTCCATGGGCTGTTTGATGATCTTGTGATAGTCCTGAGGCAGAGAGGAGCACGTTGACTTAACGCTGCCGTGCTAATAATAAATAAACAGAGCTCTCCACGCCTATTCAGCGCTGTATTGTCTGTAAGCTTGGAAGAAAGGCTTTTAGAAAACTTTGAAAAGTTCCCAACCTAACAAAAATATTTGAAATACCTTAGTTCTATTTACTTCTGAAAACTGTGACATACTAATGAGAAAATAGGATTAAATAAGACTATTTGATTATCTATCGAGAAATATCCGCTGTCCGTCTGAGTTTGGCTAAGGTACAATGTGACTGGGCTCTCTGGAACAGTGGCTTGCAGGGACACTCACAGGCAGGCTGAGCTTGGAGGCGTCCACAGGCTCATGGAAGGGCCATGCGAAGTGATGCCTCCACAGGTACTTCATCATGGCTCTCTGGAGGAACTGCAGCTGGTTGGTGGCGCGGCCCTGCCGGTTCGTGTCGTGCACTAGGGGCCGTGGTGATCCAGAGGGGGGAGCTTGCCCGTGGGGGAGCAACGGCGGGCCCTCGAATCCCTCGAACAGCAATGATGGTTTCCGGATGCGCTTTCCGGGGCCCGGCGGGCCATGCTCCATCGCCATAATGCCATGCAGGCCTACGTCGACCCCACCCAGGGAGCTGTTGACGGAAAGGGAGGAGGGAATAAGCATAGAGCAATGGGGCACAAAGAAAAATGGGGAGGTGGAGAAAGGACAAGGATGACGCTGCAGCCCTCATTGAACAAGCCTTCTACATAGCTAGCCCACTCGAAACATCTTAAATGAGGACAGGTTAGCAAAAAATATGCAGTCAACAGCGACTAATGCCTTCTCTCACCATGATTCCGTTTCAATTGAGCTTTGAGTCACAACTGCCTCATTGGCATTGACAGAAACTAAAGTACTAGCCAGACTACCAGTACTGTCACAGGCTGTAGGAAATATTATATATATATATATATATATATATATATGGGTGTGGTTTCAGGAGTTCTTGGACAGCTGGCATCAGGCAGGCATTTGTGAGGTTCACCAAGTAGCCAAAAAGCTTACGCAATACACCATGACAAGGATGTAAGGGTATATTTAGCTTTGAGCGGTAGTTTGCATTGTTACACCATGAGCCCGTTGACTGTTGAAACCTTTCTGTTGGCTGTGGTTTAGTGCCCCTGGCTGATAATATCTGTGGGTAAGTGGTCTCAATGGAAACAGTGTTATCTGTTGAAACTGTGATAAGAGGCTGGCTGGACATACACAGCAAAAGTTATCACTTTATGTTCGGTATGAGTATAACATGTTACATACAAGCAGCCTGTTAAATGAAACGGTGGATTTAATGGAATGCAGTGACCATTATACTGATGATATGATCCCGTAGTCCTGCCATTAAACACCCAGACGCTTAGAGGGGAGCAATGTTATAGAAATGGGGGAAGACAACACCTCCATGCTTTTAACTGCCCATTTCTCGTCTCCCTGGCAACGAAGCTAACATTATAAAACATGGTAACTAGAACCTACCCCCCACCAACAAAGTACAAGTCCACAGTCAATTGTGGTTTGTGCATCTAGCATTGTGATAGATACAACGTGTTTTAACCAGAATCATAAATGGAGGGGCTCAAGAGTGCAGTGATCAATTCACTCAGATCACAAGTGACCCTACCTAACCCTGTTCAAATGCCCCATTGACAAAAATGAGCTGATTTATTTACATACACCATAACTCTTGAGTTTGTATAGACAAGTAAAACTGTGCAAAAAGCTTGTATTCATATTCCATGCCTTGTGAACATTAACTATGTGTATTGAAAGGTGCACTGTTTGTCGGCAATTAGAAGCCACTTATGGACAAATACTCTTGGTCTCTTCATAATTGCTATCGGAATTAACTTTCTCTATAGGGACAATTAAAATAATATGGAAAAGTTGCCAGTGATGCAACTGGGTGACATGTCTTGTGCTTACATAAGATAGGGAACAGGGCCTGGTCCTCCGAAGACAGGAAAGTAAGGGTTAAATGTTTACGATCAATCCCCACTACTCAAATTCTCAAGATGAACTGACCAATTTTGAAAAATGTAATATCAAAAAGCCCATTACCAACCACTCTATACTGTAGTCTGCGTCTACATGCCCCCTTCACTCAGACTAGATCAGTAGAGCTGCATCTTCCTCATAAGTGAACACCATGTTATATTCACCTGTAACTTACCTTGACACGAACACAAACAAATAACTGATGCAGACAGTGCCCATTACATAACCTACGTGGAAGCCATGCTGTAGTGACTTGCTCCATTACCAACTCTACAAAATGAAGACTGTTTCAGAGTTTCTTGAATGAAGACATGGGTTTTGTAGCCTATGCTGACCATGACAATCCAAGTCACAGATATCCCCTCCCTTCTACTCATAGCTTAATATCAGCTGGTATTCAAATGATACAAGTAGGAAAAGACATTTGACATTTAGTGTACTTTATTATAAAAGTAAAAAAACTTTCAAATACATAAAACACTTACATCACTGACACTTGTCAGCAACAAAAACATCAACATGAGCTACATCTCCTTTAAAAAAGTAATGTTTGGGAAAGGGAAGTCTGTACTAACCACAACATTATCTAATGTACATTTTACTTGAATGGTTACAAAAGAAAGTAGATGTCTTAATATTTTCCAGGTTTGGTGACTGGAAAGGTAGTGAGTGGATTGTGAGGCCATTGCAAGGACCTGATGGGAAACTATTCCCATCCAACAGTTAGATACTTGACTTGCACATGCTGATTTAAAACCATTGCAATGCCCCGGAGTTAGGCTGAAATTATATGACGGCTAAATGATCAGCACTATCCATAACCGTGATGCAGCCATGACATGTAACGTTTACCACCCTGTTCGCCAAATATATCCCTCTCCATCCAAAAACAGGAGTTAGTTACCAGCCCAGCTCACCTCGTCTACCAAACCAGAATCACCGCTACGTTAGTTCTACTCAAATACATTGGTGATGCAGTAGGTAGCTACATTAGCAAGTAACGTACTGTTATGCGACTACGAAAACAACTCTTGGCTTTCACTCGACGAGACGAGCTTTCAATGGCTAACGTAAGGAAAACAATCATGTCTATACTATATTCTTATATCCATTAGTTTGCCAACTTCGAGTTAACGGAAAATAGCTAACTACCAGAGTAGACTTCCCGGTGAGCAATGACCGTCTGCTAGTTAGCTAGCTAATTTACGGCTAGGCTACTAACGAACACCGCAAACTTAGCGGTGCCAGTTACCGAGCAATAATATGCCCACCAAACAATCACAATGTGAAAGAACTTCGCTAACATGCCAACATTCACCCAGCTATTAACAGTTAGTTAACCAACAGGAAGAGAAAATAAAGAGCGATAGACAGTTATGCTCGTGTAAATCCAGTTTAGCGATATCACCAACTAACGTTAGTTCGCTTGTTATCATGCCAGATGGGCTAGGCAATCCTACTACCGCAAGGACTAGCTGCCCGAGACGCTGGGAAGATGGCGTCGGTGCAGTACGATTTAAACGACAGGCGTCCCAAATAATGATTGTCATATTTTGCAGATTGACAGTGGTCACATCCTGACAATTGTCCAATATTGTTTTTTGTTGCAAAATTATACAAACGCTCTATACCGACTGAGCAGTCTTGGTTTAACACTTTCGGTGAACATGTCGGTAATCAGAAAGCATCTGTTTATAAGTGAATAATATTCCTAATGCAACAATATGCTTTCAGATCGCAAACTTAAATTCAATTAGTCCGATCGGTACCTGTCATGGGGCGGGTTTATGGCCGTCTCCATCGCGATGGATCCGGATTCTGTTTAAATACCAATATTCAAGTTCCTGTTTTGCCCGTCCTTTCCTCCAGCCCCCACCGAGTACAACTGATCACTGCTTCAGCGAAATGGCATCTCTCGTCTATGCCCGACAATTTATAGACCAACCATGCATTCTATTGGATACGGAATATAAGACTACGCCCTATAGTTTTCTATTCGCAGTTGAACATGTCAACCAGAGTAACCACACCTCCAAACACCATTTGTTTTCCTATATGCTTCCCATCCAACCTATTCGATTAATGTTATTATCAATCAAACTACATTCGCAATATTACTGGCTAGACCTCCCAGCACTCAAAATGTATACATTGATTGGTTATTTTACGTAGTCTATTACGAAATGCGACATCCAACAACCCGCCCTTTCGCGTATCAAATTACATTACGTCAGCGTGGGCAAGGCAACGATGATGATTGGTCGCTGAACCTCTAGCGCGAACTTCCAGAGTCAACAGAAAGCAAGCCATTGGTTAGCTAGTTCGGTCACACGTATCTATCAGATGCCAAATGTAGGCCGCATTTTGGTTGTGTTTACGGAGCGCCATCTTGAAGTGCACACGAGCTTGACTGTGCATACATGAGATGGTGTCACAAAATGTACAAGTAATACCACTCCCTGCGTTGGATCAAAAGGGCGATCATAACGCCTAGTTCCAAACAGCGTGCTGTCTGACCTAACTACATATTTTACCAGGAATCATTTCTGACAAGAAAGGCTACCATTATCCGAGGCCTACTAATGTCAGAACTCAACCAAGGCCTGACATACTATTAATAGCTCAACATTTGGACAAAATAGCTTAACTCACACTGATGCTGAGGTTTTAAATGCAAATGAAATTGCCCTCCATGGAATGACACAGCAATTCTCTCAACTCTTGCTGAAATGGTTATCAAATGATATAAGATTTACTTTTAAAAGGCCCTTCAAGCAAAGGTCGCAACTGTTAAGAATTTTAGAGCAAAGTTGCTCAACTTCAATAACACCCAAGTAGGCCGCATTCACGATTTGAACATTTCAACTAAATCATAACTATAAAAGCTTCAAATCTTCAACAGTAGCTGTCCAGAGAAAACCCAAACCAGCTAACGTTTGTTATATCTACATTTAACTTATACAACGAAATCCCCAACCAGTTCCTATCATACCAAGAAACTCATTCGACCAAGTCCATCAAACTAGAGTATACTGGATTATCAGCACAATGCCAACCTTCGACAAAAAGAAACTCGTAAAAGTAGTTTTAAAAACTCTACAAAATGGTTCCCAAACGATAATACCCATCCCCCACACCAAGGTTACACGTTCTCTTCAATGTCACGCCACTAAATCCTCGCGATTTTCAATATATACGGACAAAAAGTATACATTTGAAAGCTTCTAAATTACAACGAAACTTGAATTAAACCATACATTAATATTTGTCTTAATCTTGAGTAAATACCAACAAAAATAGTTTGCTAATTGACTCCCAGGGTTACATAAAACTTAACTATTAAAAATCTCATTTTGTAAATCCATTATGCAAAGTAAAAACTTTACTTCAAAATTCTCCTTGTCCTCCATCACGACACTTTTTTTTTCAACACATTTCCCTCAAACATGTCCGACTTCTTCATCATTCTCGGGGTGGGGGAAGGGAAGTCATGTGATGAATAAGCTCATGGCAAAACGTTTGCCAAAAAATGTCTAGGCTACACACTCACTACCCCAGGAAAAAAAGATATTGACGTATCCAGAAATTGTCATCTTGCCGTTACAAATCAGATTCTTTGTCCACATGTTGCTGTATAAAAGTTAATTCGACCATATTGTTGATAACTTGGCGAAATCCTGAACAAAGGGCACGCTTTCGAGTATCAAAGCGTTGCTCCAATTGGACAAACCCAAACCACGTGGTGCGTATTGGATTGATTGAAACGTTTCCTTGACAAAACTGCAGTAATCCATGCAAGCGGACAACATACATTTCCAGCATCGACACGACCCTTATATTTGTTATAACTGCAGGTCTTCTCTTGACAAAGTTTATATTTTGGTTACCAGCGTAGTGGCTTCCACTGCGACAGCAAAAGCAAGCTGCTGCGCATGCGTAAAATATGGGCGAGCCAGTGGAAAGTGGGATATTGCCTCTATACAGAGTGGACTCTGTTCTAAGGTCAGTTTTGCATTTGGAGAAGGCAGAGAAGTTTCGTTAGGACCTGGAGATGGTATCTGATTCTAGATCTGTGGTCACTCATGCAACTTCTACCTTCAGCTCGTATGAAGATTATTATCAGAAGATTAGTATTTGTAATGTATTGAAAATGTAAAATAAAATGTTTGAAAGAAAGACAATTTGAATTCAAGTAACACTAGGCTAAACATTAGATCATTTTGGAAAAATGATTGTGGGTAGTTGTTTAAGACACAAGATCATATAGTATATTGGGAATTTATTTAATCTCCAAACTACAAAGACATTTTCATTGTTATCTTGCCGCTATGTTGCCGCAACCTCACGTATATAGCATATCAGGTCAGTAGGCCTATGCACCACACACTGACATATTTGGGGGATATTCTGGCCAACTTGAGGTGGCCATCGCTGTGTTGTTAATGATCTAATCAGGCTTCCAACAGAGAACAAGCTGTCCTTTGTGCTTTCTCGGGACTTGACAAATGGATAGGCCTTGCTGCTGAAGTTGTATGCTCGCACCCCACCCTCAGTTCACAGCGCTCACTCAAGAGGAAGACGTCTCTGAGTCACCAAAGCATTCGGTGGATGAGCCCTGTTACATGATGATTTGGCCAGCAGGGGAAGTGGTTGCTAGGGAAGCTCTCTCCATCACGACTGGCAAGCCGTCCTTGGCAACATCCCCCTTGACAACTGACAACGCAAGCAGAGTAGTGTGGAAATACAAGGGAAGGTACAATATGGCTCGCCAGTTCATGGCTATGGAAAATGATTTTCCTAACTTGCATTTGTTGAGCAGACCCTCTCCTTCCTTTCACATTCTATGTATACCATGAACAATTAGCATTATGGCATAAATGTTATAACTTGATTGAATACCTAATAAAACGTGGGCTAGGCCTTCTAACTTTATTTATTTGGTCCCTCAGCTCCCTTGCATTAACTGACTGTTTGTGGCTGTGTATAATAAAATAGCTGGAATGGAAATATTTGGCCTACTGTCATTGTACCAATGTTTTTCCTACTCCACACCTACTGTACTTTGCAGTGCTCTATGTTCATCAGGGAAGCTCATCAGGCAGAAGCGCCTGTAGAATAGCAGACCCAGAGTGGCCAAGGGAGGTGATAGGTGGGAAGAAGGAGGACCCATGATTGTACAAAAACAATGTATTGCAGATGCAGGATTTCAGGAAACATGGCTTGTCTCGAAAACAGTTGTCCATAGCACCAACATTCAGGATGCGAAAACTCACAAAAATGACAGATGACGGTGAGTCTAAAGACTAGCCTCTCAATAGGGTTCCTACTGTAGCTAAGACTAGGCCTAACCCTTTTGCAGTTCTAGACAGAGCCTAACTATCTCCTTACTGGGACTAAAGAGAGTATACCAGGACAGCTGATATCAACTGCCTGTAGTCAGAGGAGGCCGGTGGGAGGACAGGCTCATTGTAATGGCTGGATTGGAATTAATGGAGCGGAGTCAACTGTGTGGTTTCCATATGTTTTATACCGTTCCATTAATTCCATTCCAGCCATTACAATTAGCCCATCCTCCTATAGCTCCTCCCACCAGCCTCCTCTGCTGTGCATACAGGACACAACAAACGTCCTGTGGAGCACATTGTAAAATGATATTCAACCCTGAGCTGAGAGAAAAGGACAGCATTCATCCCTTTTCTCCTCAACCCTACCCACACTTATTAACCAATGAGAATGAGCATTTGATTAGAATAACTTACATTTATTAATTAGACCAGGTAACACTGTGGAAAACATGATTTAATTGCATTCATTAGTTTAAATTGCCATATTTAGTAATACTTTAGTTTAAAAATACAGAGCTACAGTACATCAAATAGAACATAACGCATGGGTGAACTACACGCTAATTATGTAACTCACTACACCTAGCTTCCACCTGTGCAACCAACTCGGGAGCAAACAATTAAGATCAGGAACACCTAAACGTGTAGATAGTGCACTTTGTCCAAACCACACACATTTTTAGGTAATATTGAAATACATTTTAAAGACCTTTTAAAATGGTGATGAAGCCAGTCTAAGGCTGCCTCATCACAGAGACCCTGAGTGAGATTTGGTTGGGGTGGCCCAGCAACCTCACAAGCAAAACATTTTAGATAACTGGCTAGACTACCTTACCTGGCAATCTAGAAAATGTTAGCTGACATGTTAGCTGACATTGAGTGACTGCTAGTGACTGACATAATAAGTGGAACATTTCGAAATTGCAACTTGTGTATTCTAATTTCTAACTTTTAACAGTAAATTGAGACTCCAACTGAATTCCTAACTAATTTTTTTACTTAGCGGGCCAAACCAAACACCCGCAGGCCCCAGTTTGGTCGACCCTGCTCTGTGTTGTTTTGACAACCCTGTATTTTAAACATGGTTCTGTCCTAATGCCAGCACAAACAGTGTGCCTGTCAAATTGAAAAGCCTCAAGTGCAAATTAAACCTACTCCTAAAAAGCATGCCCAATGGAGAATCTCTATTGAAAGTGATTTTAAGTACGGGAATATACTTAACCTGGATCCCCAAAACCAGCCATGTGTCTGAAACATGGGCTCAAACTCTAATTCTAATTTAGAACTAATTGATACTCAAATTACATTAAATATATGTAGTGCTGCACGGTTTGTACAAATGTGTCCAGGCTTCTAAAACAGCTGTGTAATTATGCATTCATGCTCTCAAAAGGAAGGCAGCATCTAAGAATGATGATTAGCATCGGAATAGAAGTGGGTGCTTCCCTCAGAAGGTTACTTCAAGGAGTAGAACACTCAGGGTTCAGAGTGTTCTTGGAACAGACACGGTTCACTAAAGCTTTTTCAAAGAGTAACTATTTAACAGTGTTGGAGTAGTGAACTACATCTAGTTCAACTAGTAATTGAACTATATTTTGCTGTAGCTTGGTGGTAGATGAACTAAAATCAAATCTTTGTAGTGTTTTCAGTAGTTAATTACTTTTTTTGCCATGTAACACACTACCTTTTTTTTTGCAAAGAATTCCCTTTCCTTTTCAGCATCAAACCTGCCTAATTCTCACTTGAAACATAGCTTGTGTGTTAAATCGCCTAAATTACACATTCTGTTAACATTGACGCCAGAGTGATCTACTCTTGCAATTTGTAATCTATGACATTTCAGATTTAGATATGATAATTTATCAAAGTATTTTGGATGTAGTGAAAATAAATAAATACAATATAAATATAGGACAAATCACACATCACAACAAGAGAGACAACACAACACTACATAAAGAGAGACCTAAATACAACAACATAGCAAGGCAGCAACACATGACAACACAGCATGGTAGCAACACAAAATGACAACAACATGGTAGCAGCACAAAACACAGTACAAACATTATTGGGCACAGACAACAGCACACAGGGCAAGAAGATAGAGACAACAATACATCACACAAAGCAGCCACAACTGAATGATGTCAGATTACTTCTGTGTTTGAGTCAGTGCACTGGTCTGGTCAATGATTGATTTCTTGGGTGGAGCTTAATTAGTGATTCTCAGGGTTGTTCTCACTATTTTATCCCCCCATCTGCTAGCTGAAACAACAGGCAGAAAGATAGTACTTTCAGCCTGATGGTTGACGAACAGGCTGGGAGGTGTGAATGGCTGGTATGCCATCCCATTGTGTCACTTTCCCTGTTTTTCCGCTCCACAGAATGAAATGAAAAACAAGGGAGCAGCCTGGAAATGCACTGGTAAACAACCCTTAACAATTCTCATATCATTCAATCATTGGGATTCAAGCTTTTCTACATGCATGGTAGAAAGAAAGTGGTGTTTTCATCGTGGATGTCTAGATTTAGTCAAAGTAGAAGTCTGAAGAATTTTACATTTACATTTAAGTCATTTAGCAGACGCTCTTATCCAGAGCGACTTACAAATTGGTGCATTCACCTTAAGATATCCAGTGGAACAACCACTTTACAATAGTGCATCTAAATCTTTCGGGGGGGGGGGGGTAGAAGGATTACTTTATCCTATCCCAGGTATTCCTTAAAGAGGTGGGGTTTCAGGTGTCTCCGGAAGGTGGTGATTGACTCCGCTGTCCTGGCGTCGTGAGGGAGCTTGTTCCACCATTGGGGTGCCAGAGCAGCGAACAGTTTTGACTGGGCTGAGCGGGAGCTGTGCTTCCTCAGAGGTAGGGAGGCGAGCAGGCCAGAGGTGGATGAACGCAGTGCCCTTGTTTGGGTGTAGGGCCTGATCAGAGCCTGAAGGTACGGAGGTGCCGTTCCCCTCACAGCTCCGTAGGCAAGCAGCATGGACTTGTAGCGGATGCGAGCTTCAACTGGAAGCCAGTGGAGAGAGCGGAAGAGCGGGGTGACGTGAGAGAACTTGGGAAGGTTGAACACCAGACGGGCTGCGGCGTTCTGGATGAGTTGTAGGGGTTTAATGGCACAGGCAGGGAGCCCAGCCAACAGCGAGTTGCAGTAATCCAGACGGGAGATGACAAGTGCCTGGACTAGGACCTGCGCCGCTTCCTGTGTGAGGCAGGGTCGTACTCTGCGAATGTTGTAGAGCATGAACCTACAGGATCGGGTCACCGCCTTGATGTTAGTGGAGAACGACAGGGTGTTGTCCAGGGTCACCCCAAGGTTCTTAGCACTCTGGGAGGAGGACACAAGGGAGTTGTCAACCGTGATGGCGAGATCATGGAACGGGCAGTCCTTCCCTGGGAGGAGGAGCAGCTCCGTCTTGCCGAGGTTCAGCTTGAGGTGGTGAGCCGTCATCCACACTGATATGTCTGCCAGACATGCAGAGATGCGATTCGCCACCTGGTTATCAGAAGGGGGAAAGGAGAAGATTAATTGTGTGTCGTCTGCGTAGCAATGATAGGAGAGACCATGTGAGGATATGACCGAGCCAAGTGACTTGGTGTATAGTGAGAATAGGAGAGGGCCTAGAACAGAGCCCTGGGGGACACCAGTGGTGAGAGCACGTGGTGCGGAGACAGATTCTCGCCACGCCACCTGGTAGGAGCGACCTGTCAGGTAGGACGCAATCCAAGCGTGGGCCGCGCTGGAGATGCCCAGCTCGGAGAGGGTGGAGAGGAGGATCTGATGGTTCACGGTATCAAAGGCAGCAGATAGGTCTAGAAGGATGAGAGCAGAGGAGAGAGAGTTAGCTTTAGCAGTGCGGAGAGCCTCCGTGACACAGAGAAGAGCAGACTCAGTTGAATGCCCAGTCTTGAAACCTGACTGATTAGGATCAAGAAGGTCATTCTGAGAGAGATAGCAGGAGAGCTGGCCAAGGACGGCACGTTCAAGAGTTTTGGAGAGAAAAGAAAGAAGGGATACTGGTCTGTAGTTGTTGATATTGGAGGGATCGAGTGTAGGTTTTTTCAGAAGGGGTGCAACTCTCGCTCTCTTGAAGACGGAAGGGACGTAGCCAGCGGTCAAGGATGAGTTGATGAGCGAGGTGAGGTAGGGGAGAAGGTCTCCGGAAATGGTCTGGAGAAGAGAGGAGGGGATAGGGTCAAGTGGGCAGGTTGTTGGGCGGCCGGCCGTCACGAGACGCGAGATTTCATCTGGAGAGAGAGGGGAGAAAGAGGTCAAAACACAGGGTAGGGCAGTGTGAGCAGGACCAGCGGTGTCGTTTGGCTTAGCAAACGAGGATCGGATGTCATCAGCCTTCTTTTCAAAATGGTTGACGAAGTCATCCGCAGAGAGAGAGGAGGGGGGGGAGGGGGAGGAGGATTCAGGAGGGAGGAGAAGGTAGCAAAGAGCTTCCTAGGGTTAGAGGCAGATGCTTGGAATTTAGAGTGGTAGAAAGTGGCTTTAGCAGCAGAGACAGAAGAGGAAAATGTAGAGAGGAGGGCGTGAAAGGATGCCAGGTCCGCAGGGAGGCGAGTTTTCCTCCATTTCCGCTCGGCTGCCCGGAGCCCTGTTCTGTGAGCTCGCAGTGAGTCGTCGAGCCACGGCGCAGGAGTGGAGGACCGAGCCGGCCTGGAGGATAGGGGACAGAGAAAATCGAAGGATGCAGAAAGGGAGGAGAGGAGGGTTGAGGAGACAGAATCAGGAGATAGGTTGGAGAAGGTTTGAGCAGAGGGAAGAGATGATAGGATGGAAGAGGAGAGAGTAGCGGGAGAGAGAGAGCGAAGGTTGGGACGGCGCAATACCATCCGAGTAGGGGCAGAGTGAGAAGTGTTGGATGAGAGCGAGAGGGAAAAGGATACAAGGTAGTGGTCGGAGACTTGGAGGGGAGTTGCAATGAGATTAGTGGAAGAACAGCATCTAGTAAAGATGAGGTCAAGCGTATTGCCTGCCTTGTGAGTAGGGGGGAAGGTGAGAGGTTGAGGTCAAAGGAGGAGAGGAGTGGAAAGAAGGAGGCAGAGAGGAATGAGTCAAAGGTAGACGTGGGGAGGTTAAAGTCACCCAGAACTGTGAGAGGTGAGCCATCCTCAGGGAAGGAACTTATCAAGGCATCAAGCTCATTTATGAACTCTCCAAGGGAACCTGGAGGGCGATAAATGATAAGGATGTTAAGCTTGAAAGGGCTGGTAACTGTGACAGCATGGAATTCAAATGAGGAGATAGACAGATGGGTCAGGGGAGAAAGAGAGAATGTCCACTTGGGAGAGATGAGGATTCCAGTGCCACCACCACGCTGGCTCGATGCTCTAGGGGTATGCGAGAACACGTAGGCAGACGAGGAGAGAGCAGTAGGAGTAGCAGTGTTATCTGTGGTAATCCATGTTTCCGTCAGCGCCAGGAAGTCTAGGGACTGGAGGGTAGCATAGGCTGAGATGAACTCAGCCTTGTTGGCCGCAGACCGGCAGTTCCAGAGGCTGCCGGAGACCTGGAACTCCACGTGGGTCGTGCGCGCTGGGACCACCAGGTTAGAGTGGCAGCGGCCACGCGGTGTGAAGCGTTTGTATGGCCTGTGCAGAGGGGAGAGAACAGGGATAGCCAGACACATAGTTGACAAGCTACAGAAGAGGCTACGCTAATGCAAAGGAGATTGGAATGACAAGTGGACTACACGTCTCGAATGTTCAGAAATGTTGCGAAAATCTTATTGACTAAAGTGACGAAAATGCTAGCTAACTAACACAACACTACACTAATCAAGTCGTTCCGTTGTAATGTAATAGTTTCTACAGTGCTGCTAGTCGGTAGAGGTTGGCTATTATACAAAAGCAACTTTGTAGCTAGCTAACATAACATAACACTAATCAAGACGTTCCTTTGTAATGTATTTAGTTTCTACAATGCTGCTCGTCGGTAATAGTTGGCTGGGTATGGAACAATGGCGTCGCGGGGGACGGAAATAGCTGGCTAGCTAACCTAGCTAACCTAGCTAGCCTCGATAATTACTAAACTACACAATTATCAAGCTATGACAAAGACAGCTATGTAGAGTTTTTTTTAACTATACCTATCAAACTGCTGTGTTTATATACTTTCACAAAAGGTAAGTAAGTTCTTTGCCCTATTTTGTTGACTGTTGTGAATCAACCGAAAATCTGGTTCCACTCTGAGGTACCAGTTCAGAGGGGAAGATACACTGAGATAGTGTTGAATCTGAACATCTTTCATTGTTCATTTGACCAGTACTTGCCAGACAGTACAACCTGGATTCAGGGCTAGACGTAACATAGTAAATGTAAATCCAGAGTAGTACAAATCTTACATTTCATATGGTATGTATTCATTTGTGGATGTCCATCATCCTTTTCTATGATATGTTAGACATAGTTCAAATGATATGTTACAAATTGCGATTCTTACAATATGTTACGAATTCCAATTTGGTGTGGCTGACTTTAGCTAGGTGGCTAAAATTAGCTAGGGTTAGGGTTAAGATCAAGGTTATGGTTATGAGTTAGGGTAAAAGGTTAGGGGAAGGGTTAGCTATCATGCTAAGTAGTTGCAACGTAGCAAAAAAGTAGTAAGTAGTTCCAAAGTTGCTAATTAGATATAATGCTAAAGTTGTCTATGATGAGATTTAAAAAAACGCTACATTTGGGTTGCTAGACGTTCGGGTTACGTGCCTACCTATCCTCCCCAACCAACCACTCTACTTTCTTTTTGCCTTAACCTTCTGTCTTATGTAACCAAACCAAACTTAACATACTGTATCATGCTCAATGGAGCGTTTCAGGTTTCCGTTTACTATGTTACGTCTGGTCTATGAGACCAGGCTGGACAGTCATGTATGCATGTGGGTCAGTCAAAATACAAAGAAGAGATGTCCCAAATGGACATATACAGTCTGGTTCATATACAGTCTAAGCAGACCAGACCCAGCTGCTATCACGTTGGTGCCTATAGGAGAGCCACCTTTAGCAGACCGGAATTGTGACAATTTTTTCCAATGGTAGTAAGACATCTTAATTTATCCACCATCCTTGCTAATACTTCTACTAGATTAATGATATACACAATGGTGTATATACCAAGTTACCTTTGGTACCCTGTCCTGCAGTCACCATTTTTTCACCGTTTTTCATTTTACATGAACGGATCAGTTTCAAGTCAGGGCCATCTAGAAACAATTACAATGACATGCTCCGTTAACACAGTGCTACAGTGTCATCTAGTGGTCATTATTAGCGTGTGCTGTAATCTATATTCCAAAATAATACACGTCCCACCGGGACAGACATCAGATCAACATTTAGTTTTGTATTTGCATTTGGTTGTTGTCAACTAACGTGAATTCCACGTGAAATCAACAAAACATTTCACAATGTCATTGGATTTAGTTTAAAAGTTGGGTTGAAAAAAGACAAAATGCCCTTATGTTGATTACTTTTTGAAAACCCAATTAGTTTTCCGTTGAATACATAAATCCAATTTTATTTGTCACGTGCGCCGAATACAACAGGTGTAGATCTTACCGTGAAATGCTTACTTACAAGCCCTTAACCAGCAATGCCGTTTTAAGAAAGTAAGAGTTAAGATTTTTTTAATACTAAATAAACTAAAGTAAACAATAAAATAACAATAACAAGGCTATATACAGCAGGTACCAGTACCGAGTCAATGAGCGGGTGTACAGGTTAGTCGAGGTAATTGAGGTAATATGTACATGTAGGTGGGGTAAAGTGACTATGCATAGATAATAGATTATAAACAGCGAGAAGCAGCAGCATAAACAAAGGGGGTTGGGGGGGGCGGGTCAATGCAAATAGTCCAGGTAGCCATTTGATTAGCTGTCAGCAGTCTTATGGCTTGGGGGTAGATGCTGTTCAGAAACCTTTTGGACCTAGACTTGGCGCTCCTGTACCACTTGCCGTGCGGTAGCAAAGAGAACAGTCTATGACTAGGGTTGCTGGAGTCTTTGGAAATGTTTAGGACCTTCCTCTGACACCGCCTGGTGTAGAGGTCCTGGATGGCAGGAAGCTTGGCCCCAGTGATGTACAGGGCTGTACGCACTACCCTCTGTAGCGCCTTGCGGTTGGAGGCCAAGCAGTTGCCATACCAGGTGGTGATGCAACCACTACAGTCCCGTCGAGGAGAATGAGGGCGTGCTCGGCCCGCCTTTTTCTTGTAGTCCACAATCATCTCCTTTGTCTTGATCACATTGAGGGAGAGGTTGCTGTCCTGGCACCACACTTCCAGGTCTCTGACCTCCTCCCTATAGGCTGTCTCATCATTGTCAGTGATCAGGCCTACCACCGTTATGTAGTCGGCAAACTTAATGATGGTGTTGGAGTCGTGCTTGGCCACGCAGTCATGGGTGAACAGGGAGTACAGGAGGGGACTAAGCACGCACCCTTGTGGGGCCCCCATGTTGAGGATCAGCGTGGCAGATGTGTTGTTGCCTACTCTTACCACCTGGATCCAGTTGCGGAGGGAGGTGTCCCAGGGTCCTTAGTGATGAGATTTGAGGGCACTATGGTGATGAACGCTGAGCTGTAGTCAATGAACAGAATTCTCATGTAAGTGTTTCTTTTGTCCAGGTGGGAAAGGGCAGTGTTGAGTGCAATAGAGATTGCATCATCTGCGGATCTGTTGGGGCGGTATGCAAATTGGAGTGGGTCTGGGTTTCTGGGATGATGGTGTTGATGTGAGCCATGACCGGCCTTTCAAAGCACTTCATGGTAGTCATTTAGACAGGTTACCTTGGTATTCTTGGGCACAGGGACTATGGTGGTCTGCTTGAAACATGTACATTGTGAACATGTAGGTATTACAGCCGCAGCTCGCGGCTGGGCTTCTCTTTGCAGTCCGTAATAGTTTGCAAGCCCTGCCACATCCAACGAGCGTCAGAGCCAGTGTACTAGGATTCAATCTTAGTCCTGTATTTACGCTTTGCCTGTTTGAAGGTTCATCTTAGGGCATAGTGGGATTTCTTATAAGAATCTGGGTTAGAGTCCCGCTCCTTGAAAGTGGCAGCTCTAGTCTTTAGCTCAGTACGGATGTTGCCTGTAATCCATGGCTTCTGGTTGGGGTATGTATGTACGGTCACTGTGGGGGCAATGTCATCGATGCACTTATTGATGAAGCTGGTGACTGATGTGATATACTTCTCAATGCCATCGGATGAGTCCCGGAACATATCCCAGTCTGTGACCGGAAACATGACCGAATACAAACAGTGTAGCTATTCCCTCCGCAAGGCAATCAAACAAGCTAAGCGTCAGTATAGAGACAAAGTAGAGTCACAATTCAACGGCTCAGACACGAGAGGTAAGTGGCAGGGTCTACAGTCAATCACGGACTACAAAAGAAAAATCAGTCCCGTTGCGGACCACGATGTCTTGCTCCCAGACAGACTAAACAACTTTTTTGCTCGCTTTGAGGACAATACAGCGCCACTGACACGGCCCACTACCAAAACCTGCGGGCTCTCCTTCTCCGTGGCCGACATGAGTAAAACATTTAAACGTGTTAACCCTCGCAAGGCTGCCGGCCCAGACGGCATCCCCAGCCGCGTCCTCAGAGCATGCACAGACCAGCTGGCTGGGATAGGGATTGATTGACACTCCTAGGACATTATGTTATACAATACATGCATGTTTTGTTCAATCAAGTTCATATTTATATCAAAAAACAGCTTTTTACATTAGCATGTGATGTTCAGAACTAGCATACCCACCGAAAACTTCCGGTAAATTTACTAAATTACTCACGATTAACGTTCACAAAATACATAACAATTATTTTAAGAATTATAGACACAGAACTCCTTTATGCAATTGCTGTGTCAGATTTTAAAATAGCTTTTCGGCGAAAGCACATTTTGCAATATTCTGAGTAGATAGCCCGGCCATCACGGCTAGCTAATTTGACACCCACCAAGTTTGGCCCTCACCAAACTCAGATTTACTATAAGAAAAATTGGATTACCTTTGCTGTTCTTCATCAGAATGCACTCCCAGGACTTCTACTTCAACAACAAATGTTGTTTTGGTTCCAAATAACCCATAGTTATATTGAAATAGCTCCGTTTTTTTCGTGCGTTCAGGTCACAATCCGAAGGGTGACGCGCGAGCGCATTTCGTGACAAAAAAAATCAAAATATTCCATTACCGTACTTCGAAGCATGTCAAACTCTGTTTAAAATCAATTTTTATGCGATTTTTCTCGTAAAATAGCGATAATATTCCAACCGGGCGATGTTGTATTCATTCAAAGACTGAAAGAACAAAATGGAGTAGTCTCGTGGATGCGCATCTCTAGTGTCACTGTCCCCAGGCAGTGCATATTCTTGTTTCTGGGCAAGAGTAGTAACCAGTTTAAATCGGGTACGTTTTTTATCCGGCCGTGCAAATACTGCAAAACATTAGCGCATTTTGATAGTGGTCGATCTGAGGACAATGAGACTGGAGGTGCGTGCACGAGCCAACACCATGTTTACTTTCTCTCTCTTTGAACGAAAACAACGACTCCCGGTCGGAATATTATCGCTTTTTTACGAGAAAAATAGCATAAAAATTAATTTTAAACAGCGGTTGACATGCTTCGAAGTACGGTAATGGAATATTTAGACATTTTTTGTCACGAAACGCGTCGGGCGCATCACCCTTCTTTACCATTCGGATAGTGTCTTGAACGCACAAACAAAACGCCGCTATTTGGATATAACTATGGATTATTTGGGACCAAACCAACATTTGTTATTGAAGTAGAAGTCCTGGGAGTGCATTCTGACGAATAACAGCAAAGGTAATCAAACTTTTCTAATAGTAAATCGGAGTTTGGTGAGTACCACACTTGGTGGGTGTCAAAATAGCTAGCCTGTGATGGCCGGGCTATCTACTCAGAATATTGCAAAATGTGCTTTCACCGAAAAGCTATTTTAAAATCGGACATAGCAAGTGCATAAAGGAGTTCTGTATCTATAATTCTTAAAGTAATTGTTGTTTTTTGTGAACGTTTATCGTGAGTAATTTAGTAAATTCACCGGAAGTGTTCGGTGGGAATGCTAGTCACATGCTAGTCACATGCTAATGTAGAAAGCTGGTTTTTGATATAAATATGAACTTGATTGAACAAAACATGCATGTATTGTATAACATAATGTCCTAGGATTGTCATCTGATGAAGATCATCAAAGGTTAGTGCTGCATTTAGCTGTGATTTGGGTTTATGTGACATTATATGCTAGCTTGAAAAATGGGTGTCTGATTATTTCTGGCTGGGTACTCTGCTGACATAATCTAATGTTTTGCTTTCGTTGTAAAGCCTTTTTGAAATCGGACAGTGTGGTTAGATTAACGAGAGTCTTGTCTTTAAAATGGTGTAAAATAGTCATATGTTTGAGAAATTGAAGTAATAGCATTTCTAAGGTATTTGAATATCGCGCCACGGGATTACACTGGCTGTTGAGTAGGTGGGACGCTTAGCCCATAGAGTTTAAGAGGATAATTGCATGTGAGATAGATAAGAGGGTCAAAAGCCATATACATGTGAGACCTAATGGACCTATCAAAAGTCAAAAAAGTAATTGTTCTGGGATCCTAGAGGAAATGACCACTAGGTAAGAGATACACATAGTTTTAAATTGACTTATAAAAAAAAAACACACACACATAGAATTGGAAGATAATTAGTCGCGTGTGAGGTGAATATATTGTTCAGTCAACAGTTGCGAGAAAAGACAGGTTCATCTACGTGTGAGATAGAAGCAATGTGTCAGGGTCCATACGAATAATTATTCTTCAATTCTAGGTTAATAACGGTTAAAAAAAAAAAAAATTCGCGTGTGAGGTGAATATATTGTTCAGTCAACAGTCGCGAGAAAAGACAGGTAATGGTTCGTCTATGCGTGAGATATAAACAATGTGTCAGGGTCCATACAAATAATTATTCTTCAATTCTAGATTAACAACGGTAAATAGCATACACATAAAGATTAATAGCAAGTAGACACAGATTGTGATTGAATCAGAGTTTAAAAATTAAAAAAGGCACATAGAATAAAAGATAATTCAGGATTCATACAAATACTCCTTCTAAAATTCTAGATTGTGAGAATGAGCAGAATAACTACGATAGTAATTTAACAAACATGGGTAGTAAATCCTCTAAGGGGATCCCGGTATTAACGGGAGATGAACGTTTTATGATGGGAAAAGAGGAACATCTATTTTGGGCCAAAATGGAACAGATAATAGTACGGTCAGCAACAGGACATCAATTCATGGAACGGTTATCTGCTCCTATAACCCTGAAACATGAGTCATCTGGGGGAGAAGCCACTGTCCCTGTTCTAATATCTAAACTATGCCCAGTAAACTTGTTGGGCAGAGATGTGATGACGAAACTAAATGTGGCAGTCACTCCCACTGAGAGGGGAATGAAGGCATACATTGTTAGAGACAATATGGCCGTCTGTGGGGACGGGGAACCATGTTATTGGTACAGTCAGGATTTGTTGGGGGGGGGGGGATAACAGATATTCCTAAAACCTTGATGGAACTCTCAGAACAACTAGTACCAGGACTCATTAAAATGTCTCCCGATGGCTAACACTGTACTCTCTGGTATAACAAACACCCAGGTCCAGATCCTGTCTATGAGGGAGCATTACTTAAAACCCCAGAGAAAACTATAGGGTTAAAGTGGTTACACTATGACAGCACTCATGTTGCTGTGGAAGTGGAGCTACTTCCACAGAACCAGACATTGTTCAGAGAAAGGTGGAGCCCCCATGTATCTCTCGCCAGGGAGCCCTCAGAAAGGTGGGAGGACATGGGCCAGTGGGTGTCACAGGGGAGGAAAATCACAGACTGGGTAGACATGATTAGTGGAGATCAACACAGTCCCTCAACCGATAGGTATCACAAGAAGCTAAAATTGGAGAGCTAATAGTGTTCCTTCTGTACACCTAGAAGCCACGATATCTTAAAGGGGTATACACACATATGGAATCTTAGAAGTTATACACACATGGAATCGTTGAAGTTTTGTTTTCTGAGTTTTAATTAAACACGTGAAATTCTTTTGATAGGGAATGTTCTGGGAACCTGGGATACAAAATGTAGATAAAGTTCTTAGCTTTCATTTGTCTAATGTAGTAAGAAACACGGTTCTCAAAGGAGAACCTGAATGCCCACTTTGGCCCAGCACGGGCGGAGAGCAGGCATTGGGCGAACTGGACCCTCCCAGCGCCCTGGAGACACAATGCGCAGAGCCGGTGCAGGATACCCTGGCCCGAAAAGGCACACTGGAGACCAGACGCGCTGAGCTGGCACAACCCGTCCTGGCTCGATGCCTGCCCTCGCATGGCACTTGCGGGGGGCTGGTATGTAGCGCACCGGGCTTTGAACGCGCACTGGGGACACCGTGCGCTCCATAGCATAACACAGTGTCTTACCAGTACCACGCTGCTTCCGGTAAGCACAGGGAGTTGGCTCAGGTCTACCGCCTGACTCCGCCAATCTCCCCGTGTGCCCCCCCCCCCCCACATTTTTTGGGGGGGCTGCCTCTCGTGTCTGCTGCGCTCCCTTTCCTCATACCAGCGCCTCTCAGCTATCGCTACCTCGATCTCCCACTGCAGGCGGCGATAATCCCCAGCTTGAGCCCATGGTCCACCTTCGTCCAGTAATTCCTCCCATCTCCAGGAATCCTGAACGATCCTCTCCATTTTCTCCAAAGTCCATGAGTCCACATTCCTTTCCTTCTCCTGGTGCCTCTCCTTCCTCCGCTGCTGCTTGGTCCGTTTTTGGTGGGTAATTCTGTAACGGCTGTCGTGAGAGAGAGTAGACCAAGGTGCAGCGGAGTTAGTGTTCATCATTGCATTTAATAATAGAAAGAACACTATACAAAACAAAACAAGAAAACCGACAGCCAAACAGCCCTGTCAGGTGCAAACACTAAACAGAAACAATTACCCACAAAACCCAAAGGAAAAACATGCTCCTTATTTGTGACTCCCAATCAGCAACAACGAACTTCAGCTGTGCCTGATTGGGAGCCACACATGGCCCAAAACAAAGAAATATAAAAACATAGAAAAAGGAACATAGAACACCCACCCAATGTAACACCCTGGCCTAACCAAAATAAAGAACAAAAACCCCTCTATGGCCAGGGCGTTACACATTCAAACATACCTGTATCCATTCATCATCCATTAATAGTGTCTCCCCGGTCTTCCTCACATTTTTGTTTGACATGTATTGTGTCAATGGGAAAAGCCTCTATCAACCCTTGATACAGTTTGGAAATAAACTTTAGGGGTTTGTAGGCTCTCTTAAAATAGTTTCAATCTTCTGGTTTGTCAAGTGTTTTCTGCACCGAGATAATAGTGCTGTATCTGCAAAAGTTCACCTCAGTGCTGTCACAAACACTGCAAAAGTTCACCTCAGCACTGTCACAGACTCTGCAACAGTTCACCTCAGCACTGTCACGGACTCTGCAAAAGTTCGCCTCAGCACAGTCACAGACTCTGCAAAAGTTCACCTCAGCACAGTCACAGACTCTGCAAAAGTTCACCTCAGCACTGTCAAAGACTCTTCCCTGGTTGCCTGACCCTGCTGACACTCCTGTCGTCATCTAATCCTTCTCAGATGAGGCATGACAAAGAATTACCTTGGTGTACATTTATACATTATATTATCCAAGAATAGAGTCAACGGTTGAATAATTGACATGACCATTATTTCCAGATCCCAGACTGTAGCCTACCTATTAACTCAATATGGAACTTTGTATCCATTCACTGATTGTTATAATATATTGCAATATTCACCTGGGTTCTGTAGACTGGTCTTCCCTGGCTGTCTGACCCTGCTGGGACACCTGTCACCATCTGATCCCACTAAGACATGATGAGCATAGTGTTGTGTACTGACTGTACACCATGGCAGTGTAGCCTGTAGAGCTGTTTATACCGTCTCAGTGTGAAAAGTAGGGAATTCACTAGGGAAACTGACAAATCAATAACATTACATTGCTATACTGACTGTAATAAAAACTCACATTGCGCTGTCAAAAAAACATCAGAATATAAGTCTTCAATCGTTTGGCCACTGGTCTCATCATTTGATTCGGGTCTAGTGTGATTGAGGCAAAAATAGTAGCTGAAGTTAGTGAGCTAGCTAACTAACGTTAGCCAACTCTTGGCTAGCTCTAATGGTACAACAACTGGCGAAATCCAGACAAGTTATTTTACTTTTGTTGAAACAGGACAAAAAGGCTACAAAACATTTCCATACACACGACAGCTGTTAGATACTGCTACCTGGCAGATAGCTAGGGGCTGGAGCTGAACTGGCTGTGTGGTAGCTACTAGCTAGCTAGCTAGTTAATTTAAAGGTTAAAGATTCATTTCAGACAGAACTTCAGTCGAGAGGGGCTGAAACATTATGTAACATTAAATATCAGTTATACTACTAGCTCAGCACGGAATATTTTTTTTTCTTCTGTTAGGTCAAAACAGCAGTTACCTTGCCATCACAGAATGTGTGTGGGGGGGTCAACTGGGCGGGACAAAAATGTGATTTTAGAATGTGGAGGGGGTCATGTCCCCAGTGAAAGTTTCACCCCTGGGGCCTCCTGAGTGGCACAGCAATCTAAGGCACTGCATTTCAGTGCTAGAGGTGTTACTACAGAGCCGGGTTCATTCCCGGGCCATGCCACTACCGGCCGTGGCCGGGAGTCCCATAGGACGGCACACAATTGGCCCAGCATCGTCCGGGGTTAGGGAGGGTTTGGCCGGGGGGCTTTACTTGGCTCATCGCGCTCTAGCGACTCCCTGTGGCGAGCCGGGTGCCTGGAGGCTGACCCCGGTCGCCAGTTGAACAGTGTTTCCTCCAACACATTGGTGCGCCTGGCTTCCGGGGTAACCTGGCACAGTTTGGCGGGTCATGTTTCGGAGGACGCATAACTCCACCTTCGCCTCTCCCGAGCTTGTTGGGGCGTTGCAGCGATGAGACAAGATCGAACATGGCTTCTTTAGAGGAGATCAAGGTACACACACCCTCACTGACACATGCACAAACCCATACCCATGTAGAGTTCAGGAAGGAGATCAAAGATGCGTCCCAGTTTGCGATCTCTGACCCTGAGCTGCCATTGGACGAGCTCTGCAAACACATCTTCACCAACAAACTGCCAAATGAGGTCCGCAGCTCCAACCCCTGGGTCAAACTAAAGTCTGCCAGCTAGACACACACACACACACACACACACACACACACACACCTGGACTACACTACAGTCCATTAGCTACACTTCCCCTCCGACACTCTTCGACACCAATCCCTGGGTGAAAGTCTACTCCTTCTCTTCCTTCTCTCATTCTCTTGTCTCATTAGTTCTCTAAACACAGCATAAGAGATTAAATCGTGACCCAGTAGGTCAGGGTTCAGTCTGTAGCAGCATTCCAAACCAGTTCATCACCTATGACCCTGTGATGTCACTGGTATTCATTCACAATGTACTGTATAGCGTATAATATGTTGTTTTATAATTATGTCAGAGTTGGTATGTATTCTCCTGATACTGAGGGATCGCTCTGTGAATGGGAGGTGAATTGCGTTGTGTAGGCTTTTGTTGTATCCCTGCACTAACACACCTGATTCACATATCAACCTCTCATCAAGACTTTTATAAGCTGTATCAGGTGCTTTAATGCTGATATGTGACGTACTACGCTTCAGTGGTGGACAAACTACCCAATTGTCATACTTGAGTAAAAGTAAAAATACTGTACCGTAATAGAAAATGACTCACGTAAAAGGGAAAGTCACTCAGTAAAATACTACTTGAGTAAAAAAGTATTTGGTTTTAAATATACTAAAGTAGCAAAAGTAAATATAATTGCTCAAAAATACTTATGTATCAAAAGTAAACATTCAAATCATTTAAAAATCTTTATGTTAAGCAAACTAGAAGGCACAATTTAGTTTTTTATTTATTTATGGAAAGCCAGGGGCACATTCCAACACTCAGACATAATTTACAAATAAAGCATTTGTGTTTAATGAGTCTTCCAGATCAGAGGCAGTAGAGATAACCAGGGATGTTATCTTGATAAGTGTGTGAATTGGACAATTTTTCTGTCCTGCTAAGCATCCAAAATGTAACGAGTACTTTTGGTGTCAGGGAAAATGTATTTAGTAATGTAGTGAAGTAAAAGTAAAAGTTGTCAGAAATATATATAGTAAAGTACAGATTCCCCCCAAAAACTACTTAAGTACTTTACACTACTGCCAAGCTTGCCCACCCTATAGCTCTCCAGGATCAGGGTTGGTCACTCTTGGTTTGGGGAGTGTGTGTGGGGTCTGGGTTAAACCAAGTACGGCTCTCTGTTTTTAAGGTTTATGACTGTGTGTATGTATTACGTTCCTCTGACCCAAATGCTTTTGTAGCACTCGTTGCACTTTGACTAGATAAACTTAACAGACACCAGACTTCAAGTCATAACGTCATCAACATCATTTGGGGGTCCCGGGTGGCACAGCAGTCTAAGGTACTGCATCTCAGTGCTAGAGGTGTCACTACAGACCCTGGTTGAGTCCAAGGCTGTATCACAACTGGCTGTGATCGGGAGTCCCATAGGGCGGTGCATAATTGGCCCAGCGTCGCCCAGGTTAGGGGAGGGTTTTGCCGGGGTAGGCTGTCATTGTAAAATAAGAATTTGTTCTTAACTGACTTGCCTAGTTAAATAAAAAAAATTGTAATGCCAATGGTCTATTTCTCTCTCCTGGTATTTTCCTTTAATCCATGACATAGACTGACCAGGTGAATCCAGGTGAAATCCATGATCCCTTATTGATGTCACCTGTTAGATCCACTTCAATCAGTGTAGATGAAGGGGAGGAGACAAGATAAAGAAGGATTTTTAAGACTTGAGACAATTCAGACATGTATTGTGTATGTGTGCCATTGAGAGGGTAAATGGGCAAGACAAAACATTTAAGTGCCTTTGAACGGGGTATGGTAGTAGGTGCCAGGCGCACCGGTTTGAGTGGGTCAAGAACTGCAACGCTGCTACGTTTTTCACGCTCAACAGTTTCCCCGGTGTATCAAGAATGGTCCTCCACCCAAAGGACATCTAGACAACTTTACACAACTGTCTGAAGTTGGAGTCAACATGGGCCAGCATCCCTGTGGAACGTTTTCGACACCTTGTAGAGTCCATGCCCTGACGAATTCAGGCTGTGTTTTAAGATTGTGAAGTTTCTAGCTTAGCTGAAGACACCAGAGTTATAGCCTCTCACTATGCCAGAAATCCATATACACACACAGTCTAAATTTAGTTTACTTGTGTCAGTGTTAGACTGTTGTTATGTTTTCAACTTTAAATGGTCATTCAATAAACATTAGTAATGTTAACTGTGTCATTAACAATTTTTACGGTCTAATATGTTTGTTGTAGGCTATGCAATACGATTTTGAGGTGTTGGACAAGGTGTTTCATAGCAGTAAAAAATGCTAAATGCTCATTCTGATAAATAGTTTTGCATCATGTGCCATCCACAGACATTCACACTTAGTATGAACAAATCATGCAATTCCTATCATATATAAAGCATTCCTATAAAACTAGTGCTTTTTTGACATTGTAAATATGGAAGTCTTCTTGAAAAAACATTGTGGGACAGTGCGGAAACTGACCAATGCCAGGTATCAATAGACTAACCAATGGCAAGCACCAATTGGCGTTTCCTGATATCAAGGAATGCCGACATCAAGAAACGCCCCAAATTGCGGTCTGCAATTACAGCATACTGGATGTGTGTGACCTAAAAAAATAGCCACATCTCTGCTGCCTCTCTTTCCCCACAGACAACAAAGCCCTTGACCTCTTCATATTTTTAAGAGTAGGCTTATTATAACCATTTCAAAAAGTAAAATGTGTTTCCTATGACATAAAATAGGTTTTCTATGATTGTTTTGGAATTAGTGTCACGAAAAGGTAGACGAGTAATGCCAATAATGTGGTTGTTTGCCTAAATCCAATCTCATCCACTAGATAGCAGCAAAGACCATCTATTTGTTCCTCTTAACTCTTGGCAGTAGTTTGGGGTGTTCTATGATTGGACCACTATTACATAATCAGTTACTATGGGAGAAAGGAAGGATCAGGTTATGATGAGCCTGGAAGTAAGGAAACCGTCAACTAAGGAATCTTCTGAAGCGGAACAATTCTTGCATGTAGCCAACACCGTCTTTTATTAGCCAAAACAGCAGTTGACTATCCCTTGAGATTGTCCTCAAGTTTGTTATTGTGCCAGTTCCTTCCTATTCTTGTCTCCCAGATTAGTAACCTAATTCCAGATCCGAGTTTCAATTCTTTGAAATCACGTGGTGGGATCAGTGTGCTGAGATATTGTACCTCTGTGGGGCGCAACTCCCTAACTACTGTAATCCTTAATTCAACACTCTCAAAGGGACTTTCCAATAGACCACATTCAAAAATGTTTGTAACAGACAGGAAACTGCATGTCATCTTGTAAAATGATGAATTAATAAGGGCCAGTAAAACGTGCTGTCCTCAGGGTAATCTAGGGGATTCACAACAAGACAATGGGAGTTTACCTGACACCCCCCAACCATGTAATACTAAGTTCTGTGGGGTCAGGAGGGGGAAAAGGCTGGTGTCAAATCCATAATAATACACAATACCACTGTGTCTTAGTCAGAAATCAGGACAATCAAAATACTGTAGCTGGATACCACACTAGGTCCACTATATCATTTGATCATAAATTGTAAAACCTTTTCAGTAATCTTACTTAATGAAATGGACTTTGGCAAATGAGGCTGCTGCAGGTACAACAGATTCAGTAATGGTCCAGTCTAGTTTAACACAGGGCAACCGTAAGTGTTATTCTTACATGAACTCTGGCCAAACAGGAAGACATCTTAGATCATCTGCCTATTTTAGATTGGTTTGGTGTGTGACACATCCTCTGTGTCTGCAAACTGGTTTCTCTAGTTTCACATTGCAGTTCACTTCTGCTGTTTGTTTATCAGCATCAGCATGTTTGATATACTCTTCTGTGTCAGGTCGCCGTGGTGACTCACCATCAACATGGGTTACCTAAGGTGATGCTGATGATGAGGCTAGGAAGTTGTGCTTCATTTGCTAAGACTATTCTCAAATATCTAACACCAAAGCAAGTCTGTGTAATGTAATCTAATGCAGCCTATTGTTTATTACAATCAGATAAGGTGTCCTTGTTGAACAGCGATATTGTGTATAACAGCTTCAGTAGAAGTCACAAGACCCAGGGCTTGGCTTGCTTTGCTTGGTGAAGTCTATTAAAGTGAAAGTGAAAGCAAAGGCAGAAGGGACTTATTCCAACGTGATGATCATTACACAGGTGAACCTTGTGCTGGGGGACAATTAAAGGCCACTCTAAAATGTGCAGTTTTGTCACACAACACAATGCCACAGATTGAGGGAGCGTGCAATTGACGTGCTGACTGCAGAAATGTCCACCAGAGCTGTTGCCAGATAATTGAATGTTATTTTCTCTACCATAAACTCCAAGTGGGCTGTCATGTACCTTTTACTGAGGAGTGGCTTCGGTCTGACTACTCTACTATAAAGGCCTGATTGGTGGAGTGCTGCTGAGATGGTTGTTCTTCTGGAAGGTTCTCCCATCTCCACAGAGGAACTATGGAGCTCTGTCGGGTTCTTGGTCACCAACCTGACCAAGGCCCTTCTCCCCCGATTCCATTTAAGAATGATGGAGGCCACTGTGTTCTTGGGGACCTTTAATGCTGCAGAAATTCTTTGGTACCATTCCCCAGATATGTGCCTCGACACAATCCTGTCTCTGAGCTCTACGGACAATTCCTTTAACCTCATGGCTTGGTTTTTACTCTGACATGCACTGTCAACTGTGGGACCTTATATAGACAGGTGTGTGCCTTCCCAAATCATGTCCAATCAATTGAATTTACCACAGGTGGACTCCAAACAATTTGTAGAAACATCTCCAGTATGATCAATGGAAACAGGATGCACCTGAGCTCAATTTCGAGTCTCATACCGAAGGGTCTGAATACTTCTGTAAATAAGGTATTTTTGTTTGCAAAATTTTCTAAAAATCTGTTTCGCTTTGTCATTATATGGTGTTGTGTGTACAGTAGAGATCCTGCTTTAAGATTTTGAGGTTTCTAGATGAGGATAGCTGAAGACACGAGAGTTATAGCCTCTCACTTTGCCAGAAATTCACATACACACACAGTCTTAGTTTAGTTGTGTCAGCGTTAGACAAACATAACAGAGTTGTAGGCTATGCAATACGATTTTGAGGTGTTGGACAAGTGTAAATGTCAAGTTTATTAGTGCTGTTTCATGGCGGTACATTTTTTAAAATGCTCATAGTTTTGCATCCACAGACATTCACGCTTAGTATAAACAAATGATGCAATTCCTATCATATATAAAGCATTCCTTTAAAACAAGTGTTTTTTCGACATCGTAAATCCGGTAGTCTCCTCGAAACAAGCAGTGTGGGACAGTGTGAGAACTGACCAATGGCAGGTATCAATGGACTGACCAATGGGTGTTTCCTGATATCAAGGAATGCCGACATCAAGAAACACCCCAAATTGAAGTCTGCAATTACAGCATACAGGATGTGTGTGACCTAAAATAATAGCCACATCTGTGCTGCCTCTCACCACCTGTGGTTTCCCCACAGAACACAAAGCCCTTGTGTGTAACCTTTATTTATTTAACTAGGCAAGTCAGTTAAGAACAAATTCTTATTTACAATGACAGCCTACCCGGACGACACTGGGGTAATTGTGCACCACCCTATGGGACTCCCAATCACGGCCAGTTGTGATCCAGAGTGTCTGTAGTGACACCTCAAGCACTGAGATGCAGTGCCTTAGACTGCTGTGCCACTCGGGAGCCCACTTGACCTCTTCATATTTTTAAGTGTAACCATATTATACCATTTTTTTTAAAGTTGAATGTGTTTCCTATAACATAAAATGTTTTCCATGATTGTTTCGGAATTAGTGTCACAAAAAAGTAGCTGAATGTTGCCAATAATGTGGTTGTTTGCCTAAATCCAATCTCATCCATTAGAAAGAAGAAAATATAATCTATTTGTTCCTCTTAACACCTGGCATTAGTATGGGGTGTTCTATGATTGGACCACTATTACATAATCAGTTACTATGGGAGAAAGGAAGGATCAGGTTCTGATGAGCCTGGAATTAAGGAAACCGTCAACTAAGGAATCTTCTGAAGCGGAACAATTCTTGCATGTAGCCAACACCGTCTTTTATTAGCCGAAACAGCAGTTGACTATCCCTTGAGATTGTCCTCAAGTTTGTTATTGTGCCAGTTCCTTCCTATTCTTGTCTCCCAGATTAGTAACCTAATTCCAGATCCGAGTTTCAATTCTTTGAAATCACGTGGTGGGATCAGTGTGCTGAGATATTGTACCTCTGTGGGGCGCAACTCCCTAACTACTGTAATCCTTAATTCAACACTCAAAGGGACTTTCCAATAGACCACATTCAAAAATGTTTGTAACAGACAGGAAACTGCATGTCATCTTGTAAATGATGAATTAATAAGGGCCAGTAAAACGTGCTGTCCTCAGGGTAATCTAGGGGATTCACAACAAGACAACGGGAGTTTACCTGACACCCCCCCAACCATGTAATACTAAGTTCTGTGGGGTCAGGAGACGGCTGGTATAATTCCATAATAATGCACAATACCACTGTATCTTAGTCAGAAATCAGGACAATCAAAATACTGTAGCTGGATACCACACTAGGTCCACTATATCATTTGATCATAAATTGTAAAACCTTTTCAGTAATCTTACTTAATGAAATGGACTTTGGCAAATGAGGCTGCTGCAGGTACAACAGATTCAGTAATGGTCCATTCTAGTTTAACACAGGACAACCGTAAGTGTTATTTTTACATGAACTCTGGCCAAACAGGAAGACATCTTAGATCATCTGCCTATTTTAGATTGGTTTGGTGTGTGACACATTCTCTGTGTCTGCAAACTGGTTTCTCTAGTTTCACATTGCAGTTCACTTCTGCTGTTTATTTACCACAATCAGCATGTTTGATATACTCTTCTGTGTCAGGTCGCCGTGGTGACTCACCATCAACATGGGTTACCTAAGGTGATGCTGATGATGAGGCTAGGAAGTTGTGCTTCATTTGCTAAGACTATTCTCAAATATCTAACACCAAAGCAAGTCTGTGTAATGTAATCTAATGCAGCCTATTGTTTATTACAATCAGATAAGGTGTCCTTGTTGAACAGCGATATTGTGTATAACAGCTTCAATAGAAGTCACAAGACCCAGGGCTTGGCTTGCTTTGCTTGGTGAAGTCTATTAAGTGTAAGTGAAAGCAAAGGCAGAAGGGACTTTTTCCAATGTGATGATCATTACACAGGTGCACCTTGTGCTGGGGGACAATTAAAGGCCACTCTAAAATGTGCAGTTTTGTCACACAACACAATGCCACAGATTGAGGGAGCGTGCAATTGACGTGCTGACTGCAGAAATGTCCACCAGAGCTGTTGCCAGATAATTGAATGTTAATTTCTCTACCATAAACTCCAAGTGGGCTGTCATGTACCTTTTACTGAGGAGTGGCTTCGGTCTGACTACTCTACTATAAAGGCCTGATTGGTGGAGTGCTGCTGAGATGGTTGTTCTTCTGGAAGGTTCTCCCATCTCCACAGAGGAACTATGGAGCTCTGTCGGGTTCTTGGTCACCAACCTGACCAAGGCCCTTCTCCCCCGATTCCATTTAAGAATGATGGAGGCCACTGTGTTCTTGGGGACCTTTAATGCTGCAGAAATTCTTTGGTACCATTCCCCAGATATGTGCCTCGACACAATCCTGTCTCTGAGCTCTACGGACAATTCCTTTAACCTCATGGCTTGGTTTTTGCTCTGACATGCACTGTCAACTGTGGGACCTTATATAGACAGGTGTGTGCCTTCCCAAATCATGTCCAATCAATTGAATTTACCACAGGTGGACTCCAATCAATTTGTAGAAACATCTCCAGTATGATCAATGGAAACAGGATGCAACTGAGCTCAATTTCGAGTCTCATAGCGAAGGGTCTGAATACTTCTGTAAATAAGGTATTTGTGTTTGCAACATTTTCTAAAAATCTGTTTCGCTTTGTCGTTATATGGTGTTGTGTGTACAGTAGAGATCCTGCTTTGAGATTTTTAGGTTTCTAGATGAGGATAGCTGAAGACACCAGAGTTATAGCCTCTCACTTTGCCAGAAATTCACATACACACACAGTCTTAGTTTAGTTGTGTCAGCGTTAGACAAACATAACAGAGTTGTAGGCTATGCAATACGATTTTGAGGTGTTGGACAAGTGTAAATGTCAAGTTTATTAGTGCTGTTTCATGGCGGTACATTTTAAAAAATGCTCATAGTTTTTCATCCACAGACATTCACGCTTAGTATAAACAAATTATGCAATTCCTATCATATATAAAGCATTCCTTTAAAACAAGTGTTTTTTTCGACATCGTAAATCCGGTAGTCTCCTCGAAACAAGCAGTGTGGGACAGTGTGAGAACTGACCAATGGCAGGTATCAATGGACTGACCAATGGGTGTTTCCTGATATCAAGGAATGCCGACATCAAGAAACACCCCAAATTGAAGTCTGCAATTACGGCATACAGGATGTGTGTGACCTAAAATAATAGCCACATCTGTGCTGCCTCTCACCAGCCCTTGTGTGTAACCTTTATTTATTTAACTAGGCAAGTCAGTTAAGAACAAATTCTTATTTACAATGACAGCCTACACCAGCCAAAACCGGACGACACTGGGGTAATTGTGCACCACCCTATGGAACTCCCAATCACGGCCAGTTGTGATCCAGAGTGTCTGTAGTGACACCTCAAGCACTGAGATGCAGTGCCTTAGACTGCTGTGCCACTCAGGAGCCCACTTGACCTTTTCATATTTTTAAGTGTAACCATATTATACCATTTTTTTAAAGTTGAATGTGTTTCCTATAACATAAAATGTTTTCCATGATTGTTTCGGAATTAGTGTCACAAAAAAGTAGCTGAATGTTGCCAATAATGTGGTTGTTTGCCTAAATCCAATCTCATCCACTAGAAAGAAGAAAATATAATCTATTTGTTCCTCTTAACTCCTGGCATTAGTATGGGGTGTTCTATGATTGGACCACTATTACATAATCAGTTACTATGGGAGAAAGGAAGGATCAGGTTCTGATGAGCCTGGAATTAAGGAAACCGTCAACTAAGGAATCTTCTGAAGCGGAACAATTCTTGCATGTAGCCAACACCGTCTTTTATTAGCCAAAACAGCAGTTGACTATCCCTTGAGATTGTCCTCAAGTTTGTTATTGTGCCAGTTCCTTCCTATTCTTGTCTCCCACATTAGTAACCTAATTCCAGATCCGAGTTTCAATTCTTTGAAATCACATGGTGGGATCAGTGTGCTGAGATATTGTACCTCTGTGGGGCGCAACTCCCTAACTACTGTAATCCTTAATTCAACACTCAAAGGGACTTTCCAGTAGACTACGTTCAAAAATGTTTGTAACAGACAGGAAACTGCATGTCATCTTGTAAAATGATGAACCAATAAGGGCCAGTAAAACGTGCTGTCCTCAGGGTAATCTAGGGGATTCACAACAAGACAATGGGAGTTTACCTGACACCCCCCAACCATGTAATACTAAGTTCTGTGGGGTCAGGAGACGGCTGGTATAAATCCATAATAATGCACAATACCACTGTATCTTAGTCCGAAATCAGGACAATCAAAATACTGTAGCTGGATACCACACTAGGTCCACTATATCATGTGATATCATGGTGATATTATACATTGGAAACCCTTTTCAGTTATCTTACTTACTGAAATAGACTATGGCAAATGAGGCTGCTGCAGCTACAACAAATTCAGTAATGGTCCAGTCTAGACTATCTAGTTCACTTTAGCTTTAACAAACAGAAAGACATCTTAGATCATCTGCCTATTTTGGTTTGGTGTGTGACACATCCTCTGTGTCTGCAAACTGGTTTCTCTAGTTTCACATTGCAGTTCACTTCTGCTGTTTGTTTACCACAATCAGCATGTTTGACATCATCTTCGGTGTCAAGTCAACATGGTGACTCACCATTAACATGGGTTACCTAAGGTGAGGCTGATGATGAGGCTAGGAAGTTGTGCTTCATTTGCTAAGACTATTCTCAAATATCTAACACCAAAGCATGTCTGTTTAATGTAATCTAATGCAGCCTTTTGTTTATGACAATCAGACAAGGTGTCCTTGTTGTACAGCAATATTGTGTATCAAAGCCTCAATAGCAGTCACACGACCCAGGGCTTGGCATGGTTTTCCTTGGGTGAAGTGGTTTACTAAAGTGAAAGCAAAGGCAGAAGGGACTTTCCAACATGATGCGATCAATAATTTATATATACACTAGATCAAGTTTAGGGGGCGCTGTGTTGAAGCCACTGTGCCTCCATTTTAGCACTCCCCCATCGTTGTAAAAAATATTTTGCAAGCTATAGTTTATACAGCTTTTACCACATTTATTATATTACAGACAACTTAATGCTACTTTTAAATTATATTAATTGAGCTAATGATAAAAGTAAAAAGTATAAAAAAATGTCCTTATAGTATAATTTTTAAAGATGACGAATGTTACTGTCCCCATTAGAACTAAACAAATACTTAAATACATGTAATTTTGTACTTGAAACATTGAACTGAAATACTGTAGAATTCCATCCATTACTATGGACTGCTCTTACTGGGGAGTGCCAATATGGTGACTACAAAGCCTCGCAATAACCAATACATAGCATCAGCAATCCAGAATGTACAGTCGTGGACAAAAGTTTTGAGAATGACACAAATATTAATTTTCACAAAGTTTGCTGCTTCAGTGTCTTTAGATATTTTTGTCAGATGTTACTATGGAATACTGAAGTATAATTACAAGCATTTCATAAGTGTCAAAGGCTTTTATTGACAATTACATGAAGTTGATGCAAAGAGTCAATATTTGCAGTGTTGACCTTCTTTTTCAAGACCTCTGCAATCCGCCCTGGCATGCTGTAAATTAACTTCTGGGCCACATCTTGACTGATGGCAGCCCATTCTTGCATAATCAATGCTTGGAGTTTGTCAGAATTTGTTGGTTTTTATTTGTCCACACGCCTCTTGAGGATTGACCACAAGTTCTCAATGGGATTAAGGTCTGGGGAGTTTCCGGGCCATGGACCCAAAATATGAATGTTTTGTTCCCCGAGCCACTTAGTTATCACTTTTGCCTTATGGCTGGAAAAGGCATTGTTCATCACCAAACTGTTCCTGGATGGTTGGGAGAAGTTGCTCTCGGAGGATGTGTTGTTACCATTCTTTAAAAATTGCAGCTTCACCCATGTCAGCTTTTGAAGCTTCCAGTCTGTGATTCGAACTCAATCAGCATGACAGAGTGATCTCCAGCCTTGTCCTCGTCAACACTCACACCTGTGAGAGAATCACTGACATGATGTGAGCTGGTCCTTTTGTGGCAGGGCTGAAATGCAGTGGAAATGTTTTTGGGGGATTCAGTTCACTTGCATGGCAAAGAGGGACTTTGCAATTAATTGCAATTCATCTGATCACTCTTCATAACATTCTGGAGTATATGCAAATTGCAATCATACAAACTGAGGCAGCAGACTTTGTGAAAATTTATATTTGTGTCATTCTCAAAACTTTTGGCCACAACTGTATATACAGTGCATTTGGAAAGTATTCAGACTCCTTGACTTTTTCCACATTTTGTTACGTTACGTTACAGCCGTATTCTAAAATGGATTAAATAAAACAAATTCTCATCAATCTACACACAATACCCCATAATGACAAAATAAAAACTGTTTTTTATACATTTTTTGCCTTATTTTTGCCTTATTTACTTAAGTATTCAGAGCCTTTGCTATGAGACTCGAAATTGAGCTCAGTTGCATCCTGTTTCCATTGATCATCCTTGAGATGTTTCTACAACATGATTGGAGTCCACCTGTGGTAAATTCAATTGATTGGACATGATTTGGAAAGGCACACACTTGTCTATATAAGGTCCCACAGTTGACAGTGCATGTCAAAGCAAAAACCAAGCCATGAGTTCAAAGGAATTGTCCGTAGAGCTCTGAGACGGGATTGTGTCAAGGCACAGATCTGGGGAATGGTACCAAAAAATGTCTGCAGCATTGAAGGTCCACAAGAACACAGTGGCCTCCATCATTCTTAAATGGAAGAAGTTTTGAACCACCAAGATTTTTCCTAGAGCTGGCCGCCCGGCCAAACTGAGCAATCAGGGGAGAAGGGCCTTGGTCAGGGAGGTAACCAAGAACCTGATGGTCACTCTGACAGAGTGCCAAAGTTCCTCTCTGGTAATGGGAGAAACTTCCAGAAGGCCAACCATCTCTGCAGCACTCCACCAATAAGGTCTTTCTGGTAGAGTGGCCAGATGGAAGCCACTCCTCAGTATAAGGCACATGACAGCCCCGTTGGAGTTTGCCAAAAGGCACCTAAAGGACTCAGACCATGAGAAACAAGATTCTCTGGTCTGAATACCTACGGTGAAGCATTGTGGTGGCGGCATCATGCTGTGGGGATGTTTTTCAGCAGCAGGGACTGGTAGACAGGATCGAGGGAAAGATGAACAGAGCAAAGTACAGAGAGATCCTTGATGAAAACCTGCTCCAGATCGCTCAGGACATCAGACGGGGGCGAAGTTTCACCTTCCAACAGGACAACGACCCTAAGCACACAGCCATGACAACGCAGTAGTGGCTTCGGAACAAGTCTCTGAATGTCCTTGAGTGGCCCAGCCAGAGCCCGATCATCCAGATTAAACATCTCTGGAGAGACCTGAAAATAACTGTGCAGCGACGCTCCCCATCCAACCTGACAGAGCTTGAGAGGATCTGCAGAGAAAAATGGGAGGAACTCCCCAAATACAGGTGTGCCAAGCTTGAGGTGTCATACCCCAGAAGACTCTAGGATGTAATCGCTGCCAAAGGTGCTTCAACAAAGTACTGAGTAAAGGGTCTGAATACTTATGTAAATGTAATATTTATGTTTTTTAGAAATTTGCTAACATTTCTAAAAACCTGTTTGTGCTTTGTCATTATGGGGTGTTATGTGTAGATTGATGGGGGGGAAACATTTTAATCAATTTTAGAATAAGGCTGTAACGTAACAAAATGTGGAAAAAGTCAAGGGGTCGGAATACTTTCCGAATGCACTGTGTATCATTGGGTGTGATTGCTAGCCAACTGATTTGGCATGGAGTGGTTACACAATTGCAGCTTCACCCATGTCAGATACAGATCAAGTTATTGTCGGCCATTTTGTGATGCTAGAAAGTCTTGAGATAAGTTGGCTGCTGGTATTTCCCCTTTGTGCTCTCCCTCCCTCCTTGTAGGCAGTGGGTAGGTGCATTGTGGTTAATGAGTCACCAACCTAAAGGGGCAGGAGAGGAGAGGATACTGTATATAAACTCAGGCACTTCTTATCGAAACTTTGATTGATTAAGTTGATGATTTGGAAGACTCGATTATGAGTTTCTGCACCAGTGCTGCAGATGCACAAACAGTAAAGGTGAGCAGAAACTCTAACAAGACACTGACCAAGTGAATATTTCAAAACACCTGCAAGATAAATGCACAAAGTGTTTTCCAGATCAGTGTTAAGGATTCTCAAAAGGAAATGCTCAATGTTTGTATGAGACTCGACCGCGGCCATTTCATAGTGATGTGTACTAGTCGCAGATCTGGTCATAAAATGGTTGCCAGTATCACCTAAGGTCTATATCGATAGGTTATTGTTCTCCGGTAGGGGGAGGTGGAGCACTGATGTCTTCTGGCTTTAGCAGTGGTGCAGCCAGGCAGACTGCCAAAAACATAGACAAAGAACAAGGGACGGGCCTCCAGGGACTTTCTGTGTGGTAAAATAAGAAACATTAATCCTATACCATAAAATAATGTGGACCGGACAGGATCTGCGATAAACATACAATGCTAGTAGGTTACAGAAAATGTACATTATACAAGCATTTCACGACACTCGCAATAACATCTGCTAACCATGTGTATGTGACCATAAAATTTGATTTAAACCTGTATCAGAACCATAACATCAGTTCTCATAAATGTATGGCTTTGCCTGTGTCACGTACCCTTTTCACACTATCATGCCGACCTGACCTGTACTGGCTCAGATATTTTCTTTTCACATTGTCTGTCACGTCCTGACCAGGTAAAAGGGTAATTTGCCATAGTAGAATGGTCAGGGCGTGGCAGGGGGGTTGTTTTGTGTGTTTTGGGGTTTGTTGGTTTCAAGGGGAATGTGTTCCAGTTTTCATTTTCTATGTTTCGTTTTCCAGGTTTGGCCGAGTATGTTTTCCAATCAGAGGCAGGTGTCTTTCGTTGTCTCTGATTGGAAGCCATACTTAGGCAGCCTGTTTTCCTTTGGGTTTTGTGGGTGGTTGTTTCCGTATAGTCGTTGTACCTTACGGAACTGTTGTTTGTCGTTTGGTTATTTTGTTCAAGTGTTCTCTCTAAATAAACGAAGATGAGCACTATACACGCTGCGCCTTGGTCTGTTCAAAACGACGCCTGTGACAGAACCACCCACCAAAAGAAGACCAAGCAGCGTGGGAGGAGGAGCAGGACCGAGCACTATGGCTTGGAGTCATGGACCTGGGAGGAAATCCTGGATTGGGCAGGACCGTGGACAAGGCCGGGAGAGTATCGCCGCCCGCCGGAGGAGATACAGGCAGCGAAGGAAATGGTGCTGGCGGAAATGGTGCTGGCGGAAAGGGCACTGCGGAGCGGGCACTGCGGAGCGGGCGTGCAGATGGGCGAGAAATGCATTACGGGGTAGTGCGCACTATCTCGCCCATCCGCACGCACAGTCCGGTGCGGTCGGTACGGGTTCCGCAGCGTTGCCGTGCTAGAGTTGGCACTCAGCCAGGAAGAAGTGTGCCTGCTCAGCGCATCTGGCCGCCAGTGCGTCTCCTCATCCCAGTTTATCCTGCGCCTGCTCTTCGCACGGCAGCCCTCATTCCCCAGCACAGCCCAGTTCGCCCTGTGCCAGCATTCCGCCCATGCCGGGCTACAGTGACCATCCAGCCAGGCATGGGTTATCACTGGAGGCTTCGTGCCATGGATCATCCCTACAGGCTCCGGGCCATGGATCATCACTGGAGGCTTCATGCCATGGATCATCCCTACAGGCTCCGGGCCATGGATCATCCCTGGAGGCTTCGTGCCATGGATTAACCCTACAGGCTCCGGGCCATGGATCATCACTGGAGGCTTCATGCCCTAGATTATCGCTGGAGGCTTCGGACCGTTGATCATTGCTGGAGGCTTCCTACGGGGAGCTGGAACCGGTCTCACCAGACTGGGGAGACACATAGGAGACTGGGTGCGCAGAGCAGGTACAGGGCACACTGGGCCGTGGAGGCGCACAAGAGGTCTGGAGCTCAGGGCTGGTACACTCAGCATGGTTTGGTTCAGCTCAGTGGTATGAGAAGGAGCAAAAATGGGAGCAAAAATGGGGAGCAAAAATGGCATGTTCACTTCTTGTCATTGTAAAAGCGGTGGTACAGGTCGCCAACATCCTCTTGAGAAACTTTGATCCAACCAGTCTCTCTTTTGTGTTACACTGCAAATAACAAAGACAGAGTAACACACGCAAACACACGCACACACACACACACACACACACACACACACACACACACACACACACACACACACACACACACACACACACACACACACACACACACACACACACACACACACACACACACACACACCACCACCATTATAAACCATTATAAACCAGGTAATAAGCTCAGACTTACAGGTGACTGTTCCCCCAGAGTATGTGAATTGACTGCCCCCCATTTATCTTCAGAGTTTACTGTTAGGTGACCTAAACTGGGATATGCTTAACACCACTGCCGTCCTACAATCTAAACTAGATGCCCTCAATCTCACACAAATTATCAAGGAACCTACCAGGTACAACCCTATATCCGTAAACACGGGCACCCTCATAGATATCATCCTGACCAACCTGCCCTCTAAATACACCTCTGCTGTCTTCAACCAGGATCTCAGTGATCACTGCCTCATTGCCTGCATCCGTAATGGGTCCACGGTCAAACAACCACCCCTCAAACGCTCCCTAAAACACTTCAGTGAGCAGGCCTTTCTAATCGACCTGGCCCGGGTATCCTGGAAGGATATTGACCTCATTCCGACAGTAGAGGATGCCTGGTTATTCTTTAAAAGTGCTTTCCTCACCATATTAAATAAGCATGTAGAACTAAGAACAGATATAGCCCTTGGTTCACTCCAGACTTTACTGCCCTTGACCAGCTCAAAAACATCCTGTGGCGTACTGCATTAGCATCAAATAGCCCCCGCGATATGCAACTTTTCAGGGAAGTTAGAAACCAATTTACACAGTCAGTTAGGAAAGCAAAGGCTAGCTTTTTCAAACAGAAATTTGCATCCTGTAGCACAAATTCCAAAAAGTTTTGGGACACTGTAAATTCCATGGAGAATAAGAGCACCTCCTCCCAGCTGCCCACTGCACTGAGGCCCGGAAACACTGTCACCACAGGTAAATCTACGATAATCGATAATTTCAATAAGCATTTTTCTACGGCTAGCCATGCTTTCCACCTGTCTACCCCTACCTCGGCCAACAGCTCTGCACCCCCAAGCCCCCCCTTGCTTCTCCTTCACCCAAATCCAGATAGCTGATGTTCTGAAAGAGCTGCAAAATCTGGACCCCCTACAAATCAGCTGGGCTAGACAATCTGGACCCTCTCTTTCTAAAATTATCCGCCGCAATTGTTGCAACCCCTAATCCTAGCCTGTTCAAACTCTCTTTCGTATTGTCTGAGATCCCCAAAGATTGGAACGCTGCCGCGGTCATCCCCCTCTTCAAAGGGGGAGACACTCTAGACCCAAACTGTTATAGACCTATATCCATCCTGCCCTGCCTTTCTAAAGTCTTTGAAAGCCAAGTTAACAAACAGATCACCGACCATTTCGAATCCCACCGTACCTTCTCGACTATGCAATCAGATTTTCTCGAGCTGGTCATGGGTGCACCTCCGCCACACTCAAGGTCCTAAACAATATCATAACCGCCATCGATAAAAGACAGTACTGTGCAGCCGTCTTCATCAACCTGGCCAAGGCTTTTGACTCTGTCAATCACCACATTCTTATTGGCAGACTCAACAGCCTTGGTTTCTCAAATGACTGCCTCGCCTGGTTCACCAACTACTTCTGAGATAGAGTTCAGTGTGTCAAATCGGAGGACCTGTTGTCCGGACCTCTGGCAGTCTCTATGAGGGTGCCACAGGGTTCAATTCTCGGGCCGACTCTTTTCTCTGTATGTATTTGCATATATTTGAAATCAGGTGGTGGGGGCAATGTGCTGAGATATTGTACGTCTGTGCAGTGGCGGATTTAGGTATAGGCGACAAGGGCAGCCGCCCAGGGCGGCACGGGATGCCCGCACCAGAAAATTTGGAATGGTGACATTTGCGCGATCGGTTTTCTATCGCTCATTTGCACGTCACGTCACCATGTGGGACTGTGTGTCAATTAACCTTGTCGGAGTGGGCGCCCTGATTCTAGTTTGTGTGCTAGGCAGGCTACTGCCTGGGAAGGTCTTCCACTCAGAAGTACGAGATGGGGAGGGGGGCGTGGGTAGGTTGACCTCAGGTCTCCCCACTGGAAGCCTGAGGCTGGGGGAGCGGGGAATCTATCAAATAGCGCACCTCTAACTGTGTACAGTACTAATGCAATTAGTAAAATCAGTCACACCACGAAATGCTACCAAATAAACCACAATTCATTCATAATACTGTGAATATATAGTTTCACAGACATGTTACATGTTAGTCATTTAGCAGACGCTCTTATCCAGAGCGACTTACAGTAGTGAATGCATACATTTCATACATTTTTTTGCTCCGTACTGGTCCCCCGTGGGAATTGAACCCACAACCCTGGTGTTGCAAACACCATGCTCTACCAACTGAGCCACACATATTGTTGCATTTTTTTCTGGTTTGTACGAAATCGTTAAGAATAATATAAAACCAGTCTGCACACCACCAAGGTGAATTGGTTTAGTCTTGACTCTTGGTTGACAGTGTTGTGGGATGGGTAATGTATTGATGCTCAAGTACCAAATCAACACAAATGTATTTATATTGTCTTTGATACTTCTTTTTGATATTTATGAGTCTTATTTTTGTATATATTTGTATATTTATATAGTTTTAAATGTTATGATTATTAATTTGTGTTGTTCGAAATGTCTGAATAAAAATGACAGTTAGTGCAGAATGGTGTTTTTTTTTTGGCGGGGTGGGGGTGGGGGTGCTGATTCTAGTTTGTGAGCTAGGCAGGCTACTGCCTGGGAAGGTCGCCCACTCAGAAGTACAAGATGGGGAGGGGGGCGGAGGTAGGTTGACCTTAGGTCTCCCCACGGGGAGCCATACAAGCTACAGTAGAACCGCCACTGCCTCTGTGGGGAGCAACCAATAATTTATATATACACTAGATGACTTATAGGGGGCGATGTGTTAACGTCACCGTGCCTCCATCTTGCCATTCTCCCACTATCATAAAAAAAATATTTTGGAAGCTATAGATTTAATGTCTTTATTAATGTCTGCATTTATTTGTGCCACATTTATTATATTACAGATGCCTTCATGCATACTTTTAAATTATATTATGTGAGCCTAACATAAAAATAAGAAAATATAAAATATATTTTTTTAAATTCCTTTAAGTATAATTTTTAGGAATTACTAATGTTACTGTCCCCACTACAACAAAAATACTTAAATACATGTTATTTTGTCCTTGAAACATTTAATTGAAATATTGTAGAATTTCATTCATTCCTGTGAAGCAGGGTTTCCCAAACTCTGTCCTGGGGCTCCTCTTAGAAGGGGGGTCCAGTATATCATGATATCACGGTAATATCATACATTGGAAACCCTTTTCAGTTATATTGGTTACTGAAATTAACTATGGCAAATGTGGCTGCTGCAGGTACAACAAACTATTATGATCCCTTTATGGAAAGACGAGACTCTCACAAACACTCTACGACCCCCAGAAGCGTTTACAAATATATAAAAACCTTTCCCTTAAAGTATCATTTTCAGGTATTACTAATGTTACTGTCCCCACTACAGTAAATACATTACTTAGGTAATTTTGTCCTTGAAAACATTTCATTGAAATACTGCAAAATGCCATTTGTTGGAGGACTGCTCTTACTGGGTAGTGCCAATATTGCCGACCGGTGACTTCAAAGCCTCTCAATAGCCAATACATAGCATCAGATTTGGCAGTGAGTGGTTACACAATTGCAGCATCACTACAATAGTTCCTTCTCTTGGATAGGTAACATAATAGACCTTTGCACCATAAATGGTTTTACAGTCAACTGGGGTCACAGAAGAACAATAGAGAGTGTGGGCCACTCAAAATAAAGGGAAGGAAAGAATACAGTACAATACATTAATATCAAAACAACTCATACAAAAAAAATGTCACCAACAGAAGTTTCCATCACTGATGAGAAAACTATCTTACATTTATAAAAGTAGGCAGACACTCTTATTCAGAGCAACTTATAGTAGCAATTAGGGTTAAGTACATTGCTCAAGTTCACATTGAAAGTTTTTTTCACCTTGTTGGGTTGGGTATTTGAACCAAACACCTTTTGCTAACGGCCCCAATGCTCTACCCACTAGGCTACCTGCCAATCTCTAACTATATTCAATATTTACATCAATTTGGCTTGATACATGTCACTGTCATGATGTGCATGTGCATGTGATTTACAGTATATTGGGAGGTAGTGAGTATTGGTCAGAGTGAGAGTCAGAAAATGACATCACTATTTACAGTTCAAACAGTAGCATTGTTTTGGTCAATGTGACATGTCGTCTTCCGTGAAGAGTTTCTCTCTTAGTTTGTAGTAGCTCCCTGTAACGCCCTGGCCATAGAGAGGGGTTTTTTGTTCTTTATTTTGGTTAGGCCAGGGTGTTACATTGGGTGGGCGTTCTATGTTCCTTTTTCTATGTTTTGGTATTTCTTTGTTTTGGGCCGTGTGTGTGGCTCCCAATCAGGCACAGCTGAAGCTCATTGCTGCTGATTGGGAGTCACACATAAGGAGCATGTTTTTCCTTTGGGTTTTGTGGGTAATTGTTTCTGTTTGAGTATTTTCCTAACAGGACTGTTTGCTGTCGTTTTGTTCATTTTGTAGTGTTCTCTTGTTTATTTGAATTAAAATTCTAATGATGAGCACATCCTCTGCTGCACCTTGGTTCCCTCTTACAGACAGCCGTTACACTCCCCTTCCTCTCCATCAATTCCTGGTGAGTGCCCTGCTCCAGGACGGTTCCCTGGCCAATCAGAATGATCTGATCCGCCCTCTCAATGGTCTTCAGCCTATGAGCAATCACCAGCAGGGTCTGAGAGGGCCAAATAGCCTTGGACATGTAATCTAATGCAACCTATTGTTTATTACAACTAAGATAAGGTGTCCCAACTTGGTCTCAGAGCAAAATATTCAATTTTGTATGATATGTTACTGTACGTTAGGTTACATTACATTGACTAGACATAACATAGCAAATGTAAAGTTGGGACACTCAATTACTATGACATGCTACGTTTGGTATGGACACTATGTTACTTAAGACAAAAACTAAAGGAGGGTGGTGTTATGCAAACGTCGAGCAACCCAAAGGTTGCGTGTTCAAATCTAATCACGGTCAACTTTTGCAACTACTTACTACTTTTTAGCTACTTTGCAACTACTTAACATGTTAGCTAATCCTTCCACTTTAACATAACTCCTAACCCTAACCTTAACTACTAACATAACGTAGCATATCATACTAAAGCTGTTGAACGTAATATATCTTACTAAACGGGTCAAATGCAAGCCAGACGTAGGATACTGTACGTCCTACAATTTGTTTTATATTGTACGACCGCTATTACATTGGTAGGCCAATGTAAAGTAACATATGCTAAATGGAGTGGTACAGATTTTTGTAAAATAGAATACGTCAGCCAGCGTCCTTGTTTAACAGCAGCATTGAGTATCAAAGACTCAATAGCAGTCACAAGACCCAGTGTTTGGCGTCGGCTTGTTTTGCTTGGTGAAGTGTACTAAAATAAAAGTGAAAGCAAAGGCAGAAAGGACTTGTAACGTGGTGTGATTGCAAGCCAACTGATTCGGCATGGAGTGGTTACACAATTGGCGCTTCACCCAGACAGATCAAGTTATTGTCGGCCATTTTGTGATGCCAGAAGTTCTTGAGATGAGATGGCCGCTGATATTTCCCCTTTGTGCTCTCCCTCCCTTCTTGTTGGTATCCGTTGGCAGTGGGTAGGTGGATTGTTGTTGATATGTCACCAACCTAAAGGGACAGGAAAATAACCTGTATATGTTTAATTGACAATGCAAACTTCTTCTACTGAGAAAATAATTGAGTTAATGAATGTTGCGACATGACACGTATCTCACAAATGTCCTGAGCTCAAATCGCAAGAGACCCAAAATAAACAAGCTCTGGTACTTTTTTTCACTACTTTGATTAAGTTGATGATTTGGATGATTAGATGATGTTTGTCTGCACCAGTGCTACAGATGCACAAACAGTAAAGGTGAGCAGAAACTATCACAAGACACTGACCAAGTGAATACTTCAAATCCCCTGCAAGACACATTGTAGGACAAAGTGTTTTTTTCCAGATCAGTGTTAAGGATTCTCAAAAAGAAATGCCCAATATTTGTATGACTCGACTGCCACCATTTCATGGTGATGTGTACTGGTCACAGAGCTGGTCATTAAAATGGTTGCCAGTATCTCTCCTGAGGTCTGTGTCTATGTGTTATTGTTCTCCGGTAGGGGGTGTTGGAGTACTGACATGTTGTTGTGACTTTAGCCGTAATGCAGACAGGCAGTGTCACGCTTGTGTGTAGAAGCGGACCAAGGCGCAGCTTGAGTATCGTTCTACATCTTTATTATTATGTGAAACTTAGCCAAACAAATAATAAACTATAAACAAATAACAAGCCGTGACGACAGAGGTGCAACGTGCACTAACTCAAAATAATCTCCCACAAACACAGGTGGGAAAAACAACTACTTAAATATGATCCCCAATTAGAGACAACGATGACCAGCTGCCTCTAATTGGGAATCATACAAAAACCCCAACATAGAAAAAAGAAACTACAACACAGCATAGAAAAAAGAAACTAGATAAACCCCCCAGTCACGCCCTGACCTACTCTACCATAGAAAATAAGAGCACTCTATGGTCAGGACGTGACAGGCAGACTGCCAAAAATATTGGCAAAGAACAAGGGACGGGCCTCCAGGGACTTTCCAAGACTTAGTGCTCTGTGTGATAAAATAACAATTATTCCGTGCCAGAATCAAATGTGCTCATGTACACACACGTGGACCAGACAACACTAAAAAGTAAGTCAAAAGCTCATGCACAATAAAAATACTGGCAAACATGGCATAGGCTACAATTCGCCACAAAAATGGCTGCAGACAAGTCTGTCACACTGATACTACACTTAGACAAAAGCATTCACAACAATGGGTATGGATGTGTACAGGAAATGTAATAATAGACTTTTTCTCCAGAACATAATAAATGCTTTTAGAACATGGGTCACTCACTGCCCCTCTATGTATTAATCAAACATTAAGAAATAGAAGAATTGGAAGAATGCAATACAATAAAATCAAATCAAAACCCCTCATACAAGATAGCCAAATGTCACCAACAGAAGTGTCCATCTCTTATGAAAAACCCACAATCTAACTATATTCAATATTTACATAAATTTGTGATGTACATGTGGTTTACAGTATATTGGGAGGTAGTGAGTATCGGTCAGAGACAGAGTGAGAAAATGACATCTCTATTTACAGTTCAAACAGTAGCATTTATTTTGTCAATGTGGCGCGTCGTCTTCGGTGAAGAGTCTCTCTTTTAGTTTGTAGTAGCTCCCCTTCCTGTCCATCAACTCCTGGTGAGTGCCCTGCTCCAGGACGGTTCCCTGGCCAATCAGAATGATCTGATCCGCCCTCTCAATGGTCTTCAGCCTGTGAGCGATCACCAGCAGCGTCTGGGAGGGGCAGCTAGCCAGGGCCTCCTGGACCTGAGACAGCGATAACAGATATGTGAAACCGCTAACTAGCGCTAACCCTATTGAGAATGTCATAGGTCGTACGTATGTGAAACTACTAGCACTAACCATATTGAGAGTATGAACGATGGAAGGCTAAAGCTATATGGTTAATGTGAGGAGGGATGCCGTACCATGTGTTCGCTCTCCGTGTCCAGTGCGCTGGTGACCTCGTCCAGGATGAGGACCTGTGGCTCTCTGATCAGAGCTCTGGCGATGGCGATACGTTGCTTCTCACCGCCGGACAGCTGACCTCCCCGCTCTCCTACATCTAGTAGATGGACAGACAGACAGTAAATGTATCAAGTCTCTCCTTGTGGTCATCCAGCAGTGATATATAGAATATTCCTATTTGTCATTGATCATGGGCCAGTGTACCTGTGTCGTAACCCTTCTCCAGTTGGCTGATGAAGCTGTGGGCATTGGCTCTGCGAGCAGCTTCCTGTACCCTCTCCAGAGAGCAGTCTGCCAGGCCGTAGGCAATGTTGTCCTTGATGGACCCAGAGAACAGAACAGGCTCCTGGCCTACCATGGCTATCTGGTAGAGGGAAAACCCAAGCAGGGAAAAACCTATTACCAATCAGCCCATCAATGTTAATTCTTCTGCAAAGATTTCTAATAGGTAATGATGTTGGTAGCCAATGCGGCATGCTACAGTTATCTGCCTGTGCTCTCTAGAGATGTAAAAATGCCAATATCTGTGTAAGAGTAGCTGTATTACTTTGCTGTGCAGGTGTGTTAGTAGTGGTTCTGGTAGCTGTCGACATTACCTTCCTGTGTAGGTAGTGGTGCTGGTAACTCTGCAGTGGCAGTCCGTCCAATAGGATCTCTCCCTGCTGAGGCTGGTAGAACCTCTCCAGCAGACTGACACAGGTGCTCTTCCCCCCCCCTGATGGCCCCACCAGAGCAGTCAGCTGACCCGGCCTCAGCTCCAGAGAGAAGCCCTAACACAAGCAGAGAGCCAATGACACAGTACCTCAGCAATGGCACAAGGAAATGCAAAAATGTGGTGATGATAAAATTTGTGTTTAACTTCCTCCCAGGCAAGCTTTACCTGCAGTACTTTGCGTTCCTGGCGGGTAGGGTAGGAGAAGGAGAGGTTGTGGAACTGGACGTGTCCAGTCAAGGTCTCTGGTTGGAGGGTCCCCTTGGTGCTGACCTGGGGCTCTCTGTCCAGGTACTCAAACACCTTACCAGCTGCCCCCACTGAATTCAGCATGTCGCCAAAAATGTAAATCAAAGTCTGAGAGGGCAGAGGGCAGATTTATTATACAGCATTGTATCATCGTAACTCAAAAAACGTTAGTGTTTGGAATCAACATTTTCAACAGTTACTACGTATTTATGTTGTATGATCTTTCTCGTCTCTATAGCAACTTTTACATGATGTACTTTCTTAATGAATACATTGCGATTAAACTTGTAAAATGTATTCCACTCATAATGGTCGATGGAACGTTAGCGGTTGTTGATAAGACATTAGTCTCACTGTGATGGATGGGGCTGAGACACAAAGATAAAGTAGCATTAGCGTACCCTGATATTGTCTGCCAGATCAGACTGGTAGAGGATGAAAGAGACCAGGTTGCCAGTGCTCATCTGACCTCGCTGGATAAACAGTCTGCCATAGTACAACATGGCCACCTGCATTACCACTGCTGTTAGCTGTAACACATAAACACACAGTGATGAGTATGTGCACAGAAGATCATAAGAAATGGTGACAGGCAGTTTGCCTTATTCCTAATCAAATCAAAATAATTGAAGTATTCTGAGTATAAGGGGGACAGGGAGTGACACCCTGCATACTCACTCTTCTCAGGAGCAGGTAGACTGCCCTGACGGTGTCCCGCCTGGTCTTGAGATTGTGGGTGTCCATCAACCTGTCGTTATAACGACCAGCCTCATGCTGCTCAGTTTTGAAGCTTCGTACGGTCCGGATTCCGCCAACTGTTTCCCCCGCTGCCTCGTTCGCCCTGGCCATAGAGTCCTGAACCTCCTTAGAGAGCCTCTGAGGAACAATCAATCCTCAATAACATTTCCTGGATTATATTTTATAAGGTTACCCAGTACATTTAGCAGTCACCATCTAATGTACTGTATTTTCACACCAAAAATAAAAAATTATAACGATTTCAGCTAATCATTTCAGGGTCTGCAGGCACCAATAGATAATTTCCGGACCTTCTGTTCTGGACACAAACGACTGTACTATACCTGGTAATAGTTGTCATGGACGCTTTGCAACAGGCCGGTGATGGGCGTCTCCATCAGCATGAGCAGAGTGAGCTTCCAGGACAGGCTCATCATGAGCGACAGCATACCCACGGTCTTAATGAGGGTCCTCAGTAGGACGTTGACATTCAGGGCCACCGCCCGGCCCATCAGGGTGGTGTCTGTGGACAGCCGGGACGTGATGTCACCTACGACAGTTCAGAGGTGAAAGTAAATTGTTGTAACGTCGTCGAATAACCAAGGAGCATTGAAGAACAAACTGGCGGTCTGTTCAAGAGATATTCTGCCACGCATCAGAGGACAGTCCACTGAATGACAAAGAAAGTTCCATAGAATGTGCATTTTAGCTACAGTAGTAATATCATAAACAAACAAGGTTGCCACTTGATCCAGAAAGACAACAGGTTGCACGCTGATCATACTTTCGGGTCACCACCATAAGATGTTTGGAATTATTAACGTGTCTCTACCTGTCTTGATGGTCTCAAAGAAGCCGATCTCCTGCTTCACCAGGGCCCCAAACAGCTTCACTTTCATTCTGCAGGTGAAGCTGTTGATAGCACACATGAAGAGGCCTCCACGACAGCCTGCACTGAAAGAGCTGCAACAAACAGACACCATAAACTATAGGTGTGTTGGAATAATCAATCTGATGTTCACATTGCAGCAGAGAGGTCGGTGTCTTCAATCAACAACATTTTTAAACAATACAACCTACAATGTGGAATGTGCGATATTGACAGGAGACTGTATATACTGTTGTATCAACTTACCTTCCCAAAGAGTAAAGACCCATGAGGATGATTGCTGTGAGAAAGTTATTCCACTTGTACTGGGTACCCAAGATGTCAATCACCTTTCCAGTGTAGAATGGGATGAACATCTCACCTTAAAACACACACCACCACTATCATCATCATCATCATCATCATCATATAATACTATTTTTTTCAAAACAACAATGAAATACTTACAGAGGACAGCCAGTGACAGGAATATAAATGCCCCAACCAAAAGGAGGGTGTCAGGTCTGTAGAAGTACAGGACTCTCATGAACAGCACTCGTGCCTTCTGCGTCTTCTGTTTCCCGTTACTTTCTCCATTGCTGTCAGGGAAGGTTGTCTCCCAAAATAAGGCTGCTGCAGCTGCTGCCACGGTACACAATAGCCACAAACTTGGACTCCCCAGACCCAAAGATCCATACACGCGCTCTGGTGAACTTCCATACAGCATACGTCGCCCAGTCTCATAGACCGGGGCAAGGAAACAGTGCACCGCTAACCAGCGCTTGAATACGGGTTTTATCGATCCTAGTGTGAGTAGCGTTAAACCGAGTAGTAGAACTAACCGAATCCCCGCTACAACCCATTGACGCACCACATTTCCGAAAGCATCAAAAGTTCTTGGTCCAGTTTTGGAAATAGATGCGCCAAAAGCCAATGTGGTTATGTCAATGCATAGACCTACAGCCATAGCGAACGCGCACGTTCTAAGCATCATTTTTGTCATCTAAATGGTTTTTTCATCTATAACCTATTAATTAAAAGGTGAGAGATGGCAAGTCCCCGAATTCATGAAGATCCTGTCCACTGAATGGACTGTTTTCAGATATTTTCCGAGGCAGCGTTTTAGTTTCAGTTTCAATTTCCCATATGCCCTAATCAGAATCAGAGGGAAATATTCTACACAATATTGTGCACCTTTCCATTTAGCTCGTATTCTGTGACATAATAAATAACAGACAATACTGCTAGTGTACTTAACCTAGTGGTTAATGGTGACAGGTTTATCCTACATTCTTCGGGGAAAAAAAGGTTATACCTATAACCTAAAAGGGCTCTCCCCATAGGAGAACCCTTTTTGGTTCCAGGTAGATCCATTTCCACAGATGGTTCTACATGGAACCCAAAATAGTTCTACCTGGAACCAAAAAGGGTTCTCCTATGGGGACAACCGAAGAACCCATTTTGTGTATGCGTGTGTATATGCATGTGGTGTCGTTCGCGCTCCCCGCTTTGGCGCCTTTTTGGAGTTCATGTGAGGTAACTGTTCCCACAGCCCACAAATATACGTGACCATGTCTGTGACCTCATTAACCACATTGATATAGCTGATATATTGTCTATTATTTGACTTGAACCACTCACTAGGAAAACCTAAGTAGGCTAATGTAGGTCTGTCATAGGCTAGCTTTAATGAACACAAGTCAACAATGAGCTAAAAAAATGAAACCTGCTGGCTTCATATCCACTTGGTAACTGATGACTCATCACCTAAAATTAGTACAATTTGCTACGAACATTCCCATGGCCTCACAAGTGCATGGTTTATATCCCGGTAAACATCATCATAATAACAAAAATTACCAACACTTTTCATGGTTGCAGAATAGTTCTTGAATAGTTGTTTTGGTGTTGAAAAAAAATAAACATACAGAGAAATATCCAAAGAAAGTTTAATTGATTGATGGTTTATTGACTTGTGAACCACCCAAAGACACAGTCCAGCATGAGGTCCCCAGGTACCCAAAATAAAATCAGTGTCTTCAACAGAGGGCTTAACAATTATAAATCATTTAAAAATGGTATGTGTAGTGATGTGGGGATGAGAATATTTAACATTGTGCCAGCATGATATGCAAACATTCTATTTCCTGTGTAGATTGAATAGTACTGTTTGTTCATAAGTCGGCCATATGTCCACTCACTGTTCAATAACTAAGACAACTTGAGTGTTTCAGTTTTCACAACTCAGTTTTCACTGATCATAAAAAGTGGGCAACTCGTTGCCCAGGATGCATTTCTCCTCTGCACCCTTTTCATCAATAGTGACAAGGTAGGCCACACCCCCACTCGAACCATCTCGACTCATGGCCAATGAAAGTGCTGAGAGAGGAGTGAAGAAAGAGAGAGGGAGAATATATTATAAAAAATTATACAACATCTTAATAGCTTCTAATTCATGCTGTTTAGGTCATATATCAACACATAGAATTATTTTAAAAGTGCAATGTCACTCACTGTTGACAACAAACTGTTGGCAGTCCTCTTTGCTCATGGCCTTCCGGTACTCTGCATCAACAAACCCATAGACATAAGCGCTTCCGGAGCCGCCGACCGCAAAGGGTTGTCTGGACAACAGGCCATTCAGGGTCACGTACACCTGGGAGGGATCAATGAGAGGGGGATGCTTGAGCACAGCAACCTAGCAAACTCTGAAGTAAAATATTATGCAGACTAGTGAACAACTGTGAGTTTGATTATGTAGGGGAGAACCAGGACGAAAGTAACACTTTTAGGACTTTTCCTAATTACTCAGATCGATAGAGCTAGAGAGACCATATTTCATGACAATTCAACTTATATATGTCCTCTACCATTAGCAACTGTAATTTAATTTCTAGGGTAAATTAGTTTAAATGAAATAGACCTGCAACAGAACTACCGCAACGTTACTTTTGTACCTGCTGGCGGGGCGGGAGTAACACAGCCTTGGGACGGAAGTTACAGCTGGCGAGAAGTGTACAATAGCTGTCTTATCTCCATGTTTCTGATTTGTAATGCTCGTTACTTTCAACGAATGTACTATCAGCCATAAATACATTTTCGTGTCGATTTGAATAATTAATGCTACAAGTTCTAAATGTATGAAAATCAACCGTGTATCAACATCGCAATGTTGCGCAACCACAATATTTTGCCTTACAATATTAAGCAGACTAAAATGGATCACATAATAGCGATATTAACCATCATTTTCTCATCTCACTTCAATGGGAATGTAGAACGAGATGTTTATCACCAACTGGCCTACCTGGTTAAAATAAAGGTGAAATATATATATATTTTTTATTATAATAAAAAAAATCTTAGCCCTACCAATCAGGTTATCTCCAGCTGTCCTTATCAGGCGCGCTCCTCGAGTCTTGATAGAATAAACGCTTTTATTCTCTTCACAAACAGAAACTCATCATGCTTATCACATTACCATGGCTTGACACAAGTTAATTGACCCCCAGAATCATAAAGATATATGTTTTTAACCACTAACCTGTCGATAAAAGCTTTTTTGAGAAGCTGATCCATCAAGTCATTTGATTAAGGCATAATACTAATGATGTCATGTCACATTTTTAAACATTATCACTTGTTGATATTTTGATAACATTATAAAAGCATTATGAACTAGAAGAGACAATGGCCTGTGCTTAAAGTTATTTTATTTTAATCCAGGTCATCAGCTAACATTGTGTTACATTAATCCCACCCATATCTCCTGTAACGTCTCCCAGGCTAACAACCAAGACTAGCTAGGATTTTACTTGAAACCTATGCTGTCATTTAGTCACTAAATGGGTTAAGAAAACAACATGTGTTTGGAACCTTAAAAAATTCAACACAACTTTATAACCGAAAAACACGTCCGTGTACTTACATCGCTCAAAACCACTTTTTGTTGATAACTTAGTCGGACTGGGCAGTTTTTTTGTTGCAGGGAGCTTATCCTCTGCATTAGGAACGTGCTGACTTCACTATCTGATTCTAGCTCCTGTCTCATCTAAGAAAATGGGTGTGTTACTTTCACCCCGTTTTACTTTTGTCCCGGCTCTCCCCTACTAATTGTACTAAAAGTTCATTTAAGCATACACTCAAAACTATTACAAAATTGTTCAATTAAATTAAAAATGACCTCTTCTGAGCTACAGGCATCCGTTTAAATGTTCAAGATGCAAGACAATGTTCCGAAAGGTACACAATAAAGAAATGAATACAGATGGGACTAGTGTTTATAGATGTGGCATTTCTATGTAACGACTGACCTGTCCCCCTCCTCTCTTGTCCCACCCGGCAACAATGAGATGTGCTGACAGCTCTTCTTTGTACTTGTACGAGATGTTTTTCACCAGAGTGGCAGCTGAACGAACTTGAGGATCCTCTCCAACCTCAATGCTGAGTTAAAGAGGTCACAAGTCACATAAGCCACAGCTTAATAGCAGAATTCTTTAACTGCATCTACTGTATAAAGGCAATCCCCCATTGCCTAATTAATTAAATAAAGGTTAAATAAAAATAAAAAATAAAATGAGAACATGAGAAAATGCACAGTGAAGGCCTATTAACCTTTTCCATACATTTAACTCAACTAAATGTGTTATACATAGGACTAGAGCTACTGTCGACCACAATAAATAGCCATGCAGCGGTTAACACGGGTAATACCTGTGCACATCCAGCTGGTAGTTAACCATCTCAGCGATGGTCTGGGCGTCCGCAGCCGAGCCTGACAGGGCGCAGTAGATCTTGTCATGGAGGAGAGAGAGCTTGTTCATCACCCGGTTCACCACAGTCTCCCTGTGAGAGATGGAGAGAAGAGGGAGGATGGATGGAGGAAAACGGAGGGTTGAGGGAGGACCATCACTTATTGAATGTTCATAGTAAATGATTGGCTTTCAAAGACTTGGAACAGCGATTTACCCAGCAGACACACGAGAGTCAGAGCCCAGCACCACCCCTCCATCAAACTCAATAGCAATGATGGTGGTCTGAAAGGAAAACAGACACAATTTTGATTAAGCGCTTTCCAAACTGTCTTGCGGGCATAATTAAATGACTCAATTGAATGACTCAACACAGCTAAGTTCACTTTGAGACTGACTCACGTTTGGAAAAGGCAATATATTATATTTATACATTCCTACAAATAAATAAACAAAAACAGAATGAACACCCCAACATTATAGGCTAATATCAATTCCACCTCCATAAATGTCATCAAATCATACTCACCCCGGTTTTTACTTCTTCAGATAGCCACCCTGGCTCTGATGATTCTTCTAACATCTTGAAGCACTTTATTTTTGCGCACGATAGATAATAAGTGTCTGGTCGCGTTGATACCTGTTCAGTGAGCACGGTGTGTGAGAGGCCTATTGACTCAACGCGAAATGGAAAGAGAAAGAAAACATGCAATTTAAAACCAAACGACGCCTCATTTAGGACATACGCGAACGATTGCTATTAAACTACAATTTTGTATTTAGAATCAACTATTAAAGATATTTGAGAAAGAAGCCGTCATGTCATACCTTTCTGTCTGGTCCACCATTTTCCCGAAGAAAATGAAAGTGAAAGTTAGATTGTCAGTGAGAGGCTGAAATAATTTCCCAAGAAACATACAGAGCTCCAAAAGCATGGGGTCAGAGACAATATTTTGTTCTTGTTTTGGCTCTGTACTCCAACACTTTGGAATTGAAATGGTACTATGACAATGAGGTTAAAGTGTAAACTGTCCGTTTAAATGTAAAGGTATTTTCATCCATATCGGGTGAACCGTTTAGAAATTACAGCACTTTTTGTAATAGTCCCCCCATTTTAGGGGACCAGAAGTATTGGGACAGATTAAGTTATATGTGTAGTAGAGTAGTCTAAAATTAAGTAGTGTGATCCCATATTCCTAGCACGCAATGACTACATCAAGCTTGTGACTCTACAAACTTGTTGTTTGGATGCATTTGGTGTTTGTTTTGGATGTGTTACAGATTATTTTGTGCCCAATAGAAAGGAATGGTAAATAATGTTTTGTGTCATTTTGGAGTCACTTTTATTGTAAATAAGAATAGAATATGTTTCTAAACACTTCTACATTAATGTGGATGCTACCATGATTACTGATAGTCCTGAATGAATCGTAAATAATGATGAGTGAGAAAGTTACAGAGGCATAAATATATTTAAAAAAGAACCTCCCGTTATTGTAATGGTGAGAGGTTAACATGTTTTGGGGTATCATATTTGTGCGCCTATAACTTTCTCAGTCATTATATAACAGTTTTAAGTTGTACCAATATTTACTCATTTTTATGATTTGTATGTTGCTGTCATGTAAACACAGATTTAAATACGCATTAGTTATATCAGGCTCACTTTACCCCTACCTACAATACCGTTCGAAAGTTTGGGGTCACTTAGAAATGTCCTTGTTTTTGAAATAAAAGCAAAATAAATTGTCCATAAAAAAACATCAAATTGATCAGAAATGCAGTGTAGACATAGTTCATGTTGTAAATGACTATTGTAGCTGGAAGCGGCTGATTTTTTTATGGAATATCTACATAGGTGTAGAGGCCCATTATCAGCAACCATCGCTCCTGTGTTCTATTGGCACGTTGGGTTAGCTAATCCAAGTTTATCATTTTAAAAGGCTAATTGATCATTAGAAAACCCTTTTGCAATTAGGTTAGCACAGCTGAAAACTGTTCTGTTCTGATTAAAGAAGCAATAAAACTGGCCTTCTTTAGACTAGTATCAGCATTTGTGGGTTCGATTACAGGCTCAAAATGGCCACAAACAAATAACTTTGTTCTGAAACTCATCAGTCTATTCTTGTTCTGAGAAATGAAGGCTATTCCATGTGAGAAATTGCCAAGAAACTGAACATCTCGTACAACGCTGTGTATTACTCCCTTCACAGTACAGCGCAAACTGGCTCTAACTAGAATATAAAGAGGAGTGGGAGGCCCCGGTGCACAACTGAGCAAGAGGACAAGTACATTAGAGTGTCTAGTTTGAGAAACATACGCCTCACAAGTCCTCAACTGGCAGCTTCATTAAATAGTACCCACAAAACACCAGTCTCAACATCAACAGTGAAGAGGTGACTCAGGGATGCTGGCCTTCTAGGCAGAGTTCCTCTGTCCAGTGTCTGTGTTCTTTTGCCCATCTTAATCTTTTATTTTTATTGGTCAGTCTGAGATATGGCTTTTTCTTTGCAACTCTGCCTAGAAGGCCAGAATCCCGGAGTCGCCTCTTCACTGTTGACGTTGAGACTGGTGTTTTGCGGGTACTATTTAATGAAGCTGCCAGTTGAGGACTTGTGAGGTGTCTGTTTCTCAAACTAGACACTCTAATGTACTTGTCCTCTTGCTCAGTTGTGCACCGGGGCCTCCCACTCTATTCTGGTTAGAGCCAGTTTGCACTGTTCTGTGAAGGGAGTATTACACAGCGTTGTACTAGATCTTCAATTTCTTGGCAATTTCTCGCATGAAATAGCCTTCATTTCTCAGAACAAATATAGACTGATGTGTTTCAGAAGAAAGTCTTTGTTTCTGGCAATTTTGAGCCTGTAATCGAACCCACAAATGCAAAAACAAGGACATTTCTAAGTGACCCCAAACATTTGAATGGTAGTGTACATGTGCATATTACCTCAACTACCTCGACTAACCTGTAGCCCTGTACATTGACTCGGGACTGGCACCTCCTGTATATATGTAACCGATGTGAAATGGCTAGTTAGTTAGCGGTGGTGCGCGCTAATAGCATTTCAATCAGTGACGTCACTCGCTCTGAGACTTGAAGTAGGGTTTCCCCTTGCGTTGCAAGGGCCGCGGCTTTTGTGGCGTGATGGGTAACGATGCTTCGTGGGTGTCAGTTGTTGATGTGTGCAAGGGTCCCTGGTTCGAGCCCAGGTTGGGGCGAAGAGAGGGACGGAACCTACACTGTTACATGTAGCCTCATTTTGTTATATTTTTTACTTTTGTTTATTTAGTAAATATTTTCTTAACTCTTATTTTTCTTAAAACTGCATTGTTGGTTATGGGCTTATAAGTAAGCATTTCACTGTAAGGTCTACTACCTGTTCAGCGCATGTGACAAATAAAATTTGATTTGAACATATGTACTAATCTATTGCTAGTGATGCCTCAAAGTAAATGGGGCGTATTCCCTCAGAAATAGCCTAATCAATTATAGTGGGGACTGTCAGATTGACACATTTCTAATCAAACAAACTTACACGCAGTGTAAATATATTTTTTACTTTGATTTTATTGATTCCATACAAAGGTCATTAGATAAAAAAATATATAAAGCACAGAAACAAAGTGAACACAGTGTGGATTAGAAAACACATAGGCAGAAGCAGAGAAGATTCTCACATTGTACTCTAGGAAATCAGTAGTGTTTATTTCTAACCACAGTCCCAAAACCGATGTGAATAGTTAGGCCTATGAACACCAAATGCTGCATGTACAGTATGAACAACAGTGAATGGTTGGGGGAAGGTTCCAATTTCCTCTCACAGAGTGTCACAGCTGATTGGCTGATTGAAGTGTCACTACTCGTCGTGGAACTTGGGCAGCTTGTCTCCAGGGATGACAACATGCTCCACCCCCTCCTCCGTGATCACTACCAGGTGTGCCACGCCCCCGCTGACATTGTCTCTGCCCATAGCCAGGGCAAGAGCTAGGTGGGGTGAGCAGGAGAAAAAGAAGGGGGAGGGAGGAAAGAGAGGAAAATAGGTCAGATGGCAGGCAGAGATGGGTATGGAACCATATCCTTCCACATTTTCGGGAAACAGATCTGTTGTGTTCCAGTGCCAATAATCCCATCGCAAACCCATCCTACAATCCCTCTCTTGTCCCACTGGAAGATGTTTTCATTAAAAAATATAAAAAATTATTCAATATCTGACATCTTTTATCCTATATAAAAACAGTGTCATTCGGATAAAACAAGGAAGCCTAAAGGGAAAATCAACTTGTACCATTTTTAGCAAACTGTAGGCACTCCTCTTTGCTCATGTCAGGTTTGTATTTGGCGTCGGCGTAACCGTAGATGTATGTGCTCCCTGATCCTCCGATGGTGAACGGCTGACTAAGTAACATACCGCCCAGGGCCACTGTGTAAACCTACAGGTGAGATAACAGTCAGAAATCATGTGTGTTCAATTCTATTGTGTTCTATTCTATATGTCTGTTTGACTGTTTGTTATGCCCCAGGGCTTCACCTGTGGCCCTTTCTTCCTGTCCCAGCCTGCAGTGATGAAGCCGGCCTGCAGCTCCTCCTTGTTGTTGTAGCACAGCTCCTTCAACACGGACGCTGCTGCCTTCACCAGAGGAGGGGACTCCATCTGGATACTTACCACACAGGGCAGACACAGAAAAGACATGGGTGTCATCATTCAGCATCAGGATTATTCCACAGTTTGTTTCTATGTCTATTGTAGTTCAAGAGGCAGTAGCCTAGCGGTTAAGAGCTTCGGACCAGTAACCGAAAGGTCGCTGGTTTGATCCCCGAGTTGACTAGGTCAAAATAAATCTGTCAATGTGCCCTTGAGCATGGCACTTAACCCTAATTGGTACTGTAAATTGCTCAGGATAAGAGTGTCTGCTAAATGACTAAAATGTAAACGTAGGCCGCACATTACTACAAAGACCACCTCTAAAATGGAGGTCTCCCTGTTGCTGATAATAATACAAATCAATCACACATCAGTCAAGCTTCATTAGTTTGACATCAATCATCATGAGCTATGTCGATCCAGACAAGGCCAGGGACAGGGAAAGGGACAGGGTGGTCTATACCTGTGGAAGGAGATCTGGAACTTGGCAGCCTTGGTGACGGCCTGAGCGTCTGCCAGGGAGCCGGCGATGCAGCAGAATATCCTGTCATGGACCTGGATCAGCTTGTTGATGGTCTTAGAGGACACGTAGCTCCTGTGAGTGAAGTGGAGACAGAGACACATTAGATAGACTCCTGGTGACACATTCCAATGTATATATTGCTATAAATGATGGCTGATTTATTTAATATGTTGCGTGTCACAGACGTATTTGATCATAAAGACATGTCTTGAGGAAAAGAGGGGCAATATGATTAACTTGGGTCTAGGTGTTAATAGGTGTTGAAGATCCTCCTTACATGCAGACTAGACAGGGCGCACGCGTGCGTCTTGATTTTGTTCATCCGCACCAGACACGATCAGGTTGAAATATCAAAACTAATTCTGAACCAACTATATTAATTTGGGGCCAGCTTGAAAAGCATTAAACATTCATGGCTGGCTTGCTGTTGTTAGCTCATTTGTCCTGGGATATAAACATCGGGTTGTTATTTTACCTTAAATGCACAAGGTCCTCTACTCCGACAATTAATCCACAGATAAAAGGGTAAACTGAGTTAGTTTCTAGTAATCTCTCCTCCTTCAGTCTTCTTCTTTTTCATTAGACTTTTTGTGGCGGTTGGCAACCAACTTGGTGCATTACCACCACCGACTGGACTGGAGTGTGGACCTCAGTTCATCTTTCAATCACCCACGTGGGTATATGCTCCTAAAAACCAATGAGGAGATGGGAGAGGCGGGACTTGCAGCAGGTCAAGCATCACAAATAGAACCAAGCTCTATTTTAGCGCCTGGCTACGCAGACGTTTGTTGACGTGCGTGAGCAGTTTGGATGCAATGATTGAATAACATGTATGTGTACATTTATTTTGCAACGCTCGCGCATGTAACATGAGCGGTGTGGTCAGCATGTTACCCTCCAATGGACGCCCTGGAATCTGAGCCGATGATAACCCCTCCATTGAACGTCACCGCCAAGATGGTGGTCTGTAGGAGATCAAATGCAGAGCATGTATAATCAGTTAGATGTAAGATATATATAAGATATAATAAAAATTATATATTTGTATGATCATACAGTGAGGGAAAAAAGTATTTGATCCCCTGCTGATTTTGTACGTTTGCCCACTGACAAAGAAATGATCAGTCTATAATTTTAATGGTAGGTTTTTTGAACACAGAGACAGAATAACAACAAAAAAATCCAGATGTCAAAAATGTTATAAATTGATTTGCATATTAATGAGGGAAATAAGTATTTGACCCCCTCTCAATCAGAAAGATTTCTGGCTCCCAGGTGTCTTTTATACAGGTAACGAGCTGAGATTAGGAGCACACTCTTAAAGGGAGTGCTCCTAATCTCAGTTTGTTACCTGTATAAAAGACACCTGTCCACAGAAGCAATCAATCAATTAGATTCCAAACTCTCCACCATGGCCAAGACCAAAGAGCTCTCCAAGAATGTCAGGGACAAGATTGTAGACTTACACAAGGCTGGAATGGGCTACAAGACCATCGCCAAGCAGCTTGTTGAGAAGGTGACAACAGTTGGTGTGATTATTCGCAAATGGAAGAAACACAAAAGAACTGTCAATCTCCCTCGGCCTGGGGCTCCATGCAAGATCTCACCTCGTGGAGTTGCAATGATCATGAGAACGGTGAGGAATCAGCCCAGAACCACACGGGAGGATCTTGTCAATGATCTCAAGGCAGTTGGGACCATAATCACCAAGAAAACAATTGGTAACACATTACACCATGAAGGACTGAAATCCTGCAGCGCCCTCAAGGTCCCCCTGCTCAAGAAAGCACATATACATGCCCGTCTGAAGTTTGCCAATGAACATCTGAATGATTCAGAGGACAACTGGGTGAAAGTGTTGTGGTCAGATGAGACCAAAATGGAGCTCTTTGGCATCAACTCAACTCGCCGTGTTTGGAGGAGGAGGAATGCTGCCTATGACCCCAAGAACACCATCCCCACCGTCAAACATGGAGGTGGAAACATTATGCTTTGGGGGTGTTTTTCTGCTAAGGGGACAGGACAACTTCACCGCATCAAAGGGACGATGGACAGGGCCATGTACTGTCAAATCTTGGGTGAGAACCTCCTTCCCTCAGCCAGGGCATTGAAAATGGGTCGTGGATGGGTATTCCAGCATGACAATGACCCAAAACACACGGCCAAGGCAACAAAGAAGAAGCACATTAAGGTCCTGGAGTGGCCTAGCCAGTCTCCAGACCTTAATCCCATAGAAAATCTGTGGAGGGAGCTGAAGGTTCGAGTAGCCAAACGTCAGCCTCGAAACCTTCATGACTTGGAGAAGATCTGCAAAGAGGAGTGGGACAAAATCCCTCCTGAGTTGTGTGCAAACCTGGTGGCCAACTACAAGAAACGCATGACCTCTGTGATTGCCAACAAGGGTTTTGCCACCAAGTACTAAGTCATGTTTTGCAGAGGGGTCAAATACTTATTTCCCTCATTAAAATGCAAATCAATTTATAACATTTTAGACATGAGTTTTTCTGGATTTTTTTGTTGTTATTCTGTCTCTCACTGTTCAAATAAACCTACCATTAAAATTATAGACTGATAATTTCTTTGTCAGTGGGAAAACGTACAAAATCAGCAGGGGATCAAATACTTTTTTCCCTCACTGTATATTTATGACATTTATTATATCTGATCTAAGGTTATTTTCCTCCTTATGAATATGGTCTTTACCAGGGGTGTTAAACATCCGGCCGGTGAGAGGGTCCAATACGGGTGGTTTGTGTTAAAAAAGTCAATATACTTTAAAATGACTAAAACCAAATCGAAACTGTGTAGAAATGACTTACATTCATACACTTTCATACAGGGAGCATGCTAAATTCGATGGCTAGAGGACTTTTTTTTTATAACCAATAGAAATATAACCAATTTTCAGTGCAGCCCTCCCGACCTTGTTAAAAACTGAACGCGGCCCCCAGAGCAAAATGAGCTTGACACCCTTGGTCTATACAATCAATAGATGGGCTGTAGTTGGGATTTTGGGAGCATGTACGTAGGTTAATTTCTACCCTGAGCTTGAGTTGCAGATGAATGACTCGAAAACGAAAGTAAATTCAGCCCTTTGTTCTTCAGAAAATATGAAGTTATTATTATTATTAAGTTAAATGTATAAACGTTTTAGATGAATTTCAGCTTTAGTGTACCGAGATGAATTAATGACAAAATCAACAAGGCAACCTAAAACTAAAATCCTGAGGGTAAATTGGTCCCAAAATGTAGGCTACTGTATATCGCTGTTTCAATTTAGGAAAATGTATAACATTATCAGATACAAAATATATATAAAAAACAATTTACTTACGCCTGTGCTAACTCCTTTAATTTGAGAGTCCATTAAGTGTCTTTCCATTATTAACGCCGATGAAAAAGAGGGATAAAACTGCGTTCCTTAGTCACATACTGTAGGGTCACATCAGATCGAGAATATTGCGACCTCGTGCGACGTGCAAAGGGTTGTAGGGAAGTCAGAATCTTACAAGTGAGTGCAAAATAACCCTTTTCAGGTATGGCGCTATCAAATGTTCTCGAAATACCTACATCGGGATTTAATTTCGAGAACGTCGCCAGGTATGATTTCCCTTTTATTTTTAAGGATAATAATATTGAGTTTGTTTTGTAAATCGTAATTATTGATCTATTCTCATACCAAGGCTATATCAAAAGTGAAAGTAATAACTCGTATAATCTATGAAAATATGTTTTATAAAAAGACCCGCAAGACTAAATCATTTTAAAGGCTGCATTTGATTCTTTCTGCATTTTCTTTTAATGAAAGTCATACTTCTATGTGTTAATCAGCTGATTGCAATGTTATTGATCTGGTCATCATTAGACAGGGCTTTTCTTTGTATGATTTTGTGGTACACTGTATTGGTATTGTGTATTTGATTGGTCTATATCTTCATCAAACAGAAATGTTGCTCTGGAGGGCCTGCTTGAGGGAGGACATACCAAGACACTTAAGCCTATGAAGACTGGGACCACCATAGCTGGACTAGTGTGCAAGGTGAGAGTGATGTCCACTGAAATGGGAAGGCATCTCTAATAAGTGGAAGATCCATATAGTGGGCCAAATTTCATTTTGGTCCCATTTCATATATTTTAAGTTCATTTAACATAATATAATGAACCTGTGCTTGATTTGGACTGACATACTATAGGTACTCTTTATATTTAGGTGCAGGAGCTACACAATACTTTTGAGCTAATATTCTATAAGAGGAACAGGAGCTCAAGCAGTAGAACATTTGAGGTGCTTGTACTCAGCTCCGGTGAGCACAAGCCCAAGTCAAGCACTGTACTGAACAAAAATATAACATGTAAAGTGTTGGTCCCATGTTTCATGAGCTGAAATAAAAGATCCCAGAAATGTTCCATATGCACAAAACAACTATTTCTCTCAAATTTCCTGCACAAATGTTTTACATCCCGGTTAGTGAACATTTTCATCCACCTGATAGATGTGGCATATCAAGAAGCTGATTAAACAGCATGATCATTACACAGTGCACCTTATGCTGGGGACAAGAAAAGGCCACTCTAAAATGTGCAGTTTTGTCACACAACACAATGCCACAGAGGTCTCAAGTTTTGAGGGAGCGTGCAATTGGCATGCTGACTGCAGGAATGTCCACCAGAGCTGTTGCCAGATAATTTAATATTCATTTCTCTACCATAAGCCTCCTCATTTTAGAGAATTTGTCAGTACGTCCAAACAGCCTCACAACCGCAGACAACTTGTAACCATGTCAGCACAGGACCTCCACATCCAGCTTCTTCACCTACGGCATCGTCTAAGACCAGCCAACCCTGACAGCTGATGAAACTGTGGGTTTGCACAACCAAAGAGTTTCTGCACAAACTGTCAGAAGCCATCTCAGGGAAGCTCATCTGTGTGCTCGTCGTCCTCACTAGGGTCTTGACTTGACATTAGTTTGGCGTCGTAACCGACTTCAGTGGGCAAATGCTCACCTTCGATGGCCACTGGCACACTGGAGAAGTGTGCTTTTCACAGATGAATCCCGGTTTCAACTGTACCGGGCAGATGGCAAACAGCGTGTATGGCGTTGTGTGGGGGAGCGATTTGCTGATGTCATCGTTGTGAACAGAGTGCCCCAGGGTGGCGGTGGGATTATGGTATAGCCAGGCATAAACTACGGACAACGAACACAATTGCATTTTATCGATGGCAATTTGAATGCACAGAGATACCGTGACGAGATCCTGAGGCCCATCGTCATGCCATTTATCCACCACCACCAGCTCATGTTTCAGCATTATAATGCACAGCCCCATGTCGCAAGGATCTGTACACAATTCCTGGAAGCTGAAAATGTCCCAGTTCTTCCATGGCCTGCATACTCACAGACATGTCACCCACTGAGCATGTTTGGGATGCTCTGGATCGACGTGTACCACAGCATGTTCCAGTTCCCGCCAATATCCAGCAACTTCGCACAGCCATTGAAGAAGAGTGGGACAACCTTCCACAGGCCACAATCAACAGCCTGATCAACTCTATGTGAAGGAGACGCTGCATGAGGCAAATTTGCATGAGGCAAATTATTGTCACACCAAATACTGACTGGTTTTCTGATCCATGCCCCTACTTTTTCTTTAAAGTATCTGTGACCAACAGATGCATATCTATATTCCCAGTCATGTGCAATCCATAGATTAGGGCCTAATGAATTTATTTACATGGACTGGTTTCCTTATATGAACTGTGACTCAGTACAATCTTTGAAATTGTTGCATGTTGTGTTTACATTTTTCTTCCCTGTTCCTTATCATGATCCTTGCCTGTCTATATTTGACTTAAAAAAGACAATAATGATGGACAAAATGTATTGAAATGAATTGTGTATTAAATGGAGTGTTCTTTGGGGCCTTGTTTGTGCAGGAGGGAGTGGTACTGGGAGCAGACACGCGGGCCACCTCCGGTGAAGTGGTGGCTGATAAGATGTGTGCCAAGATCCACTACATCTCCCCCAATATATAGTGAGTAGGCCTACACCTGTTTTAAGGGGTAGTCAATGTGTGACTTATGTTTAGAATGGAATTGATTGTCGTGTGTAGGAGAGAAGTGGAAGAGTCGTGAAAAAATGGAGGTTGTCCCTTTTATTTGAGATATCCATGCCCGCACATCCATTGTTCTCCTCTCCTCTCTCTCCTGCCTACTCCCTCTGTCAGCTGCTGTGGTGCAGGAACTGCAGCGGATACAGAGAAGACCACCGACCTGCTCTCCTCCAACCTCACCATCTTTTCTATGAACAGCGGCAGGAACCCACGTGTCGTGATGGCAGTAAACATACTGCAGGACATGCTATTCAGGTGTGTGTGTATCTTTACCACTCTCCATTAAAGCAGTGGTTCCCAACTCCGGTCCTCGAGTAACCCCAACAGCACACATTTTTGTCGACGCCCCAGACAAACACACCTAATTTAACTTGTCAAGGGGTTGCTGATTAGTTGACAAGTGGAGTCAGGTGTGCTTGTCCGGGGCCACAACAGAAATATGTACTGTTGGGGGTACTCGGGGAACAGAGTTGGGAATCGCTGCATTGGAATATTGAACACTACACTTCGTTAGAGCATTTAAGGGGCAATCTGCAGTTTAAAAAACAACAAAGCGGTTACCCAGCCACTGCTTTGGTAAACAGCTGAGAGATGTGGCTGGAGAAATGTAACCACTCTCAAATTAATTGACAAAGCTCTGGATGAAAGGACTGACCATCTGTGAGGTCAATTATTAGATTTTTTTACCGTGGCCTAGATTGAGTAAGTTCACTGTTAACCTGTGATAACCAACAATCGCATTTCATTGTTTCTATTCAGGCGATGTCAGAGGTTTAACGGCGTTGGAGCTGACGATTCGGTGAGCGGCTGCTCGTGTGGCTATTGTCACAAAGCCACACCATTTGTGTTACAAGTTCAGAACGTGAAAGTGTAGGCTCTATAGAAATAATGACGCTCAAATTGAAAATCATGAAACAAAATAATAAGGATTCCTGTCAGCCTAATCGAGGTGTAGATTACGTCACACATTCCGGTGTTCGAACTTGTAACATGACTGCATGGGATTTCTACTAATGCGACTCTGTGCATCCTATGGCAATGTTCGCGATGGGTATAACGCTGGCGAACCACTTGTGGATTTGACCGCTCCAACGCAGTTACACCTCCGACATCGCCTAAACAAAAGCTATGCTATGCTTTGCTGTTTTCGGTTATCGCTGGTTAAAGCTGAACTGACTGAATCTAGGCCCATGTTTTGAGGCTATTCAGTGTTTGTTTACAATTACATTGTTTATAAACATTGGAGTAAAAAATGCTTCTATTTTGGGTTCTGATAGGGGTACGACAGTTGAACTAATAAGCTCATGAGGCATTTATAAGTTACATTCTTCAAGAATCAATGGGTATATATCATTCATTTAAAAGTCCAAAAATTGATGTAGCAATCGCAGATTGCCCATTTAAACATTACATTCTGTTGAAATACATTCTGCAATTCTTGTTTGTTAATAATCTATCTCATCATTCTCTCATAGGTACCGGGGCCAGATAGGGGCCAGTCTAATCCTAGGAGGGGTGGACTGTACCGGTAATCACCTCTACACAGTGGGGCCCTATGGGAGCATAGACAATGTGCAATACCTTGCAATGGGTGAGTGACTGCTGCTGTGTCAAGCATACATAAGCATCCACCCATATATTGTTTTAGTTTGGGCCATTATTAGTTGATTAATCGACTAGTCATGAATAATCTATAAATAATTACATTTAGTTGATTCATACGTGTTTTACTTTGAATTGTGTTTTTGTGTAGGGTCTGGTGACTTGGCTGCTTTGGGGATTCTGGAGGACAGGTTCAAACCTAATATGGAGGTCTGTGACATTTCCTTAGGCAGGCTAGAAGTTGTCATACATTTAGTTCATATGCTATCGCGTCGATAGAGTTCAAGTCTCAAGAGTTAAGTCATTGGACTCGCCATGAAGAACGCATTAGATTTGTTTACATTAAGCTGGATGTATTGTAGTCTTACCTCCCCAATCCCAGTCCCTTCACTCACTCCCAATCCCTGTGTCCTACTAGTTGGAGGAGGCTAAGGAGCTGGTCCGGGATGCCATCCACTCTGGCATCATGAGTGACCTGGGCTCAGGAAACAACATAGATATCTGTGTCATCACTAAACAGGGGGTGGACTACATCAGGCCGTACCAGGAGTCAGAGTACAAAGACAAGAGGTAAATGATGTCACCATCCTCAGATTGTGCTTCAAGTATTAGTCTAGACAGCATATTTGCGAAAAAATTATTGTTGTTTGTCAAAACAGTGGTTCATTTCTCTCTCTTCTCTCTCATTCCCACTCTCTCTCACTCTCTCTCTCGCCCTCTCTCATTCAGGCGGAAGAGATACAAGTATGGCACAGGTACAACGTCTATTTTGACAGAGAAAATAGTCCCTCTGGAGCTGGAGGTGGTGCAGGAGACAGTCCAGCGGATGGATACCGCCTGAACCTGACCACTCTGAAACGACAGAGAAGCTGGAGACAGTCACACAGAGACTAATCACAATATTCAGACATAAAATAAATGAATACAAGATACCTGATAATGACAAGACTTGACTACTAGGTGACACTACAATGCAAAGCCATAAAATCATTGTGACATAAAGATCTTAGTTGAATGAACTGTAGTCAGCGATACATTTTGAACAGGTAATAGGCCTAGGCTAGTGGGTGAAATATTGTAAAGTGATTGATTGAATAAAAAGTCTACATTCTTTTTCATGAACAAAGTGTTTGAGTTTTCCCTCACTTTTAGCTTTCCCTTTTAGCACAGTACTCACATCACCTTCATTCTTATGTATGTTTTTAATAATCTTGCCATGGTTCACCAATGAAGAATATACCTGCAACTACCTTCCAGGGGATTTCGATATTTTAAATGTTTCAAATAGTGAACAAATTGTGAAACGTAATACACCATAATGTTTACCACATGAAAACTATTAACAGGTACGTCTCCATATTTACTGATGACGATACCCCAAATAATGCTCTGCGATTGGCCAAATGTGAGATACATTTACACTCAATTTACTGTATATTGTTGTGATATATTAAGACTATTAACACATGTTTATCAGTATGACTATAGGCTTGGCTAGGCTAAAGTCAAATACACATTAGCCTACAGATACTGTGTTGGTAACTTTTACGATCACGAATGAGAAGTTACCTTAAAAACCCTTTCGGTTTCGTATGCATTGTAAGGAAAGACATTTCCTTGATGCAACCGAGCAAACTAAGGCTGTATTTTCGCTTTCACATTTAATGAAGAGATAGCCTATATTGTTATATTTGAGTCTACATTCGTATATTTGATTGAATCAGTATGGCCCTTTTCGATGTAAGTGGTTATAAATCCTACTCGGAACTTCGTGGGCAGATTATTGGAACAGGAGTAGGGCATTTTATCGACCGACCGAATAAGCAATTTTCTGTTCCCGTTGGAGTGGATGTGAGTATCCTATTCTTTTTTTAATAAGAAATATTGGAAAATGTATTCATGATATTCAATAAAAAAATGGCAATGCTCCAATTAGTCTTCATATTAGATTGTTAAAGGAGACCGTGATCTTGGGTATGTGCCAAAATCAATTTTAAGCTTCTTTCAATTTGCATGTAGTTTCTGTTTCTTCTGTGATGATGAGGATGTAAAGTGAACTATAGAATTACGCATGGTTCAATGGAGAAGCACAACTCACCTCAAGCACATTTGTACGCACAACCATACATGTGCGCACACACACTCCAGAAAAGATGCTCACTAAAGCTGCTGTCTCACTCATTTTTAAACGAGTGGATCAATCTATTTCTCAGTTCTCCTCTATATTGCTCTCTTTCTCGCTAGCCCTCAGGGTTCCTCAAGTCATGCAGCAGTGAAGGTGGTGTGTCCATTGATCTGAACCATGGTACTACTACCCTGGCTTTCACATTCCGCCATGGTGTCATTGTGGCTGTGGACTCCAGGGCCTCAGCTGGCAGCTACATTGGTAAACATCACATTCCATAAGGATTAGCTTTCCTTGATAACCAAAACCACTTCACCCCATCAGCCTCGCAGAGTCTTGGTTGCATGTGGTTCAGATTTATAACCTAAGAAAACTAGCTATTAGTATCTCATTTCTGTCATACACTTGTGTTCATCCGACAACACCTATACACAGTAATAAACCAGTAATAGCATACATACTGCATGTATGACATTTAGCAGACACTTTTATCCAAAGCGATTTACAGTAATGTGTGCATACATTTTACATATGGGTGGTCCCGGGAGTAGAACCCACTATCCTGGTGTTACAAGCACCGTGCTCTAACATCTAAGCTATAAAGGATCTATTACATACTACTGGTACTTCTATAACTGCCTACTGTATTGTGAGTACTAAACCAAATCTACAAGTGGTGATTGTAAGATCATCCATTTTGATGTGATTTACCTTGGGAAGGTTGATGTGATCAGCCTTGAGTTGGTCCGTTAGATTTCTGTTCCAGAAGCAGTCGTAGACACGTCCCACACCGCCAGATGCAGAATGTATCTCAGTTCCCCAGAGATCTATAACCAAACGTAAAGTAAACATTCTCTAACCCCGTTGCCATGTATTTATCTTTCCCTGTAGCGTCGAAGGAGGCTAACAAGGTGATAGAGATCAACCCTTACCTGCTGGGGACCATGTCCGGCAGTGCTGCTGACTGCCAGTACTGGGAGAGACTGCTGGCTAAGGAGTGCAGGTCTGTTGGAGCATGTCTTTGGGATTGAGTCCTACTATACAGTTACGTGGTGTTAATATCACAGTCATCAATGCCTGCCTGTGTAAGTCAGGTTTATAGGCATGGGTTGGATGAAGAGAACATTTACCAATCAATTTCCTTACACTCATAACAAATGCATGAGACATAAAGTAATCACCTCACAACCATATCAGTATCACCCAGTGACTTTGTGGTTACCATCTACTTAACGTTTTGTCCATAATGCTGATCTAGACTCCCCCTCTCCCTATCTTAGGCTTCTTGGTCTGCTTCTAAGCCATATTAATGCCTTGACCCTTTAGGTATCTGGGGTGTTAAAATGTATCAGGAGGTAAACCAGTGTGTTAGCACTCTGACTGCCTAGTCTCATACAGTGACTGACCCTCCATCTCTTTGTGTCTCAGGCTGTACAAACTGAGGAACAAGCAAAGGATCTCAGTGTCTGCAGCCTCTAAGCTGCTGTGTAACATGATGCTGGGATACAGGGGCATGGGCCTCTCCATGGGCAGCATGATCGTTGGCTGGGACAATAAGGTACAGGGTGGGTGAGGAGTGGAGTGTACGTGTGTGGTGTGTGTGTGTGGTATGTGTGTGTGGGGTATGTGCGTGTGTGCGCGAGTGTGCATGTCTATTTGAACGCCTACATTTTCACCCTTATGGTACCCAACATGTTTGACTACCATTGGAGTGCCTTCATGTTGTCACGTCTATTGATGAGTTTCTAGTTATTTGTGTCTTGCTGTCCAGGGCCCTGGTTTGTACTACGTGGATGACAACGCCACACGTCTCTCCGGTCGTATGTTCTCTACTGGTTGTGGTAGCAGCTATGCGTACGGAGTGATTGACAGCGGCTACCATGAGGACATGACGGTTGAGGAGGCGTACGAGCTGGGCCGCCGCGGCATCACCCACGCCACACACAGAGACGCCTACTCCGGAGGAGTGGTCAACCGTGAGTGACCTTGTTCTAAACCTATACTCGTTCTGTGACTATTTTGATTTGATTTGACTTGACTACGTCATTTCTTGTGTGACCATGTGAATCACAGATAGGTGTTTGTTGTGTAAATTCCAGGTGTGAATTCCATGTAAGAGGTTAAAACTAAATATTGAATTATAATCATATCTCGTTAGGATTTATTATATGCTGAAGCCATAGGAAAATTAAAATGTAAACAATACCTTTAAATGAATTGATGTATTTTAAATGCATGTATGTGTAACTGTCTGTGTGTTTGTCCAGTGTACCACATGCAGGAGGACGGCTGGATAAAGGTGTGTAAGGAGGACGTTTCAGAGCTGATCCACCGCTACAGGAAAGGCATGTTCTGATCCCAGATCAGTTTCCACATCCACACAGACACACTGTGTTCTCTCTCAACTGATCCCAACACTGCTCCAAATAAAGATTGTTTTCAAACTGTATACTCTGGCCTCCATTGTTTAACCTGGAGATCTTACATGCCTAACAATGTTTATGTCAAATAAATTGTCATGGGCCTCCCGAGTGGTGCAGTGGTCTAAGGTACTGCATCTGCATCGCAGTGCTAGCTGTGCCGCTAGAGATCCTGGTTCCGAGTCCAGGCTCTGCCGCAGCTGGCTGTGACTGGGAAACCCATGAGGTGGTGCACAATTGGCCCAGCGTCATCTGGGTTAGGGGAGGGTTTGGCCGGACAGGATGCCTTGTCCCATTGCGCTCTAGCGAGTCCTGTGGCGGGCTCCGTACGGGAGTTGCAGTGATGGGACAATACTGTAACTACCGATTGGGGAGAAAAAAGGTTTAAAAAAACATTTGGCACAACTTGCTGCATCTGTTACCAGTCTGAGTTGAATGTACAGTATATGACTAGATTTTTTCTTAAGGGGGCCGGAACATAATTACAAATCGCAAATTGACCAGACATACTGTATATTTCACTAAAAGATAATCATTTCAGAACACATACACTGAGTTTAGAAAACATCATAACGCCTGCTCTTTCCACGACATAGACTGACCAGGTGAAAGCTATGATCACTTATTGATGTCATGTGTTAAATCCACTTCAGTGTGGATCAGTGTAGATGAAGGGGAGGAGACAGGTTAAAGAATCATTTTTAAGCCTTAAAACAATTGAGACATGGATTGTGTATGTGCCATTCATAGGGTGAATGGGCAAGACAAAATATTTAGTTGCCTTTGAATGGGGTATGGTAGTAGGTGCAAGGCACACCTGTTTGTGTCAACTGCAATGCCGCTGGGTTGTTCTTGTTTCCCGTTTGTATCAGGTAGGTCTATACCACCCAAAGGACATCCAGGCAACTTGACACAACTGTGGGAAGCGTTGGAGTCAACATGGGCCAGCATCCCTGTGGAATGCTTTCGACACCTTGTAGAGTCCATTCCCTGATGAATAGATTTCTTTTTAGGAAGGTGTTCCTAGATTTTTGTACACTCAGTGTATCTATATTATGCGTGGGAATATTTTGGAACAGATTTCCCAAATTAAAATCACTTGGAGCTGATTTGCTGGTGTTTTTCAAGTATTTTATGTCCAAAAATCACCCTCGGGCCACCAGTTGGGGAACCCTGGTATATGAGAATCGACCAGTTATTTCCCAGTGCCAGTCATACACACCTGGCTTTTTATTTTCTCTGTAGTCTGTTGAGACTTGTGAAATACACGTTAATAAATTGTGATTTGACAACTTTGTGACTTGAAGAGGTTAAGTCAAATATTTTAGCATACAAAAGGGTCAAATAACATAACCTCATAACCAACAATTGAAGGAGTAAGTAAAGTCCTTATCATCCTATCAAGTGTAACAAACTGTTTCCTGAAACACAAGTACAGTACATGTCCCAAACCAGTCGGATGTGTTCGCCCAGTTTCTTTTGGTTGGCACCATTCTGTAAATGTCCACCTTAGTGTAGGAGTTCACTGTACAAATCAAACATTACAAGCAAAATGTGCTACCAAAGGAAGTTTTTAATTAATGGAATGAATTTGCCATAACACCAGAAGTAGCCTATTTCTCCCATATTATGTTCATTTTCTCAGCTTGATAAACGAGTCACTGTGGATATGAATAGTGAAATAGTGTGTGCAGTCGTTACATGGGGAGTATACTGTTGGTCCCAACATTTCATGATAAAAAAATGAATTACATCCCTTATAGCAACTACATTCCATAAAAGTCTACCAACGTTGATGTCAACTGTTGCCAGGCAGGATTCTGTGCAACAGGTCTTGGTGAATACCCTATGATAGGCTATTCAATTTCAGCATGGAAGAGGACAGAAGTACTGCTACAGCTGCTCTGTTCTCCTTGGCAGTTTATTGATCAATAAATATCATTGATTCATTGGCCAGAGTTCACTTACAGTTGAAGTCTGAAGTTTACATACACCTTAGCCAAATACATTTAAACTCAGTTTTTCACAATTCCTGACATTTAATCCGAATAAAAAGTCCCTGTCTTAGGTCAGTTAGGATCACCACTTAATTTTAAGAATATATAATGTCAGAATAATAGTGGAGAGAATGATTTCAGCTTTTATTTCTTTCATCACATTCCCAGTGGGTCAGAAGTTTACATACACTCAATTAGTATTTGGTAGCATTGCCTTTAAATTGTTTAACTTGGGTCAAACGTTTCGGGTAGCCTTCCACAAGCTTCCCACAATAAGTTGGGTGAATTTTGGCCCATTCCTCCTGACAGAGCTGGTGTGACTGAGTCAGGTTTGTAGGCCTCCTTGCACGCACATGCTTTTTCAGTTCTGCCCACAAATCTTCTGTAGGATTGAGGTCAGGGCTTTGTAATGGCCACTCCAATACCTTGACTTTGTTGTCCTTAAGCCATTTTCCCACAACTTTGGAAGTATGCTTGGGGTCATTGTCCATTTGGAAGACCCATTTGCGACCAAGCTTTAACTTCCTGACTGCTGTCTTGAGATGTTGCTTCAATACATCAACATAATTTTCCTCCCTCATGATGCCATCTATTTTGTGAAGTGCACCAGTCCCTCCTGCAGCAAAGCACCCCCACAACATGATGCTGCCACCCCCGTGCTTCACGGTTGGGATGGTTGCAAGCCTCCCCCTTTTTCCTCCAAACATAATGATGGTCATTATGGCCAAACAGTTCTATTTTTGTTTCATCAGACAAGAGGACATTTCTCCAAAAAATACGATCTTTGTCCCCATGTGCAGTTGCAAACCGTAGTCTGGCTTTTTTATGGCGGTTTTGGAGCAGTGGCTTCTTCCTTGCTGAGCGGCCTTTCAGGTTATGTCGATATAGGACTCGTTTTACTGTGGCTATAGATACTTTTGTACCTGTTTCCTCCAGCATCTTCACAAGGTCCTTTGTTGTTGTTCTGGGATAGATTTGCACTTTTCGCATCAAAGTACGTTCATCTCTTAAAGACAGAACGCGTCTCCTTCCTGAGCGGTATGACGGCTGCGTGGTCCCATGGTGTTTATACTTGCGTACTATTGTTTGTACAGATGAACCTTCAGGCGTTTGGAAATTGCTCCCAAGGATGAACCAGACTTGTGGAGGTCTACTTGGCTGATTTCTTTTGATTTTCCCATGATGTCAAGCAAAGAGGCACTGAGTTTGAAGGTAGGCCTTGAAATACATCCACAGGTACAACTCCAATTGACTCAAATAATGTCAATTAGCCTATCAGAAGCTTCTAAAGCCATGACATAATTTTCTGGAATTTTCCAAACTGTTTAAAGGCACAGTCAACTTAGGGTATGTAAACTTCTGACCCACTGGAATTGTGATACAGTGAATTATAAGTCAAATAATCTGTCTGTAAACAATTGTTGGAAAAATTACTTGTGTCATGCACAAAGTAGATATCCTAACCGACTTGCCAAAACTATAGTTTGTTAACAAGAAATTTGTGGAGTGGCTGAAAAACAAGTATTAATGACTCCAACCTAAGTGTATGTAAACTTCCCGACTTCAACTGTAACTGGCATTCCAGGTCTGAATCAGTCCCTGATTAGAAGGCGGTAAGGAAAAGCAGCAGTGGACCTCCAGACACGTGAAGAGACAGAACATGATTTATTGTAATCTCTGTATCATATGATAATGTTCAGGACAAAATAGACAGTGCAGAGATTATCCACTATTTTAATAAGCATTTTATTTAAACATCTTTCATACAGGTCAACAAAATATCTAGAATATGTTATTTATAAAAGCCTATTATATTGTAACAATATCTACCTACATGTACATATTACCTCAATTACCTCGACACCGGTGCCTCCGCACATTGACTCTGTACTGGTACCCCCTGTATATAGCCCAGCTATTGTTATTTACTGCTGCTCTTTAATAAATTATTTGTTTTTCTTATCTCTTAACTTTTTTAAGGTATTTTCTTAAAACTGCATTGTTGGTTAAGGGTTTGTAAGGTCTACCTACACCTGTTGTATTTGGCGTATGTGACAAATCAAATTTTATTTGAGATATTTTGTTGCCCTGTATGCAAGACATTTGAATAAAATGCTTATTTACAATAGGAGGAACAGGAGTTCAAGCAGTAGAACATTTGAGGTGCCGGTACTCAGCTCTAGTGAGCTCCTTCCCAAGTAAAGGACTGTTTACAGCATAATTGTTTACCCGGGACCCAGGTATCTTTTGATTGGCACCATACAATAAAGTTACACCCTAGTTTTGTAACTAATTGTACAAATTAAATTCTACAAACACAATGTTTGTGCTATCAGAGGACGTTTTACTGTGACATGGTCTAAGGTGCTTAAATTATTGGAATGAATTTGCCATAAAACCTGTACATTTTCTCAGCTTAAATGAGTCACTGTAGATACGAAGCGTGTGCAGTAGTTACATGGGGAGTGCAGTATAGGTCCCAGTGTGTTATACAGTAGTTACATGGGGAGTGTAGTATAGGTTCCAGTGTGTTATACAGTAGTTACATGGGGAGTGTAGTATAGGTCCCAGTGTGTTATACAGTAGTTACATGGGGAGTATAGTATAGGGCCCAGTGTGTTATTCAGTAGTTACATGGGGAGTGTAGTATAGGTCCCAGTGTGTTATACAGTAGTTACATGGGGAGTGTAGTATAGGTCCCAGTGTGTTATACAGTAGTTACATGGGGAGTATAGTATAGGTCCCAGTGTGTTATTCAGTAGTTACATGGGGAGTGTAGTATAGGTCCCAGTGTGTTATACAGTAGTTACATGGGGAGTGTAGTATAGGTCCCAGTGTGTTATACAGTAGTTACATGGGGAGTGTAGTATAGGTTCCAGTGTGTTATACAGTAGTTACATGGGGAGTGTAGTATAGGTCCCAGTGTGTTATTCAGTAGTTACATGGGGAGTGTAGTATAGGTCCCAGTGTGTTATACAGTAGTTACATGGGGAGTGTAGTATAGGTCCCAGTGTGTTATACAGTAGTTACATGGGGAGTGTAGTATAGGTCCCAGTGTGTTATACAGTAGTTACATGGGGAGTGTAGTATAGGTCCCAGTGTGTTATTCAGTAGTTACATGGGGAGTGTAGTATAGGTCCCAGTGTGTTATACAGTAGTTACATGGGGAGTGTAGTATAGGTCCCAGTGTGTTATACAGTAGTTACATGGGGAGTGTAGTATAGGTCCCAGTGTGTTATACAGTAGTTACATGGGGAGTGTAGTATAGGTCCCAGTGTGTTATACAGTAGTTACATGGGGAGTGTAGTATAGGTCCCAGTGTGTTATTCAGTAGTTACATGGGGAGTGTAGTATAGGTCCCAGTGTGTTATACAGTAGTTACATGGGGAGTGTAGTATAGGTCCCAGTGTGTTATTCAGTAGTTACATGGGGAGTGTAGTATAGGTCCCAGTGTGTTATACAGTAGTTACATGGGGAGTGTAGTATAGGTCCCAGTGTGTTATACAGTAGTTACATGAGGAGTGTAGTATAGGTCCCAGTGTGTTATTCAGTAGTTACATGGGGAGTGTAGTATAGGTCCCAGTGTGTTATACAGTAGTTACATGGGGAGTGTAGTATAGGTCCCAGTGTGTTATACAGTAGTTACATGGGGAGTGTAGTATAGGTCCCAGTGTGTTATACAGTAGTTACATGGGGAGTGTAGTATAGGTCCCAGTGTGTTATACAGTAGTTACATGGGGAGTGTAGTATAGGTCCCAGTGTGTTATACAGTAGTTACATGGGGAGTGTAGTATAGGTCCCAGTGTGTTATACAGTAGTTACATGGGGAGTGTAGTATAGGTCCCAGTGTGTTATATAGTAGTTACATGGGGAGTGTAGTATAGGTCCCAGTGTGTTATTCAGTAGTTACATGGGGAGTGTAGTATAGGTCCCAGTGTGTTATACAGTAGTTACATGGGGAGTGTAGTATAGGTCCCAGTGTGTTATACAGTAGTTACATGGGGAGTGTAGTATAGGTCCCAGTGTGTTATACAGTAGTTACATGGGGAGTGTAGTATAGGTCCCAGTGTGTTATACAGTAGTTACATGGGGAGTGTAGTGTTGGTCCCAGTGTGTTATTCAGTAGTTACATGGGGAGTGTAGTATAGGTCCCAGTGTGTTATACAGTAGTTACATGGGGAGTGTAGTATAGGTCCCAGTGTGTTATACAGTAGTTACATGGGGAGTGTAGTATAGGTCCCAGTGTGTTATACAGTAGTTACATGGGGAGTGTAGTATAGGTCCCAGTGTGTTATTCAGTAGTTACATGGGGAGTGTAGTATAGGTCCCAGTGTGTTATACAGTAGTTACATGGGGAGTGTAGTATAGGTCCCAGTGTGTTATTCAGTAGTTACATGGGGAGTGTAGTATAGGTCCCAGTGTGTTATTCAGTAGTTACATGGGGAGTGTAGTATAGGTCCCAGTGTGTTATTCAGTAGTTACATGGGGAGTATAGTATAGGTCCCAGTGTGTTATACAGTAGTTACATGGGGAGTATAGTATAGGTCCCAGTGTGTTATTCAGTAGTTACATGGGGAGTGTAGTATAGGTCCCAGTGTGTTATAGAGTAGTTACATGGGGAGTATAGTATAGGTCCCAGTGTGTTATTCAGTAGTTACATGGGGAGTGTAGTATAGGTCCCAGTGTGTTATTCAGTAGTTACATGGGGAGTGTAGTATAGGTCCCAGTGTGTTATACAGTAATTACATGGGGAGTGTAGTATAGGTCCCAGTGTGTTATTCAGTAGGTACATGGGGAGTGTAGTATAGGTCCCAGTGTGTTATTCAGTAGTTACATGGGGAGTGTAGTATAGGTCCCAGTGTGTTATTCAGTAGTTACATGAGGAGTGTAGTATAGGTCCCAGTGTGTTATACAGTAGTTACATGGGGAGTGTAGTATAGGTCCCAGTGTGTTATACAGTAGTTACATGGGGAGTGTAGTATAGGTCCCAGTGTTATACAGTAGTTACATGGGGAGTGTAGTATAGGTCCCAGTGTGTTATACAGTAGTTACATGGGAGTGTAGTATAGGTCCCAGTGTGTTATACAGTAGTTACATGGGGAGTGTAGTATAGGTCCCAGTGTGTTATACAGTAGTTACATGGGGAGTGTAGTATAGGTCCCAGTGTGTTATACAGTAGTTACATGGGGAGTGTAGTATAGGTCCCAGTGTGTTATTCAGTAGTTACATGGGGAGTGTAGTATAGGTCCCAGTGTGTTATACAGTAGTTACATGGGGAGTGTAGTATAGGTCCCAGTGTGTTATTCAGTAGTTACATGGGGAGTGTAGTATAGGTCCCAGTGTGTTATACAGTAGTTACATGGGGAGTGTAGTATAGGTCCCAGTGTGTTATACAGTAGTTACATGGGGAGTGTAGTATAGGTCCCAGTGTGTTATACAGTAGTTACATGGGGAGTGTAGTATAGGTCCCAGTGTGTTATTCAGTAGTTACATGGGGAGTGTAGTATAGGTCCCAGTGTGTTATACAGTAGTTACATGGGGAGTGTAGTATAGGTCCCAGTGTGTTATACAGTAGTTACATGGGGAGTGTAGTATAGGTCCCAGTGTGTTATACAGTAGTTACATGGGGAGTATAGTATAGGTCCCAGTGTGTTATTCAGTAGTTACATGGGGAGTGTAGTATAGGTCCCAGTGTGTTATACAGTAGTTACATGGGGAGTGTAGTATAGGTCCCAGTGTGTTATTCAGTAGTTACATGGGGAGTATAGTATAGGTCCCAGTGTGTTATACAGTAGTTACATGGGGAGTATAGTATAGGTCCCAGTGTGTTATTCAGTAGTTACATGGGGAGTGTAGTATAGGTCCCAGTGTGTTATAGAGTAGTTACATGGGGAGTATAGTATAGGTCCCAGTGTGTTATTCAGTAGTTACATGGGGAGTGTAGTATAGGTCCCAGTGTGTTATACAGTAGTTACATGGGGAGTGTAGTATAGGTCCCAGTGTGTTATACAGTAGTTACATGGGGAGTGTAGTATAGGTCCCAGTGTGTTATTCAGTAGGTACATGGGGAGTGTAGTATAGGTCCCAGTGTGTTATACAGTAGTTACATGGGGAGTATAGTATAGGTCCCAGTGTGTTATTCAGTAGTTACATGGGGAGTGTAGTATAGGTCCCAGTGTGTTATACAGTAGTTACATGGGGAGTGTAGTATAGGTCCCAGTGTGTTATACAGTAGTTACATGGGGAGTGTAGTATAGGTCCCAGTGTGTTATTCAGTAGGTACATGGGGAGTGTAGTATAGGTCCCAGTGTGTTATACAGTAGTTACATGGGGAGTGTAGTATAGGTCCCAGTGTGTTATTCAGTAGGTACATGGGGAGTGTAGTATAGGTCCCAGTGTTATAGAGAATTGCGTCCCTTATAGCAACACCATTCCATAAGTCTCACATTTCAACAGTAGCCCGTTTTAAAATGAACCCAACGCTGATTATCATGTTGCCAGGCAGGATTCTGTACAACAGGTTTTTATAGCACTATTCATTTCAGCCCTAGAAGGCAGATGTGCTGCTTCAGCTTTTCTGTCTGGCTGTTTATTGATCAATACATATCACTGATTCATTGGCCAGAGGTCACTTACCTGGTTTTCCAGGTCTGAATCAGTCCCTGATTAGAAGATAATGGAGAATGAAAACCAGCTGTGATTTATCCTAATCTGTATCATATGATAATGTTCAGGACAAAATAAACTGTGTAGAGATTATCCCCCTTTTTTAAGAAGTATTTTATTCAAACATTTATATTTGACATTTTAGTCTGTTACCCAGAGCATTTTACAGAAGCAATAAGCAATAATGTCTATGCCCTTGTCTTGCTCAAGGGCACAGACAGATTTTTACAGTCGGCTACTTGCCCAACACTCACACTAGCCTACCTGCCACCCCATCATCTTTCATACAGATCATCAAAATATATATTACTTCTTCTTAAACCCATATACAAAATGATATTGTTTCACTTCAAATCCTTCGCGGTTTAAAACACAATATCTTACTGCAAACATTATAAGGCCCAGTACGACACTTTGATTCAAATTTTGTACTTTATTGAAAAGTGTAAAAACATTATGACAGAACTCATGAATTTGGTCTCCAATTTGTTGTTTCGCTGCTTCATTATGTATCTTTTAAATGGATCACTTTTACTATGCTGTTTTCTGGACTATTAGATTTGGTAGATCATTGCTGTATAGAGCATCCATAACATACAAAGCACAAACAGTTGCAATAAAATAATTGTTCAACTTGCCCCATCACCAACTTATTTATACACAACCTACTACCCCAAAAAATATCAGAAATCAAATGTATCAAACTAGAGCAATAAAGCCACTTTCATTAAAAGAGAAATATTTACAAATGGAACATGTGAATGATGGGCCTTGTCTGGTTTATGGCCATACAGTTAAACAAGACAGTGAGCAAAGTTTGAACATGTCACACAATCACTCTGTTATCCCACTAAAACCTACACATGTGCAGCTACACTACACAAAATAATGTTGTTTTTCCGGTTTACAGCAATATCTTTTAAATGTGGTTGTTTTGATGGCTTCAGTTAAGAGAAAATCACGCAAATGTATGTTTTATTTGTAGAATAATCTAAGTTAAAATCTTAATTTAACATCTCACAACAATCTAATCCTTTCCATTGATTCTAGTATATCTGTAAGAACGAGATAAACCTCACACAGTAGCAATATAACATCTAACAATTCAAAACACATTACAACACTTTAAAAAGCCAAACCATAGATTAAATGAAAGTAAAACTGTTAAAATGAAAATCACCAAATAATATTTTTGACAGCAGATTTTTTTGTTGATGTATGGATCTGTGTTTACAGTGTGTGTGTCACAGGAGGCTGCTGAGGGGAGGACAGATCATAATAATGGCTGGAACGGAGTAGATCAAACCATGTTGATGTATTTGGTACCATTCCGCTCTAGCAATTACCACAAACCCGCTCTACCCAATTAAGGTGGCACCAACCTCCTGTGTTGTGTGTGTGTGTGTGTGTGTGTGTGTGTGCAAGTATACGTGTGTTATGGTCTTGAGAAGTTCCTCTTCAGCTCCTTCCTAAAACACATAAGAAGAGAGGTTACACACACATAAACACAGTACAGACAGTCAGACTGTGTACTAGTGTGGTAATGGTTGTATCAGTTTGCTCATTAATATGAGGACACCTTCAGTGACTTACTCTGATGTTACAGAAGAGCAGAGGTCTCTCAAGTCATCTGGGCAGCTCTCCCAGAGTTGTCAGAGTCAGTGTCGGAAGCTAAAACAGAAATTAAACCCCAATATTAGAAAAAAATACTGATTGAAAGATAATCCATGAGTTCAGGTTAATTCACAAGTTCCTAATTCATGGTTCACAGTAAATACAGCCTTCCATATTAACTAGGTAACTACATCAATTAACATCTAAGTTTGAACCAGCACCAGAATCTACAATGAAAAGAGACACAGCCTCACTCTAAAATGGATATCATTCAGCCCAACACAACACAAATCAGTGATCTTTCCAGAATAGAGAACAACATGAAGGTAAACACTTACTGCTGGTCGGAACAAAGCCTGAAACACAGAGATAAACATGTTGTTATTGACTCGGATAGCTTGGTTTGCTGGAATATTACAAGAGAACATCAGTTTGAGAGTATTCTGAATCCTGTATTCCTACTGCATATCCTACCTGCAGACATCACATACAACATTACTCTTTATTTACATGAATCAGAATAAATCCAATATTCCTCTACCATCACTAACTACAACACCTGATTGTAAACTACTTCTAAACTAACTAAAACACTGCTGATAATACCTGAGGTGACAGTGTAGCCTACATAGGAAAATAAAAATTATAATAAAAATGGCCTTCCTCTCCTCACTCACCTTTCTTGCTCTTCTTCTTCCAAATGACGACCCCAACAACAGCAGCAACGATGAGCAGGAGGAGAGCTACCACCCCTCCAATGATGGGGACAATGTTGGTGGCATCTGTAATCATCAGGACAGAGCATTCAGACTATAGTACTAGATGGTACATTTTCGTCAAAAATTAACTGTAAGCAGCATCTCTGTCAATGTCAATAAAAGGTCAGGAGGTCAAGGAGAACATGCAGTCAGAAAGCTAGTGTTACTGAGCAGATGAGTGAACTTAGAAAAGAGGAATATTGGGCACATTCAGTAGGAGGGTTGGGTATAGTGTATATTTGAATCTCTCCCTCTTACCCGAGTCAGTCAGAACCTTGATGAAGTCCTCCTTGAGACCCTTGACTTGAACCACACACTGATACTTGCTGTTCTTCCACTCCTCAGGCGTCACTGTCAGGCGGATGCTTTTCTGGAAGGTTCCATCATCGTTGGGGAGAGTCTCTCCGTACTCTACATCTTCATGGTGATCTTGTCCGTCTTTCTGCCAGGACACCATGACATCACTGGGGTAGAAACCTGTAGCGTGGCAGGTCACTGGAGAGGAGGGGGTCTTCTGGAGCAGAGACACAGAGGGGGGGACTGGAGAGAAGGGTTGGGGAGGGAATAAATAGAGGGAATAATCAGACACACGGAGATAGAGAGAAAATGACACAGCGGGTGGCAGAAAAAGAGAACAAGGGAGTTAAAAAGAAGAGGGTGGAAGAGAAAGAGAGAACGTAGTGTAGGAAATAGAGAGGAGGAATAGACAGACAGACAGACAGACAGACAGAGACAGACATGGGAGAGAAAATAACAGAGAGCATTGTGGACACAAGGTTAATGACAAAAAAACGATTCAATTACAAAAACGATTAAGATAATAATTTTGTTCTTCAAAAGTACAATTTTATATGATTTAAATCCAATACATTGTGATATTATATCCTGCAACATCACAGAGTTACATCATGTCATGTGTCTCCGTACCTGTCCTCATCAGAGTGCTCTTCCCATAGTCCACGTACTTCTTCAGCCACTCAATGCACTCCTGGGTGAGGTAGTTTTTTTTCTGCTCTTTCCAAGCCATGTTACTGTCCCACTTGAGTTTGGTGATGACTGCCTGTGGCTTTGGGGCGATCCATGTCTTTGTCTTCAGGTCAAATGCTAAGAAATCCTCTCCATCATATCCATACTGATCAAACCCCTCTGTGACTCCAGCCTCATCATCCCACTCACATCCATACATATTCTGGACAACGTGCACACCTGAGAGAAAGAGAGTGGAAGAGAGCGAGAGAGACAGAGAATGATCAACTCTGTGCGTTCTTCTGGCTGCTCTCCAGATTCAGTCTGACAGTGAGACCTCCGTTATCATTTATTATTAGTTATTTAAACAGAAAACAAAAGGATTTAACCAGACTGTAATAAAACAGAGAGAACCAGCTCAGAACCCTACTGTGTGATGAAGTCACACCTTCCCCACAGAGACAGAGGAAGTTACAGTAAAGACACTTAACCCTACTTGCTCCCGGGTAGCTGTCAACGGCTCTGGCTCAGGGGGAGTGTAAAAAATACATTTCCATTTCACACTACACAAATATAAGCACCCCATTTGACCTTTTAATGTGGAGACAGTGTGTGTATCTAGTCTACACCAGCTTATGTTGGGTTGTGTAACACTAGTTTAAAAATATATATTTTTTAGCTTACGGCACCTGGTATTCCCAGGTGGTCTCCCGTCCCAGTACTAACCAGGCCGACCCTCAACAGTGGGCTTGGAAGAGGCAAAGGTTGAGTCACGCGCTCTCAGAAAACATGACACGCCTACTTCTTACCCCGGATGTCAGCCGCACCAATGTGTCAGAGGAAACGCTGTTCGACTGACACAGGAAGTCAGCTTGCACTGGGCCAATTGTGCGCTGTCCTATAGGGCTCCCGGTCACGGCCGGTTGTGACACAGCCTGGGATCGAACCCCAGGCTGCAGTGGCGCCTGAGACTGTCCTCTAGTGATGATGTCAGAGATAAATAGAGGAAGTGAGAGAGGATCCTCTGTTCAGTCAGGAACAACAGGAGAGAGAGACGGAGAGACTAACATGAGGAAGATGATCTCAATAATGTGAGTCTACTGGAGCAATACAGTGTGTATGATCCCAGATCCTGAGGGTGACAGGTGAGTGTATAGTTCCCCTGAGAGGAACTATACACTGATCAGAGACACCCTGAGAGGCCTGATCAGCTACAGCAGCAGAGTCCACAGGGAGTCACTGGGAGCTTTGGTCCAATAGAGCAGAGAAGACCAAAAACACATCACCATCATCACTATCCTCATCATCATCATCATGTTCTGTTCCTCTGCTTCTCTCTACAGTCCCATCAATTCAGAAACACTCAGGGAGACTGAGGAGACTACAGCTCTACAGTCCCATCAGATCAGAGACACTCAGGGAGGCTGAGGAGACTACAGCTCTACAGTCCCATCAGATCAGAGACACTCAGGGAGGCTGAGGAGACTACAGCTCTACAGTCCCATCAGATCAGAGACACTCAGGGACACTGAGGAGACTACAGCTCTACAGTCCCATCAGATCAGAGAGACACTCAGGGAGACTAAGGAGACTACAGCTCTACAGTCCCATCAGATCAGAGACACTCAGGGAGACTGAGGAGACTACAGCTCTACAGTCCCATCAGATCAGAGAGACTCAGGGAGACTGAGGAGACTACAGCTCTACAGTCCCATCAGATCAGAGACACTCAGGGAGGCTGAGGAGACTACAGCTCTACAGTCCCATCAGATCAGAGACACTCAGGGAGGCTGAGGAGACTACAGCTCTACAGTCCCATCAGATCAGAGACACTCAGGGAGGCTGAGGAGACTACAGCTCTACAGTCCCATCAGATCAGAGACACTCAGGGAGACTGAGGAGACTACAGCTCTACAGTCCCATCAGATCAGAGACACTCAGGGAGGCTGAGGAGACTACAGCTCTACAGTCCCACCAGATCAGAGACACTCAGGGAGGCTGAGGAGACTACAGCTCTACAGTCCCATCAGATCAGAGACACTCAGGGAGGCTGAGGAGACTACAGCTCTACAGTCCCATCAGATCAGAGACACTCAGGGAGGCTGAGGAGACTACAGCTCTACTGTCCCATCAGATCAGAGACACTCAGGGAGACTGAGGAGACTACAGCTCTACAGTCCCATCAGATCAGAGACACTCAGGGAGGCTGAGGAGACTACAGCTCTACAGTCCCATCAGATCAGAGACACTCAGGGAGGCTGAGGAGACTACAGCTCTACAGTCCCATCAGATCAGAGACACTCAGGGAGACTGAGGAGACTACAGCTCTACTGTGGGGGACAGAGGGGGAGCACATAGCTGGGCAGCGTGGATAACACACACACACACACACACACACACACACACACACACACACACACACACACACACAGTAAATCAACAGCTCCATCTGTCCTCCAGATTCAGTCTGCCAGTGGGATCTCTATCATCATGTGTTAGTTGTTCAACCAGACTGGAATAAAACAGAGATCAGACCTCTACAGTGTGATGATGATGATGTCACAGCTTCCCCACAGAGACAGAGAGATGATGAGGAGACTCAGAGAGTGTGGATCTATTCTACACCAGCTGATGTTGGCTTGGTTCTATCTACTGTGTTGAAGATACACACTGTGTTCAGTACAGTAGTGTTATTCTAACTAATGGATGTTGTGTAAGACTGTAGTTTTCAGTGAGGTGGGTCAATGAATAAAACCCTGATAAATGAAGACGGTCCTCTAGTGATGATGTCAGAGATAAATAGAGGAAGTGAGAGAGGATCCTCTGTTCAGTCAGGAACAACAGGAGAGAGAGACGGAGAGACTAACATGAGGAAGATGATCTCTCAATAATGTGAGTCTACTGGAGCTATACAGTGTGTGTGTGTGTGTGTGTGTGTGTGTGTGTGTGTGTGTGTGTGTGTGTGTGTGTGTGTGTGTGATCCCCAGATCCTGAGTGTGTGAGTGTGTAGAGTAGGGCTGCCCCCTGACAAAACAAAATCCTGGTCTACCGAGAGACGTCTGTTCTTTATCAAAACGTATATATATATATATATATATAGACTGTTTGATGAAATACTGAAGACAAACAAATGACTCAAGAGGGCTACGCTGCGTTAAAAATGACAGCGACTGCCTGTGACTGGCGCACGTTGTCTCTCTCCTCCCTGCTGCAGCGAACAGGCACCACAGCACAGCAAGCGTTTATCGCCGCAGTCCGCGCTGAAGCTGCCACACAATTACAGCCGTTTAGTTTCTAACTTGTTTCTCGGACTGAGAAGTTGCTACCGAAATCCCTCATTTTGTTTAGGAAAAACATTCCCTGTTCCCTCAACCGTCGCTCTCTTTATGTGACACATGTACGCATCGCATGAAGGTGCCCAATAGGGGCTGATCTACAGCCTATCATAATCACATCAACACACTGGTTATAACAAACTCCCAACACCGCAACACAACTTAAAGGACGCGGAGGACGTAAAAAATAAACTGGAAACGGGGGAAGGTTTACTGGTTGCTCGGGAGCGAAACGGGAAGTCAGATGTGTGGAAGACATTTGACTGAGTTGTGGAAACTACAGGAGATCCAGGTAAAGGAGTGTACAGGAGAAAGCACTGTGTGAGTATGATGGATGACAGACAGGTGCTGTTACATTACAATAGCATGTTTTCTGACCATGTGGAACAGTGTAAGCAACACTAAATACATGATAAGTGTACCAGAGAGTCTGTTCTAATGAATAAAATAGAAAACATATATAAAGCCTTTATTACAGCTGTAGGAGCCGTTTTGGCCTGTTTATGTGTTGTGTGTATGTTGTCTGTCAAGGGTTATTTTAACCTGTTTTGTACACTAGAGGGGACTATATGTTGGGGTCATGGGTCACTGGTCACGTGTGTGTGTGTGTGTATAGCTAGAACAGGTGACCAGGACGGGTTAGTACAGGAGAGAGGACATCCAGTTGTTTCCGTATCACAGATACAGCTGATAAAACACATCTCTCTGCACCTTTTCTACAGGAATTATATTAGAGTGTATTAGAGATACTTATATTTGATATGCGCAATAAATGGGAACTTCACCCAAAAAGAGTAACGTTTGGAAAGTTGATTTTAGTGGACGTGTTCTGGACAGCTCTCTCCTGTGCCAGTGGCTGATCATAGGGAACGGCCACTACAAAAGTAAGAACTTAACTCTCGTTGGAAATTGGACTGATGGATCTTTGCTTGCAGCATGTCGGATTAATGGAATCACTCGCGCTGTGCCTATGACAACGAACAAGGATCGTGGCAAACATTTCCCGGAGAAACGAGAAGAATCCAGGAGCCAAATCTCCCGCGCCGTTGCTCACCAAAGGACATTGGTATGTGCGCTTCACTCTTGCGCTGCGCGATGCGAGTTGAACACTGTTTTGTAAATTGTAGCGTTGTGGAATAGGAAGTGGAGCCAGGTGTTTCATAGGGAAATGCTATCCAATATGTTGACGCTTCATTTCTGGACATTAGAACAGAGTATTGGGCTCTGTATTATCTTAGCATTGGTGAAAAGACAGAGTGGCGTCATGATTGAATAAACATCCTGCTGAATGGGCTGCGTGAGATGAAGATGGACTGTAAAGGACGTGGAGAACAACGTTCTCTCCCAGAACAACTGCTCTGAGAAAATGTTTACTGAAGATATCCGCAGAACATTTAACAAATTGACATATATATATATAATGAAAAAAGACTCAAATTGTGGACTGTGTGAAACAGGGGCTGTCTGACTATGTACAGCAGGGGCGTATTGGGGTTGGTGATTCTTGTGGACGTGTTATGCACAGCTCTCTCCTGTGCCAGGGCCTGTTCATAGGGAATCACCACTACAATAGCACAGACTATAAACAGCTGCATGCATTCGTGGATTGTGGTTTATTTATTGTTTAGGCAAATTATTCAAGGCTCCCTTTTTATTTTGTTTTAAAACTAAAACGCTTGATTGCATTTCAACGCATGAATGACTCGTCTGTGTGATGACCTGAACGAATGATTGATGGATTGATACAGCAGCCTATATATTGAAATATTGGCCAGTAAGTCAGTTACGGTACTAAGAATAAACAGGACGCACTCTTAAGTCTCCAGCTCAATGCTGGTTATACAAGGCTACTACTCAACTAATGATAATGACATGACTTATTATTATAATGATCTTAATAACTTTAATAATAACAGTAAGGAGATAAATAAAAAGGAGGGTATAGGATCTAGAGCTGCGTGCCTATTGTGTGACAAAACAGGTGCTGTTAGATTACAATATCATTTTTCTACCCGTTTGGAACAGAATAAACAACACTAAATAAATTCTAAGTAATACCAGAGTCTTTTCTAATGAAAAATATAGTAGACTTTATTACAGCATAGCAAATATTAAAAACATCAGAATTTGTGAAATTGATTTATCTGACTTGTTGCAGGTGCGCGAGGCTTGGAATCAGCAGGCTATTAAACAAACACTCAACCAGGCAACGGAAGCAGGATCTGTCTTATTTCTGTAGATGTATATAGATGATTTATAAAGCCAGGAACGTTTAACAGTTAGGCTGTTGATTATAGACCTAATTAAGTACGGGTTTCCTCTCTCCTCACTTTCTTTCACAATGAAGCCAAGGGCTGTTTCCTCGTCTCCTCACTTCTCTGCTGCCTCCGTCGCATTGTTCTCAACACCAATACGCTGGTTAACTTCGCTATTATGCACAGAGCAACATATAGGGAAAGGAGCCAATTCAACAACGCACTGAAGATTAGGTTTCAGAACCGCGGACAGCGACCAAAACCAACGCAGGAGAAAGAGTATTTGTTATAAAATAATACTATATTAGTGTTGCACCATTATTCTTAGATAATAGAAACATATACATTTTCAGTAGCATGTCTTTGATGGACGGTGCCATTATCACCCAATGGATTAGTCTACTGAGACAGGAGCCAATCAGACAGGTGGCATGTGCACCGTGTAAAAAACAAACAATTTGCAACGGCTCCACTAAAGAAATCTCAGTCAACCAACAGCCTAGCGACCAAACAATCAACCAGTAGACTAAATGGGGTCAGTCCTAGTAGAGTTCCCCATAGAGGACAGATCAGCTCCAGCCGTAGAGTCCTCAGGGAGTCACTGGGAGCTTTGGTCCATTAGAGCAGAGAAGATCAAACACTCTTCATCATCATCACTATCACCATCATCATTACTATCATTCATGCTCTGCTCCTCTCTACAGTCCCATCAGATCAGAGACACTCAGGGAGGCTGAGGAGACTACAGCTCTACAGTCCCATCAGATCAGAGACACTCAGGGAGACTGAGGAGACTACAGCTCTACTGTCCCATCAGATCAGAGACACTCAGGAAGGCTGAGGAGACTACAGCTCTACTGTCCCATCAGATCAGAGACACTCAGGGAGGCTGAGGAGACTACAGCTCTACTGTCCCATCAGATCAGAGACACTCAGGGAGGCTGAGGAGACTACAGCTCTACAGTCCCATCAGATCAGAGACACTCAGGGAGACTACAGCTCTACAGTCCCATCAGATCATAGACACTCAGGGAGGCTGAGGAGACTACAGCTCTATAGTCCCATCAGATCAGAGACACTCAGGGAGGCTGAGGAGACTACAGCTCTACAGTCCCATCAGATCAGAGACACTCAGGGAGGCTGAGGAGACTACAGCTCTACAGTCCCATCAGATCAGAGACACTCAGGGAGACTGAGGAGACTACAGCTCTACAGTCCCATCAGATCAGAGACACTCAGGGAGGCTGAGGAGACTACAGCTCTACAGTCCCATCAGATCAGAGACACTCAGGGAGGCTGAGGAGACTACAGCTCTACAGTCCCATCAGATCAGATACACTCAGGGAGGCTGAGGAGACTACAGCTCTACAGTCCCATCAGATCAGAGACACTCAGGGAGGCTGAGGAGACTACAGCTCTACAGTCCCACCAGATCAGAGACACTCAGGGAGGCTGAGGAGACTACAGCTCTACTGTCCCATCAGATCAGAGACACTCAGGGAGACTGAGGAGACTACAGCTCTACAGTCCCATCAGATCAGAGACACTCAGGGAGACTGAGGAGACTACAGCTCTACAGTCCCATCAGATCAGAGACACTCAGGGAGACTGAGGAGACTACAGCTCTACAGTCCCATCAGATCAGATACACTCAGGGAGGCTGAGGAGACTACAGCTCTACAGTCCCATCAGATCAGAGACACTCAGGGAGGCTGAGGAGACTACAGCTCTACAGTCCCACCAGATCAGAGACACTCAGGGAGGCTGAGGAGACTACAGCTCTACTGTCCCATCAGATCAGAGACACTCAGGGAGACTGAGGAGACTACAGCTCTACAGTCCCATCAGATCAGAGACACTCAGGGAGACTGAGGAGACTACAGCTCTACAGTCCCATCAGATCAGAGACACTCAGGGAGACTGAGGAGACTACAGCTCTACAGTCCCATCAGATCAGAGACACTCAGGGAGGCTGAGGAGACTACAGCTCTACAGTCCCATCAGATCAGAGACACTCAGGGAGACTGAGGAGACTACAGCTCTACAGTCCCATCAGATCAGAGACACTCAGGGAGGCTGAGGAGACTACAGCTCTACAGTCCCATCAGATCAGAGACACTCAGGGAGACTGAGGAGACTACAGCTCTACAGTCCCATCAGATCAGATACACTCAGGGAGGCTGAGGAGACTACAGCTCTACAGTCCCATCAGATCAGAGACACTCAGGGAGGCTGAGGAGACTACAGCTCTACAGTCCCACCAGATCAGAGACACTCAGGGAGGCTGAGGAGACTACAGCTCTACTGTCCCATCAGATCAGAGACACTCAGGGAGACTGAGGAGACTACAGCTCTACAGTCCCATCAGATCAGAGACACTCAGGGAGACTGAGGAGACTACAGCTCTACAGTCCCATCAGATCAGAGACACTCAGGGAGACTGAGGAGACTACAGCTCTACAGCCCCATCAGATCAGAGACACTCAGGGAGGCTGAGGAGACTACAGCTCTACAGTCCCATCAGATCAGAGACACTCAGGGAGACTGAGGAGACTACAGCTCTACAGTCCCATCAGATCAGAGACACTCAGGGAGGCTGAGGAGACTACAGCTCTACTGTGGGGGACAGAGGGGGAACATATAGCTGGGCCGTGTGGATAACACATACACAAACACACGCATAAATACATGCCACCTGTTGGGCGGCAGTCCAGCTTGTTTTCTGCGTCTGTGAACCACAGTAATGTCTGTGAACTATCTGATCTGCAGTCTCCATTCAGTCCTGGTTGAGTTCACTCACTACCTTTATGTTACAGTAATATAGTACCTATCTGCTACCGTGGTAACACCATAATAAAACACTTAATTTTGAAGTGTGTAAAGTATGTGTTTGTTTGGTTTAACTCAATCATTATAGAGCAGAACATCTTGTCAACGAGGGTTCTTTTAAATCTATTGGCTAGTAGACTGTATGTACATCACAAAAAATCATTGTGTGAGAAAAAGCATTGACCGTTTGTCTGACTGTCTGTGTGCACATATACCTGTGGACTTGGACTCGTTGAAGCGATCCTTTGCTACTTGAATGTTGGCTTTGAAGGTTTGATGGGCACCAATACCAATCTGAGTCATGCTGTCCCAGTAATCTGCTCCCACACTCTTCTTCATCCACTCAGTCTTGGGGACTGCAGTCTTGGTGTTGCTGTCAAAGTATAGGTATGGTGTATTGTCTACCAGACCAACAATGATGAACTCTGGGAAGCTAATATCACCTGAGGCTGCTGTATAGAAGTTCTTCAGAGTGTGGATGGCTGTGGACAACAACAGAGTAAAATAGATCAGTAATTACATATACTTTTAATTTTGTGTATCAGACATGGAGAACCAAAAAATAACTAATGTTCTATCAGGAGAGTTATCTGGAATCATAGTAGGATGGAGACACTAAACATCAAGACCAATATTCTGAAATGGAACAATGCCATGTTCCCAGGCAGATATTTCTGTGGATTAATAAACCTATGACGTACACAAGTGAATAATGAAAACATAGTATCCCTTCCAAATGTGTGTGTTCATGTTTGGAATGAATGTGTCAGAGAAGTACACTGATAATAACTCAGCGCCCAAGAGCACTATCAGTGATAGACTAATAAATAAGATAAGACACTACTTTTTAGCACCTTTACATTTGACCTTATACTGTATTCATCCCCTGATAGGAGCTACCAAGTGATCTATACTATTTGATTCAGTGCAGACTCAGGTAACACGGCATCAAAATATACTTTTATGTTAAGTCTATTAGTGGATTATATTTCATTAAGGGGAGAAAACTGCAAAAACACATATTTACATTTTCTTGATTTTTGAAATCCAGGGTCAAAACCTGTCAATGTTCACAGTACTGTGGGGTGAAGCTGACATCATATTCAGAGGAAGGTAAATGGTCAATTCTGTTTCTCAAAGGTGGCAGAATTGACTGTTTAGCCTCTTCTCTGAAGATGTTAGTAGCACCCCAGTGTTGTCACTGAGCAAGCTATAGGCTGATGTGAATAAGTCTTTTAAACAGGTTAACACTTGCAAGGCCGCTGGGCCAGACGGAATACCAGGGAACATTCTAAGAGCATGCTCAGACCAGCTGGCAACTGTCTTCACGATCATTTTCAACCTCTCCTTGTCCCAGTCTGTAATCCCAACATGTTACAAGCTGACCACCGCTGTCCCTGTTCCCAAGAACTCCAAGGTCACCTGCCTAAATTAGTATCATTCTGTAGCACTCACATCTGTAATCATGAAGTGCTTTGAAAGACTGGTCATCAGTACATCACTGGGCCAATGTCTCAGTACATTACCCTGGCATTTTTTATTTATTTAACCTTGACTTAACTGGGGCGGCAGGGTAGCTATGTGGTTAGAGCATTGGACTAGTAACTGAAAGGTTGCAAGTTCAAGTCCCTGAGCTGACAAGGTACAAATCTGTCATTCTGCCCCTGAACAGGAAGTTAACCCACTGTTCCTAGGCTGTCATTGAAAATAAGAATTTGTTCTTAACTGACTTGCCTAGTTAAATAAATGTAATAAAAAAACTAGGCAAGTCGGTTAAGAACAAATTATTATTTGTTCTTATCCGCTAACCAGGACAGCGCTGAGCCAATTGTGCACCCCTCTATGGGACTCCCGATCACAGCCGGTTGGGATCGATCCAGGATCTATAGTGACCTCTCTAGCACTGAGATGCCTTAGAACGCTGCGCCACCCGGGAGCCCATCCAGGACCTTTATATCAGGCAATGTCTCAGTACAACACCGGGGCCAAACTCCCTGCCATCCAGGACCTCTATATCAGGCGATGTCAGTGGAAGGCCAGAAAAGACTTCAGCCACCCAAGCCATAGACTGTTCTCTCGGCTACAGTCCAGCAAGCAGCACTGGAGCATCCGCTCTCGAACCAACAGGCTCTGAGACAGCTTCTACCCCCAAGCCATAAGACTGCTAAATAGTTAATCAAATGCTTACCTGGACTATCTGTATTGACCCTATTTTGTACTGATTCTATGCACACTCACAAGACTATCCCCCCACTAACACTTTCACACAAACCCACACACACGCAGATACACTACATACTGTATGCACACACACACACACACACACACACACCAGACCAGGGATCACTATAGTTTAAACTATGTTTTGTGGAAAGTAAAAAAAGTTCCGGGGGAACAATTTGAATACAGACCCCCCAAAATGCCTATTTTTTAAAATAACTATTTGAATACAGATCTGAGAAAGTGACTACTTTTTAAAACTATTTGAATACAGATCTGAATAAGCAACTACTTTTTATAATGATTTGAATACAGATCTTTATTTTCTTAAACTATTTGATTGGATGCCTTCAACTAATAGGACTCCTTAAAAACACTCTACTTCAACACAAGTGACTTTTTAACAGGTTAGGAGAGAATTTTCCCTAACCCTTTTTCTAACCTTATCATAATTCTCCTAACCTACTATGTTAATTATCCCAACCTGCTGTGTAAGTTCTCAAAGTGACACATTTTTAGGTAATCTCTTCAACTAATGGCAGGGCTGTATCTGGAACTGCATGTTAAAGATAGAAATATAATGAATAGACCACACACAATCTTCTATAGTATTCCAATCTGACAGTCATACTTAATCTATACAATTTCTATCTGAACATTTTGTAAATGTCTATTCTCCTGAAACCAATGAACCAATGATATTTTGTAGAGATAAGTAAATAAGTTGTGATACTCAACTACTTGTAGTAACTTTGATTAATAGCAACATTGTTGTTACATAGGACTTTGCGTTATAGGAAATTGCTTTATAATGGCATAATAATGGAATTATTATATTATTAGAATAAGGAACAGTCACTATTCCTCCTGTGTACAGTACTAACTAAAACTTGCAGCTCATTGCTATGCAATTAAAATGCAATTAGCAAAGTATTATTTAACAACATGCTAATAAAATGTTGCTTCAAAAGTAATTTGTTTTATTACACAGACATAAAAACAGTTTAATGTTCAGTGTTATTGAGAATGCTAACAGTAATAAAATATTACTATTAGGCTGTGTCGAAAGGAAAGGAAAATCATGTTAGCTTGAATTCTGAGTAACTATCCCTTTACAGATGCTAAAGTGTATGTTTGAAACAAGAACACTTGCCATCAGATGGACAGAGGTTCGAAGTTGTTTTTGCTAAGCATTCAACTTGCTGTTTGCAATGTTTGCAAATGGCTTTGAATTACTGCAATATTTTCAGGTATCATAAAATTAATTGCAGCTTTCAACCTTTTCAATGGCATACAGTACACATGAATACAAACTTGATGTCAACTGTTACTGTATTACCTTATGTCTCACTCATTATGAAAATATATTAGTTAGTCATTTGAAGCTGCAAAAGTGGTCTACTCTAATGTTGAGGTGATTCAATGTCCCTCATGTATTTAATTGTAGGCTATAGGCTATATTCAAATCCATATACAAGAGCCCTCGAAACCACGTGCTTATGATCATATATTTAGACTAATTCAACTAACTGTTGTAGTTTTTTGGTTCTTCATCAAATATTTGTCAGCCATCAAATAAATATTTGTTTTTGTTTTCAAATAACTTGCATATATTAAAATGGTTTTCTGAGAGGTATTCAAAATACTATCAAATAGTGTTGTTTTTTTCTGAGACCTGTATTTGAATGTCAAAGAAAATAGTTGCCTTTTAGTTGAAACTATATAAACTATATTTGACTACCTTGAGTGTTTGAACATTTTTCAAATAAACTACAAAATAAAACTATTTTCTGCCCATGTCTGACACACTTTCATGCTCACCGTATATGCTGCTGCTACTGTTTTCTTAATGTTATTATCTATCCTGATGCCTAGACACTTTACCCTGCCTATATGTACATATCTAGAGGTG